>NC_135332.1:175411436-175721462 GCF_023851605.1 Tamandua tetradactyla
AATAATGCAGGATTTCATCTTTAAGTTCACTGGTGTTTGATCACTTGCAACATATCAGAAAGTTCTTCCTGAGTACCCAATTTAAAAGACCACCCTCTGTCACCCATGGCCACTCTTTGCCTCTCACACTCGTTTATCTTTCTCTATAACCCTTTTCACTACTGGTTACATTATGTATGTATGTATGTATGTATGAATGTATGTATGTATTTACTCATTTATTATCTGCCTTTTTTTCTTCCCCTACATTTAAAACGATAAATGTCATAAAGGGTGTGTACATATTTTGTCACATTTTAATATCCCTGAAATTAAAGTGATTTTTATATTCCAAGACAATAAAGCAGCATCTTGGGAGAAATTCTGCAGTTTCAAGGAAGCACTCACAGATGATAACACTGAGCAGGGAAAACAAAGCAAGATTTCAATAACTCTGGATTTGATGTGATTTTGAAAAGTCAGATTTTGTGAATAAATTATTTTAGGAGAAATGTAACCAATTCATTTCATTTCATTCTCCTTTTCATGTATGAAAAACAGAGTAATGTTGTATGAAAAACCTATTTCTTATAAGTCTAAGAGATTTTTCAATAAGTATACAATAAAAATTTCAAGTGGGAAGAAAGCATCGTATCATTTAACTGGCAGCCTTTTCCTCTTTTGGACATAGATTAATTAATGGTGTGGTTTATAATAGAATGCATAATGTGGGTTGCTGTGGAAAACTATAGAGAGTAATTGGAGACTATCACAACGTTATTCTTAAACTATTTAGAAAGCACCCTTCAGACTTGACTCCTACGATCTGGTGGCTGTAAGGTGGCCATGGAAATCTCCAGGGATGACTCCAACCTGCCAGGTTTAGCTCTATGTGACTCATCAGTCTTACAAGGGCAGAAGGGACGGTGTCTCACTCTGCCAGGCTGCTATGACAAATGCCACACAGAGGTTGGCTGCAACCACAGGAAGGTATTGGCTTATGGTTTCAGAGCTTAGAAGTCCAAATCAGGGCCTCGACAAAGTCTTACTTTCTCCCAGGATCATTAGCATGCTGGTGCCCACGGCTGGCAATCCTTGGGGTTTCTTGGCTCTTATCTCTGCCTCCTGTCACATGGCGAGATCTTCTCCTTTCAAGCTTCTGTGGCTTCCCTGTTCTCTTCAGGCTCCAAATAGTCAGAAGTGAGACTCACCTTTTTCACTTGGCCATACCTCCACTAAAATAACATCGCTAAGATGTCTTGTCGCAGTGAGTTCACAGCCAGGGGATACGGACTAAGATGGACTGTGTCTATGTTGCCGTATATAATTCGGTCTACTGCAGACGGGTCTGGTAAAGTAACAAATACCTGCTTCCGAATACATGGTTGAATTAGGTGAATAATATCTCAAATAGAAATAATTTAAACCGTCGTTTGTGTTTAACATGCATGTTTTCTGGATCGAGGATAAGCCTCAGCTCCCTGTACTGAGCATCATCTTTTTATTTTCTAAAGATTCCACCACTCAGCCCTAGAAATTTACCCAATTTCTCCATAATTTATCATCTAAACCTGGTATGTATTTGAGAGTGAAACAGAGAGCTAATAGTTTCGCTGGGCTAATGGTTCACACAGGGCCTGTCCACAGCAAACCCAGCCTCCTGCTCACGTGTTTTATTTGCTCCAGTCTGAACAATTTCGTCATGAGCTCTGCAAGCATGCACACACACTCAGTTGTCAGCTCTGCAAGCGTGCACGAACACTCAGTTGTCAGCTCTGCAAGCGTGCATGCACACTCAGTTGTCGTTGGACCTTTGCTCACGCTGTGTTTTCTGCTGCCCCCACTAGGGGTCCATACCCCCCTCCATATTGTCGCTATTCAAACAACTGCAATTTGACTCCAATTTAGGACCTTCGAGGTCTGCAAAGTTTCCCTGACTGCTTCTGGAGCTTCTGTGGAGGATTATCTATGCTAAGGAGGAAAAAACATTCCAGGGTGTTAATTTTTTCCTCATTTATTTGTCACTGATGCTATAAACTAATTATATAACTCTCATTTCAGTGATTCATGGTCAAAAACATTCACAAAGCTCAAAAGAGGCTGAACTGGGATTCAAACTATGGAATGGCTGATGGCAAAGTCCATCATTTTTCCGCTAATGCCTTTTCCACAATAAAGTGGTTTCGAGTCATTTTATTTTACTACGTTTAGTCTCTATGACTAGATTATAAATCTTTTGAGACAGAATCAATTTAAAAAAATTTCCCACAACATTTATCCTAATGATGCATACGGTAGGTAGAAATATAATTTATATCTCTTTGAAATTAGGTATAAATTAAGGTCGTCAATATAGTAATTTTCATAGTTCATCTGGATTAGAAGGAATATTAAAATTGAACAAATATCATATTTTCACCCCTTGGTTGTATAGTCATTTCTTGTGTGTAAACTGGTTTTATCCTCATTATCCTATTTGGTTTTCACAATGAGATAGGTGCTGTTATCTTCATTTGAAAGAAACTGAGGTTCAGAGAGGTTAACTGGCATAATGAGATACTTTAGAAAATAGAAAATAGATGAATTTTAAAACAGAGTAGTGGTCATTGAGTACTGCTTTGGACACTGTTATTCTCTAATACTCTGAAATCTAGAGCCATATAAGAAATCATGCTAAATGACATTTTAAAGGAGAAATCTCAACTGTAATAAAAATAGGATTGAAAAGTCAGCTGTGATTTACAAATAACTGGAGCTTTTCATAAACTTTTTTCCAAAGTAACTTGGTTGTATGTTTTAGCAAACCAGTTTCTGCTATAAAATAAAGTGCAAGTAGATTTTTTTGTTGTTAAACGCTTGCTAATAAACCAACTGGTAATGATTTATTGCTTTTCAAACAATATACTATTAGAAAATAAAAGCAACATTTCACATAATTTTCTAATGCCTACAAACCCCAAAGAATTATGTGTCCTATCAAAACAGCAGCTTGGGAGTATCAATAAGATAGAGAAATAACATGAAATGATGAGTGATGAATATCATCACTTTTAATGTGGCCCTTATATTTGTACTTTGGAGAAAATGTATGTAAGATGCCATACAAATAAAAACAGGAAAATAGGGATAGAATAATGTGGAGGAAAGAATTTTGTAAAGAGCCATAGAATGATGTCAAAGAGACCTAGGCAGTGACATGAGGACACTAACTGCCTGGAGTGCATCTGAGTCTGTAAGGTAGAGTGCCCTGTGCATAGTAGCTGGGAGCTGAAAGCAAGGACAGAGGCAGATACACGGGGAAGTGAACACAGTTCAAGAGTGTTGCAAAGTCTTCATAGTTACAACCCGCATCCTGTACTGGTGATTTCTTGCCCAGCCCTCTCTGACCATGCCTTTTTACCAAAGGCCGTGATCTTGCTTCTGATGCGGATGCCATCAGAAGTCAGGATGCTAATCCAGCAGAACACCAGGTGGGGAAACATGATACCTAGCACCTGCAGCCTACACCTGACCCAGGAGCAATTACCTGAGGGAAAGTCCTTGAGCTCTCCTAGAGCTGCTTCTATACTTGACTGTCTCTGGGTCCATACCCTTAAAAATGTGAGGGAAGGGATCATTTGCTGCTGGGCTTATCCATGTCTGATTGTCCCAAGGAAGAATGCCCTTCTTATTTTTGCTTGGAGGAAACCTCAAGCAGTACCGACTCTGGAAATTTGGGAGAGTTCCTTGATTTAACTCCTTAAGGAATCTTGGCTTTTATTGACCTGTAACAACTCCCTCTTCACCCTCCTCCATAGCCTGTCTATTGTGAATGTGAATGTTGAACCTTCAGGGTGCTCTGTGAAGCCTTTGTGGAAAGATGGAATTCCCTGAAGTGGCCTGTCAATTCCCACATCCACCACTGGAGGAAAGGTGGAGTCTTGGATAAAATCAGAACTCAGAAGGCAAGTCCAAGTGACATGAGAAATGGGATTTCCCTCATTCCTCTGTATTTCAATCTCTAGTGTCCAGGAGTGTGGCTCTGATTGTGTTCCTGGACAAGGGTAAGAAAATCACATCCAGCTGCGGGGGCAGGCCGGTGGTGGAGATGACAGCACTCAACAGTATGGAAGAGCCCATTCCTCTTGCAGACCTAATGAATTCACTTCAGTGGTCTCTTGTTTATTGTCTTATGATTATCTGCTGAAACTTGAAGAAGTTTGTCTTTAGGCTCTAATATTGTGTCTCATATAAGTTCAGAGTGTAATATTGAAGGGTAAAATCAATACCAAGGATGAACAGAATAATAGCCCAGACTCTCCCTCCTTAGTCTTTAATGCCAGGGGTCAAAATGGTGTGGAGGGTGTGCGAGGGTAGTTCAGTGGTAGAACTCTCACCTGCCATGTGAGAGACCCAGGTTTGATTCCTGGCCCATGCCCTTCCCCAAAATCCAAACAAATAAGCAAGCAAGCAAACAAACAAAAAAATTCAACAAATGGTGCAGCAGTAACAGGATAATCCCATGAGAAAAGAATGAAATGTGACCTCCACCATTCAGCATACCAAAAAAAAAAAAAAGGTGTGGAGCAGCAATCAATAAGGGGCTCCCACTGTGGGTGGAAGGTAAGCAGTGGCTCTACCATTTGGAAAACCTTTTTATAGCACAAACTCTGAAAAGTTTGGCTTTCCCCTTGATTGACATAGATTTTCCTTTCAGAACTTGTTGCCAAATTACAAAAATATTTTGAAGGACCAAATATTTTGGTGGTTCCTTATTTTTTTTGTTGAAACAATTCGAGCCAATGGCAGTCAATGCCATTTTTAATGTGCTAAAAGAAAAAAAATCATTCTATAATTCTACATTCAGAAAAATATCCTTCAAAAAAAAAAAAACACTAAATAAATGTATTTTCACCCAAAGCCTGGAAGGATTTGCTGCCAGCAGGTTTTTATTGTAAGAGATATTAAAGGGAGTTTTTCAGGATGAAGGAAAATAAAATTTGATGAAAAATCAAATCTACCAAAGGAACTAAGAGCCCTGGAAATAGTATATAAGTGAGTAAAAATAAATAGAGAGGGGTTGGTAGTTAATTATTTAACAAAACCTTTGATCTTTTACATTCGTTTTTCAGAACCATTAATACCAGACTTGGCTATTTTTCAGTTGGAGTTGTGTCTTAAGTTTACAACCTGTGGCATGCCATCTGTTTTGTTTTTGCTAATTCTACCAGAATGCAATATACCAGAAATGGAATGTTCAAAAGAGAATTTATTAAACTAGAAGTTTACAGTTCTAGGGCCTTAAAAATGTCCAAACTAGGCATCCAAAGAAAGATACCTCTACTCAAGAAAGGCTGATCTGGGAAGATACATGTCCCAGCTGTGTTGCGTCAAGCTTCTAATGCCAGTGGTTTCCTCTCTAAGCATCTATGTGCCTTAACTTAGCCTCTCTGAGATACAACTCTGGCTTCTGGCTTAGTTAGCATCTCATGGGAAGGCACATGGCCATGTCTGCTGGGCTCTCCAAACGTCTGTGTCTAGGCATCTGCTCTCTCTGTCAGCACACCAAGTATCTCTAGATGTCTGTGTTTCTGTCAGCTCTGAAGCAACTGTTCTCCAAGTATCTGCATCTGAGGTTTCTCCAAAATATTTTGTCCTTTAAAGGACTCCAGTAAAATAATCAGGACCCACCTTAAATTGACTCAGGATTAAAAAAAAACATGCCTGACCCCACAAGATAGGATCAGGTAAAAGGACATGTCTTTTCTGGGGTACATAACAGCTTCAAACTGGCACATCATCTGATTGGGGGTATTATATTGTTTGAGTTTGCTAAAGCTGCCAGAATGTAGTATACCAGAAATGGGTTGGTTTTTATAATGGGGATTTATTAACTTGCAATTTACAGTTCTTAGGTCATGAAAATGTTCCAACTCAAGGCATCAATGGACTCTGAACACAGGTTAGTGGTATCTGGGACACCTCTGTCACATGGAAAGGCACATTGCTGACATCTGCTGTTCCTTCTTTTCCAGGTTTCATTGCTTTCAGCTTCTGGCTTCAATGGCCTCCTCTTTATTTTCTGTGAGCCCTCTCTTAGTTTATATGGGGCTTTTTTTTTATCCTTTATCCCCTTATAAGACACTCCAGTAGGAGGACTAAAACCCACCTTGAATGAGATGGGTCACATCTAAATTAAAATAACATAACCAAAAGGTCCTACCTAACATAGGTCTAGACCCACAGGAATGGAATAAATGTAAGAACATGTTTTACTGGGGTCCATAAAGCTTCCAAACTATCACATAAATATTTTCACTACTCTCAGCTAATTCATTTTTTAAATAATTAGAGCCAGTGGAAATATTTTGTGGAGTAGGGGAAAGAAGGTGGGAGTCTTGAAAGTATTTCCAATTATTGAGCTCCTTGCTATGGGTTTACATAATTTTCCCTGCAATTTCAATAGGTAGGCATGATAATACCATGTCAGAGATGATAATCTATGTTTAGAGAGGTTATGCAATTTGGGGGGCCCTACTTAAAGACAAAATACAAAATTATGTATTCAAAATTAGGTGCTGACGTTTGGTTTAGAATAATTTCTGTAAGCTCTATTTCATCTTGGTAATGTCTTGTAAATCTTGGGTATTGTGATCCAATTTGGGGCAAACTAGTTCAAGTTTCCTTCTTACAGGAGCTTTACTATTTCAGGGTGAACTGAGTTTTCTTGGGCAGTGACTAATCTTAAATACCCTTTGAGTTGACAGCTTTGATTAGTCACCATCCACATTTTCCGGTGCTGGGTGCCTTACGAGATGTTTGTTTTCATGTGTGACCTCTACCCTGGCATCTTCACATCCTGATGCTGGTGAGTCAGCCTTAAGAATAGTATGAATGTCCCTGGAAGTCCTTCCTACCCAGAGATGGCTAGCAATAACCTAAATGTACAGGGCAGTGACTGAGAACCCCCAAAACATGTTTCCCTAAATCCAGGCAACATCTCGACCCCCCACCTCAGCAGATTAAAAACTACTTATGGCTATTCCAAAGCCACAGGAAGCAGAGGAAATGCAATGAAGGCAAAAGTGGAGTGGAAAGAGTAATGGTCAGTCTTAAGTGATTGCAGTTAAAATCTCTGAATTTTGCAAATTTTATGAAAACATATATGCCCATGAGAATAGCATGCTAGGGTTCCTTCTAGGGCTTTTGGAGGAGCCCTAAATAAGTGATAAGCCCAAGGCTAAAGTTTCAGTGAACATCATAGCAAATGTGTCTTTGATGGCCAAGTATAGTATGCTATGTCTGAAGACCCACACTAGTCTGTTATGATGTCTTTGTGCAAATTAGTAAAAGGCGATCCTCTGCAAGTGGGTGGCTTTGTAAGCAATAGGATCTTGATATAAAAAAAAAATGGTGCTACATTCTCCAAGCAGATGAAATCCTGAGGGAGGGAGCAATGCTTGGCAGGCAGAGTAGAGCTTGTTTTTGTCCCTTCTTCACTTCCTGTGGCAACCCAGGGGTTTGGACCCCACCCAACGCCCCCCCACTGGGGAAAATACTGAAGCCTTAAGTACATAGTATCCTGCATGACCAGAGCACAGCCATTAAAGATTATCAAAGCATTAAAACTCCCTTCTCCAATCATTGTTGGTAGCAAACCCTCGTGAGACTCTGCTGAATTTTATAAGCTGTTCCCTTCCTCTTGTTTGCACAGATACATTCCATTTCCCTATCAGCCACCATTGGGAAGAATTTTCTCCTGTTAGTAAGTCCCTAAGTAAAGCTCAGGGTAACTCTAAACCTAAAATATTCTTCCGTCTTGGGGCTGTGCTGGGTTGGAACATTTGGCAAGCCAGCCAGGAGACCAAGGAGCCACCAGCTGCAAAGCGCATGAGTCTTGGGAAGGGAGACTCCATGGGGGAAATCCCAAACTGGCCTCTGTCATCCATGCAGGGAAGAGTGGCAGCCCTCCTAGACAAATGGAGACCCCACGGGAGTTTTGGGACACCCAGAACTCCCAGGCCCAACTGTTAGTACTACTGCAGCAGGCTGCAGGACAGTTGGGATTTCATAAGAAAAAGGAGGGCAGAGCCATCAGGTCATAACGGTTGTCACATGGCCCCTGTTAGGAGCTGTGTGTTTGGCCACAGAAAATGCCCTGGATATTAAAGCCAAGGTTCACTGCCTAGAAGAAGAACTTAAGTTATAAAGGAACTTATGTCTAGACCAAGCAGATCTGAAGGATGCATTGAATGAGAAGCTAGCCATGCAGATAAGAGTTCAGAAATATCGGCATGCCAGTATGCTAAAATAAGAGGGTGTAACCACCCAAAGGACAAGTGAGTTGCATATTGACTTCCCCTGGCTGGGGCCCTAAAATATGGGACCCTGTTGATTTGTCTTCAGATGATGATGAGCCAAATATAACTGGGATATTGAAAAGAAGAAAAGAAGCTTGTTTATCGTTTGGGCCAACAAAAAGTTAAGTCAACACATATTTAGCACCCAACTCCCCAGTGAGGGAGGGTGAAACTGAGAGTACTGCTGCAGCTGCCCCAATATCCAACCCCCCCAAACAAAACATGCTAGTTACCCTGTGGGACTAAACCACTGAATTATGGCAACTTGGGAATCAATAAAGACAAATGTCTGAAGAAGTCCTGTGAAATCTGCATCTTTGGGACACTGGTGCTGAGGGACTGCTACTTTCAGGAAGAGAAATAAGCAAATTAGCCTCAATTACTTTGCGCCCCTGCCTCTGCCAATGTATATATATACTCTGGCTTCCAGGCTAGAATCCAATTCATTGCAAAATTAGCTTATAACTCAATGTAGAGAAATTTGGCCCAATGTGGGAGACATACCACATGCTGTTACTCACAGGAATATACTAGATGAATTAATTGCAAGATGTACTGAGGGGGCTAGGAATGAAACATGTCATTTATGCTATTAATTTTGTTGGACCAGATGAGAAAACCCTCGCAACAGGCATAAAAGATGCCATCCTGTACCCCCAATCAGCAGTATAGAACTCTTATACCCATTCTCAGCCTAATAATATGGCAACTCATTTCAACAACCATCAAAATTTTGGCCAATTTAAGAGGTTCAAAACACGTAAGATGCAGAAAGACCAAAGTACATGTTATAGGTCATGCTCCAAGGGCCATGAGGGTACGAACTGTGTATCATGGAGGGAGATGTGGGCTGTTGTGTTGGATCTTGCTAATGTCTTTTTTATTGTTTGGTTAGATCCCTCAAGCTAGCCTACCTTCACCCTCACATGGGAAAAACAGCAGTGGACATTTACTGTGCTAATGTAAGAGAATCTTCATAACTCCACTATCTGCCAATAACACTGATTCTTTACCTGACAAGATTGAAGCAGATGCTTTAACAAATATTCGTAGTCTAAACCAACATCACATGCAGCTGCTGAATGGTTGCATAGAAAGACAGAACACCAAGGTTACCAGACTCAGTGGAGACTGACTGGCACAGCAATCCCAGCTACCCATCACCAGACAACAAATGAAAAAAGTTGTGGACACTTGCCCCTCCTGCTCGCTGTGACTCTCAAGGATGCTTTCTCATCAACACAGCCACATCTGTCGTGAGCAGATTCCAGTCACTAGGTGACAGGTAGATGATGTTAGGCCCTTTCCCTTATCCAAAGGTGAAAAATATGCCTTTACAGCCAGAGATATGGCCACTGGACTGTTGCTGGCCTTCCCAGTAGGAAAAGCCAACCAAGGAGCTACAGTGTGTAACTTAGAAAGGTTAGAAGGATTCTTCAGGGTCTCCACACACGTAGGCAGTGGTAGAGGGACACCCTTTACCAGACAACTAACCCAGGTCTGGGCAATTGAGCATAGCAATTTATGGACATTTCATTTGTCCTACACCCCCCAGAGCAGTGGGTTAATTAAAAGAATGAATGGATTTTAAAGGAGCAGTTAAAAGTTGATAAGCAATCTCTGCAGCAGTAGATATACCAGTTGTATCTGGCCCTCACCAGTCTCAATTCATGGCCCAGGGCAGCTGTTCTGCTCCCGTTGAGCTGGTTATGGTGGGGCCCATGCAGGCACCGTGAATTCAGGTGAAAGGAACAGCAGCACAATGAGGTAATGAAAATAACTTGCTCTTGCCTGTGCCACAGGCATTTGAAATTGGGGAAAATAAGGCCGATTGGCCATGGTCCTGGCTGATGCAGCCGTACTCTTTGGGAATCAGGGTCCCCTAAAATTTAAACCCAAAAATTGTATTCGTAACCAACCTGGGACCCCCCATATCTCAAGGCACAGTATGTATGACTCTGTAGACACTTAAGCCCAGGCTAATTGTGGATTTCATTCTAAAAGTCTCCCTGCGATTGAGGAAGGAAAAGGTGTGACATTAAATCCCCCTCATAGCACCCCTTATCCAGGAATTACATCTGTCTATTAAAGGAAATGTAGCTTATTTCCTGTTTGATCAATAATATTTGTCCCTCATGGTTCCCTACAAATGTCTTTCTTTTTGTTCTTAGCGTCATAGCAAATACCTTTCTGCAATAGCTTCTGCAGCAACCTATGTGCACAATAAATGTCAGTGCTGAGTGTGCCCTGAACTGTCACTGCCAGGTGCCACCACCTGCACTGGACTGTGACACCTGTGAACTGGAGTGCACGGAAGACCTGCTGGCCTGGCAGAATTCAGCACATCAAAGAGTCTGGAAGGAATCTTCTCATTTAAGACTGAAATCACAGGTTTTACCAATTATTAGTAGAATGGCTCACTTGCCTTTCTTGGCCATGATGGCGTCACTTTGTTATCTCTGTGAAAAGGACTCACAGTGTTCTGTTGTCTCCTGTGTTACTGTTGTGGAATGTGAATGGAGTATCTGTCCTCTGGTCCATGCAAACTGCTGCATGGGGGTAGATTGTGCCAACCCAACTGGAATCCCCTCCAGTAGGAAAAAAAGAAGAAACCTTAAGCATGTAGCAGCCTTCATGACCAGAGCACAGACACTTAAAGGCATCAAAGCATTAAAACTCCCCTCCCCTAATCATTGTTGGGAACCAGCTTTCACAAGACGCCATTGTAACCAACTCTCATGAGACTCTGCTAACTTTGTAAGCAGCTGTCTTCCTCTTGTCTGCCCAGATCACTGGCTTCCATTTCCTGACCAGCCACCACTGGGAAGATTCTTCTCTTGTCAGTACATCCCTAATTAAAACTCACGGGTAACTTTTTGCCTGGCATGCTCTTTGGTCTTAGGGCTGTGCTGGATTGGAACACTCCCTTAGCCTGCTTCCCCGTGCAGGGCATAAGGTGCAGTCTTATTCACTGATCCTGTTTGCATCCATCCATAATGAGGATATAGTACATTCTTATGTGTTTAAACTTCTACGTGATATACTGATATAACATTCTGCAATTTGTTTTCTAATACAATAGATTTCTAAGAAATACTCATGGTGATTTGAATAGATAAATGAATAGAGGAAATTCTATCATTTTGCTCTCTATAAAGTATTCCATCGTTGGAGTATTTCAAGTTCTATTTATTGATCTCCAGACTGCCTAACTTAGGCTGTGTCCAATTTTTCTATTCTTTATTTTTTTTGTTTTAAGAGAAAAAGCACTAATCTTTGTATGAGAGGATTGGTTTCTGGGTTCTTTATTCTGCTCCATGTATTGATTTCTTTATTCAATCAAAAATACTATATTCTTTTCATTTCAATTTCTTTAAAATGTCAAGATCTAATATTGAATATGTCATCCTTTTTACCCCCTCAATATGCAAAATCACTTGACATAAATTAAAAAATCAGCTATTTAATTTTCTTTCTCTCTCTTCACACACATGCAAACACACACACAGAGACTACACTACTGTGCTTTTGTATAAATTGCATTACATTTATTGATTACTTTGGGACAAATTTACATTTTATGATATCTCTATTAATTTAGGTTCTTAAGACCAAAGTTGTATCAGAAACCTGCAGGGATAGATTGATTAAATAAGTCTATCAGTGGAGACAAGCATTCTGGTGCGGCAGCATTACTTTAAGTAACATCTGGGCACTGGCTCTGATTTTCTTGCCAGATTATAAGTGTGTGACCTTCGGAGAGCTTAATGTCTGTAAACACTGAACAGAAATGCAGAGATTGTTAACGTAGGTTGTAATTCTAGTGGAAGACTAATTGAGAAGATGCAAGATATGCCAAGTGCAAGTACCATTCTCCCAGGTCAGTGCCTCTGGGCAGTTTCTAGACACTTATTGTTTCACCAATAACATGAGTGTATTGATTTCTGCACATTTTTTTTTTATGCAAAAGCAGGCACCGGGAATCGAACCTGGGTCTCTGGCATGGCAGGTGAGAATTCTGCCACTGAGCCACCCTCACATAGCCCCATATCTTCACATTCTTATCAGCATTGCCTATTTTGTCTTTTAAATCTCACTCAATTTGCTGCTTTTGCCGTAATAGCTGGTGTATGTCAAACTAACTCTAATGCTTTGGGAGTAGCTCCTATTTCAAGTAGACCTTGATTTTAAGTTCTTGGAAAATATTTTGTTCTGATTATTAAATATAATCTAAATGGAGTATAAATAATAAATAATTAGCTATAATATGGATACAAACCTCTTACCCCTAATTGTCTGGATATTGAAAGTATTATGGCTATCACTAAAGTCCCGGATATTGAACATCTCTAATGTTCTGGACATTGAACTGATATTGTAGTCAGACTGTATTGGATTAAATATTTGTTTTGCTTCTTCTTATAAGTAGTTATCCAACATTTGCCAAGTTATTTAAATGTTGTGTGCTTTAGTTTCCCTCGGTTTAAGGTTCAATATGACCACTCATTCATGCATGCATTCACTCAGCTACCGTTTATTAGTCTCTTTTATACCTATGAGGGAAAAGGTATTGAAGCAGAAACAGTAGGAAATATGATCAAATCACTATCAGGCATGAGGGAGAGGGAGAAACCAAGAGGAACTACCCATCTGAGAACCAGGAATTTATAGACCGGGGCAGGGACAGAGGGGTCCACTTTGTAAACGGAGCTGGATTAATCGAGGTTGCTTTTCAGGATAGAATGGAAGGTTGAATACGTGGCTCAGAGAGATACTTTGAGATATGGTTACAGAAGAGATTGTCTCCAGAAAAAACTCTCCAAATTGTCTGGACCTCAAGTATTGCTTATATTTGGGATTCTATCCTTTCCCTCTCCACTTCTCTCTTTCCTTCATAAGATATGAACACTTTGAGGGTAGTCTAATATCGTATTTATCTTAGTATTCCCAGTATCTGTCAGAAGTCCTGGCTGTAAAAGGGACTAATAAAATTAATATATCATCTGATTGCAAGGTGATTACACACCATGTGTGTCATATTCCCACTTCCAGTAGGTTTCAGTGATACATAAATTCTGTAAAATAAGACTAAACTGGTTCCTGACATATCAAAATTATTTAAAAAGACATTATTTCACTTTCCTTCTATCTCTTCTCCCTCTTTCATTCTCTGTGTCTCTCTCTACACCTTTAAATATGGAGCTATTAGATTAGGTGTTTACAGATGCTAAAACCAGATATTTATTGGGAAATAATGATTGATATGGCTAGCCTTATCAGCCTTTGTAGACAGAATTACTTCTGCCTTTGTGTACAATGATTTATTGACTTTATACTTGGCATGATCCAAACCGCAGGCCGGATGAGTTGGGAGCAGTACTCCTGTGAGAAGTGCCATTATCTGATGAAGGAAGACAGCAAAAGGACAGTGCCAACCGCAGAGACACGCTCGGCAGCCCTAAGGGGGCTGCTGGTGGTGCAGATAAAAGCACATCCCACTGGTTAGACTGATAACCGTTTTTAATAATGTCTGAAGGTGATGTGCCAGGGTGAGGTGGGCGGGGGGTCGCCTTGTACAGGGGAAGGACATCAAAATAGATTAAATCGGGGGAAAAAATCACAGATAAAGCCTTAGGAAGGGCTGTAAGACAAGAAATTTATAATACTGCATGCCAAATGTTTCATGTTTTTATGTGCAGTTGGCATTTGTTCCACCTGTCAAAGTTTATAGAGCACTTTCACCCATCATTGATTTTTTTATTCACTGAACACATTTTATCAAGTAACTGCTGGAGTTTAGGAAGAAGAAAGAACGTGGCTCTCATGGGTCCTGACTTTTAAGGAATAGTGACCAGCTCGTAAAGCACGCCCTGATGAAGGGCCTCCCATTAGCAATCCTCGGTCCCTCAGTGGGGAGTGGTAAATGGGGTGAGCTAACCAGCAGGAGCCTGTGCAGAAATGGTCCTTCCCCCAGGAGCCGAGGCATGGAAAGGACAAGGCGGCTCCTCATGGTTTTGCGTCCTTCACTGTCTGGAAGGAACTAATGGGGAAGACAGACAGAAGGCAGATCCTTTCAGAGGGGCATGCTAAGTGCTGCAGAAGCAGAGTGTGGAGGAGGCGGCCAGCCAGACTGCATGGCCAGCAAGGGCTTCACGGCAGACGTGGCCTCCAGCCTGGGCAGTAAACGTGGTTCTCTGCGTCCCCCGTGCAGGTGAGGAAACTGAGGAGCCAAGGGAGCAGGTCCCACCTTTAGTAATGGGTGGATGCAGGATTTGAATCCATTTTCCTCCAGCAATGGCCATCTTAACCAGCTGAGCCCACCACAAATGAACTGTACTAGAAGACGAATTTTGAGAAGAAGGAAAATGAATGCAGAAGGAAGGACTAAGCTTCAGCAAGGAATGGGGTAAGTAAAGAAGTAGGCAAAGGGGTCAACTGAAACTCGTCTTAAGTTCTTATAATTTTCAGGAGACAGGTAGAAAAACTTATTGATATTGGAATTTCCTTAGTGTGGCTGCTAAAGTATAACCTAAGAGAAGTGATATAATCTTGAATGAACAGAAGAATAAAATATGAGAAATAATCTGGTCAACCTAAAGAAGGTAGGGAGGGATAAAAGAAATAAAGTCTCAGAAATATTAGGACACATAGAAAGCTTGAAACAAGATCATAAAAGAAAATCAAAATATATCTGCAATTACCAATACACATTGTAAAAATGAAAGATAATTACCTGTAAAGGATAAAAAGTTGAAGTATTTACCTTCACTCTGTTTGCAGAATGTAAGTGTTCAAAAAGACTAAAATTATAAGGGTAGGAAAAGATATGAAAGATGAATAATAAGAAGCAAAACTAAAATCAAGCAAAAAGATTTTGCAAGAAACTTCATTGTTAGGGATGAAAACTTCACCATAGGATAATATGTTACATTGACTAGAAAGATACAATCATTCTTAAAAGCAGAATTAAAGTTGAAATTGACAGATCTACCAATAAATAAGGTGAAAGTTTGAATACACTTCTCTCGATAATTAGCAGATGAAACAAATGCAAATGTAATAAGCATACAAATCATTTGAACAATGTATTGATGAGCTCAAGCTAAAGGACAAATAAAGAACCCTGTGCCCCGTAATCAAAAACTATACATCCCTTGCAAGCACAAATGAAATATTCATAATAATGGACCAGATACCAGGCCATAAGGCAAGTCTGAACTACTGGCAACAAATTGGTATCATTAAAAAACAAAAACAAAAAAACAAGTCATCTGACTTTCTCTAAGATAAACAGTTTAAGGGCACACAGTAGGCTGTGATCAGTTGTTCACTCCTTCAGTGTCACAGAGACTTAGGAGTATGAAATCTCGAGCTGAGGCATGCAGCCAGGACGGGGAAATCACAACTATGAGATCAGTCCTTACTGCTCAGATATCTTTTGTGGAAGGCACACTCGGTTCTCACCAGAAATCGTCCTGAAGCACCTGTTGTTAGGATCGGAGTTTGGAGATGGGTTCATCAAAGTAAAAGAGGGGGCGAAGGGTGGAATTCTGTTCCCTACCCATTGTGTTAGAGACCTGAGGTCTCCCACTCTTTTCTCAAAATTGTAGTCACCCCCACCAATTCTGTGATGATGCTAAAGTCACTGCTTTACTCCCCAGTTCTGTTAAAGAAATGACTCTATTTGTGAGAGCTTTTGTAGAGAATGCCTTTCCCTTGGCTAGTTTAGGGACAGGCTAAAGCATTTCAATCTCTATTTGAAATCAGATGGTTATTACCTTCCTTTCCAAGTGACTGGTTTTTAAAAAATCAATATAGATTGTATTTGGGGCTAGTAAGAAACTACTCCTGCAGTAATTTCAAGTATATTGCTTTTTATTCACTCAATATGTTTTTACAGCCTGCAAAGCATTGTTCTATCATAATCAAATCACCATAAAACATTAGAAGCATCATTAAGGTGCAAACACAATGGTGCATAGAGTATTCTATTCTAAGAAATTTCCACTGTTTGAATGCCATCACTCAAAAGCCTTTCACACTCTCACAGTCTGCAAAGTCATATCCAAATATAACTTAGCTTTTAAAATAGTCCAAAATTTTTTCTCCAAGCTAACTTTTGAAATTGATTCTGTTTTCCTGCCTCCATCACAATTTAAAGTCAAAATGCAATGACTATAAAAATAACAAAAAAAAGAAAAAAGAAAAACTAAAAAAAATCATTTAAAAAATATAAATAAATAAAAATGCTATAATTATTTAATTTTCCAGAAACACAATTTGCGCTTCTGTGTTTGCCCAATTCTGGATCCTCCTTAAAACCTTCTTTCTCTGTTTCTCTTACTTTTCCTTCCATTTCATGTAGGGTTTCTTCCAAACTTTTTCCAGCCTACTTAACCCAGCCCTTCCCCACACCTTGCCTCACTGTCAGACGTTTTTAGACTGAAGCGGTGGGCAAGAGCAGTTTCCAGGCAGCTCACAGGTACTCGTTACCTTCATTCATCCTGACTTTTTTTCTCTTCAGCATTTGTACCTGCAGCAGGTTTCAATGCTTCCATTTTCCTTGCAGATCTCTCCTCACCAATGGTTTCTCTTCTCTTCCATACCTTTCACACCTTTCTATTGACATTTGGCTGAAACCTATAAAATCTCAATTTTACACTTTTGAGACAAATCCTAGCTCTGTTTTGTCCTCTAACCATTCTCTAGCTTGTCATTCTTTTTTTTTTTTTAGGTACATCGTCTGGGAATTGGGTCTCCTACATGAAAGGTGAGCGTTATACCACTGAACCACCTATAAACCCAACTGTCACTTATTTTGAATTTCAGAGTAATTTACATTCATGTACTTCACAGTATCCCTCACCCTTTTCTCCATACAGATATCTGGCTGTTCCTTTTATTGAAAAGATTTTCCTTCCTTTCCCCATGTTGGTCTGGAGCTGTATGTGCCCTAGAAAAACATGTTCTTACATTTAATCCTTCCTGGGAATGTGAACCAATTGTAGTTGGGCCTTTGATGAAGTTACTCCAGTTAAGATGTGGCCCAACTCAACCAGGATGAGTCTTAATCTTATTATTGGAGTCCTTTACAAGCAGAGTGAAATTCAGACAGAGAGGAAGCCAGCAGGAGCAAGAAGCTGAAAATCAACAGAACTCAGAAAAGAAGGGAAAGGCCAGGAGAGGCCACCCTGTGCAGTGCCCTGTGACATAGGAGCCCAGGGACAAGGACAACTGGTAGCCACCCCAGAGTGTCAGGAAGAAAATAGTTTCTTACTGATAGCTCACTTTTGGAATTCTCCTAGGCTCAAAATGGGAATCCAACAAAATCCCACTGTTTAAGCCAATCCAATTCATGGTATTTGCTCCAGCAGCAAAGGAAACTAAAGCTGTGTCTTTGACAAAGATCAATTGACCATATGTGTATGGGATAGTTTCTGAATTCTTTAATTGAATTCACTCCATTCATCCTTCTATTTTTATCTAGTTACAATTCTCTTCATCTTTATGTGAACCCCACCTTCTCATGATTACTTTAGTTTTATACTAAGTCTTGAAATAGGTAGTGTAAATACTCCAACATTGTTCATTTGCAAAGTTGTTTTAGTTATTCCAGTTTCTTTGCATTTCATAAAACTTTTAGAAGCAGTTTGTCAATTTCTTCAAAAAAATCTTCTGGGGTTTTCTTTTGGATTGTGTTGAGAACAGATCTAAAATTCTCCCTAGATTGATCTCTAGATTCAGCACAATCAGTTCTTGTTCATGGTCCCTTTCTTTGCCATCTAACACATTCACAAGTTCCTCTTAACCACTTCCCTAAAGTCTTGAAGTTTGGTTATAAGAAGTGTTCCTCCAGAGGAATTTGTGTATACTTCTCCTGAACGCATGTGTGTTCTACAAACCTAGGAGACTTTAGACTAAATTCATCTTTGGGGATTTTCAAATACATCTAATTCCAGCCCTCTAAACCCCAGGGTGTGTAGAGTGTAATTAAAATCCTCAAGGGAGACTAGTTTTATCTCACTTATTCCAAAAAAAGCCAAGGCGAAAACAAATACATTCTGTTGTTATCTCCCTTGTCTGCATGTTTATTTTTTATTCTATTTTTTCTTTGAGCATGTGTGTTGGTCGTGTATCCAAGAAAAGCCATGTTCTTTAATCCTGATTCAATATTGTTAGGTGGGATCTTTTTTATTAAGTTGTTTGCAGGGAGATGTGACCCATCCCGTTGTAGGTGATAACGTTTCATTAGGTGGTTTCCATGGAGATGTGTCTCCACCCATTCAAGGTTGGGCCACTTACTGGAGCCCTATAAGAGGGAACTATTTTGGAAAATGCTTAAGAGCCCACACAGCCAGAGACTTTTGGAGATGAAGGAAGAAAATGCCCCCAGGGGAGCTGTTTGAAATGAGATGCCAAAGGATCAGTAGAACAAATGCTGCACGCCTTCCCAGCTAACGGAGGTGTTCTGGACCCATCAGCCTTTCTTGAGTCAAGGTATCTCTTTCTGTATGCCTTAGTTTGGACATTTGTATGGCTTTAGAACTATAAACTTGTAACCTAATAAATTTCCTTTATAAAAGCCAACCCATTTCTGGTATATTGCATTTCCAGCCACATTAACAAACTAAAGCAATGTACCATAGTTTGAGGTTTCCTGTTTTATTTGTGTGGGTATGTATGGATGTCACAATTCCAGTGAATTGGTCTAGGTTTATCTCCTATTCCTATGCATCTCTTTTAAACCAAAGCTTCGGGCCACCAAGAATCAGCAGTCTCTGGCCTGGGTACTTGCTTAACCCTCTGAATCTGTGACTTTGGCATCTTTTGGCCTATGTAAAATTTCCTTACTTTTAGCTATTTCAGATATACATTTAAAAAGATTAAAAAAACATGTTTTGCATATTGTCTTAGCTTGTGTTCTCATAAAAATAAAACCTAAGACAATGGCTTGTGTCTAGGCAATTTATTTTAGGTGGTGATTGTTAGAGAAATGACAGCTGCTTATTAAGCGGTCATCACAGAGACTTTACCTACCAACACCTCCTTCTCTGGGGAAGACACAAACACAGCTAAGTGACCACCCTCTGGTCTTCCATTACCCTTACCCACCTCCTTTTTTATTGTGTGCCATTCCATAACCTGGGGGAGAAGTTAAATCTAATAACAAGGACCAGCCACACCTTAAACCTGGAAACCGGAACAGGCAGCCCCAGATGCTTATCAGAACAGAAACACTCAGTCGCAGGCCCTCCCCCACTGAGGTGGATAAAACCATACTCAAACAGTATAGATTTGTGTCTCTTCTCCAGACAAATTTGGGTGTGTAGACCTGTCACTCATGGATCCCAACCTAGAGTACTTTTCAGCCACCCTGGGAGACCAACTGTGATGGGATGACTTCTCCTGCCCTTCTGGCCTCTTTGTGCTGTGTAAGTAACAGATAAATTATTTGCTCTTTATGGGCTCTTTATTCTGTGCAAGTAATAAAGAGATCAATTCCTGAAGGTTTCTGTTGTGCCTTGAGCCTGTGTTCCTCATGATGCTTGGCTGTAGCAAATCACTCCATGGTGATTTCAAGAGATGACAGTGGAGAGAAAGAAAGGGTAAATGAAGAAGGCAGGGAACCAATTCCACTGTGTGTTGTTGAGGCTGGTTACTCCTCTGGGCATTTGGGATGGAGCACCACTGGATCTCTGAGGAATCACGTAGAATCATGTAAAATGCACCTCAGACTTATCCCCTGTATTAGCTAGGGTCCTCTAGAGAAACAGAATCAGCAGAAGACATCTGTAAATATAAAATTTATAAACGTATCTCACATAACCATGGGGATGCAGAGTCCAAGGTCTGTAGGGCAGACCACAAGCTGGAAGTTCTGCTGAATGTCCTCAATGAACTGTCAGGACAGGCTGGCTGGCTGAAACAGGATGAGTAACAGTCTCTTCTGAATCTTCCTTAAAAGCCTTCTGGTGATTAGATTAAGCATCACTCATTGAAGAAGACATTCCTCTTAGCTGGTTACAAATGCAATCAGCTATAGATACAGCCAACATGATCATGATTTAAGTCCATGAAATGTCCTCACAGAAACAGACAGGCCAGCACTTGCCTGACCAGACAACCGGGCACCACCATCTGGCCAAGGTGACACATGAACCTGACCAGGACATCCTCCAAGGCATGGGAGAGGGGAATATACTCATTGATTCCAGGCCCATAACTCAGTAGTGTCCACTGTCCACATGACTAAAGCAGAGTGCTGTCAGTGTACCCTGTCTGCATGGCAAAGTCAGAGAAATAAGGAGTGATGGGAGGATGTGTGAGGGGCTAAAGATGCCCACCATAAGTGTTTTGTTGGGTAGGATGTTTGGAAACATATTGCCAGAAAGCTTAACTTGTTTCTTTGGCAAGCTCTGCCTAGGGTAAGACACACCAGTACCACTACTGCCCTCACTAAAGGTTAGCTTACTATGCCCCTCACCTTCTTGCCATTGGCCCTTGACTGCGCACAACTTGCTTTGGCCAAGGACGAAAACAAAGGATGGAAAAATAGGAGAACATTATACTTTGTCTTATTACTGGTGCTAAAACCAAAACAAGAAAGAAGGCCAATATTCGCTGACCACAAGATTTAGACAAACAGTAGTTGCTAAAAGTTAAGAGAGAAGGATACTAATTAGTGTAACCAAACAAAACTAGGAATAGAATAATCTGATTCAATTGAGAGATGTAAAATAGATGGGGGGGTTGGTTAGCTCTTCCTGTCAGTACCACCCACTGAGAATATTAATGTTATCCCATCAGGATGCAAAGGTTCTAGCAGATGTACATGAAAAGAACCATTTGTCATTCTTTCTGCTATATTTCAAAACTCTTAATATAAATCAAATACCTAATAAACATTTATTAAGTTAAAAGATGACTACCACTATCATAATAATTTGTGCCTTGAATATATGAAAAATGTCATGTGCTGACTCAAATGATATAATAGAAAGAGCCCAGAGTAAATGTAGTTATAGGCTTGATTTCTAGTTCATTTTCCCTTACCTTCCCTATCTCATTGTTCTGGGGAACTCAGTTACGCTTTCATAACAATGAGCTTCTTATAGATTCTGCATTTATTAAAAGGAAAAAAAATCAATGGCCACGAACTATATGTGTGCACAGGGACATATTGTCACATCTAGCCCACTCGCTCCTTGTTCTTTGAACCAGCCAGTCATAGTATAGGCAGGCAGAAGCTGAAATGTACAGCTTGTTTTTCCATAATTGTGATTATGTGCATATTACACAAAACTTGCGATTTTGACCATTTTTACTGTGTGCAATTCAGTGGCATCATTACATCACAATGTTGTTCTACTACCACCACTTTCCAGCTCCAAAACCTTTCCATTACCCACACAGGAATTCTGCACCCACTCAGCAATAACTCTCCATGCTCAGTCCCTGGAAACCTGTAATCTTCTGTCCGTCTCTACGAATTTCTTTATTCTAGATATTTTGTGTAAGTGGAATCATCTAATATTTGTCCTTTCGTGTCTGGCTTATTTCATGTAGCCTGTTTTCAAGTTCCATGCATGTTGTAGCATGAATCAGAATTTCATTCTTTGTTGTGGCTGAATAATTAGATTCTTGGTATGTAGTTGTGGAATAAAAGACTGAATAAATGCTTTGTGAATTCCCTGAGGGCAGAGGTAATCAACTTTATATTCCTAACCCATAGAGCAGAAACTCAGGAGAGGGTAGGAAGCTTGTCTGTTTCAACCATCAGTCTATGCCCTGCCCAGTGTCTAGAGTCTTGCACAAAAGAAGCTCAAGACACAGTTTTTGAATGAGTGTGATGAATGCATGAATAGGTGTTTGTTGGGTCGTTTGGATAACCAAATGATAAATAGATACCTAAAGCATACTTCTTTCTAAAGACATGATTCTAAACCAAAGAAAAATATTCACCCAAACCAACTATTTTTCTTAATAACTATTCCATAGAATGTGTGTGCTACAAATTACAATTGTAGTGTAGCTTTTATGTCCTGTACTTCATGCTGCAGATAATGGCCTCACCATTTCAGAATCACTAGAAAAGAAAGCAATTGCCCTTTAGCAATTTATGTCCCAAAGAATGGCCCTGAGTGGAATTGAAACAAGATGCAAAGAGCCGTTCTCATGAGAATGGGCACTGCCCTTTCTAAAGCATCTTCTGCTACAATTCCTCCCACTCATTCCACTTGAATAAAACTCAGAAGGTTTTTTTAATATGTTGTCAAAATGTGATTCTCTCAAGTACTCCCCTTTGGCTTCTCTAGAATAGTAACTTTCCCATTCGTGATTGCTGGAATAGCATTATCTAATTCTCTCAGTATAAATTTTTTAAAGTGTCTGCATGGAAGACAGATCAATGTTCACAGGCAGAGTGTGGGGAAACCGTCAGTGGTTGCTGAGTCAGCAAGCTGGGTTTCAGTTCTGGACACGTACCTCGTTCGGTTTTCTCATCTGCAGCCTGCAGTGGAATTCCGTTTCAGATGTACTTTTTGGGCAGTTGATAAGTGCTAGGTTTTGGGATTGCAGAGCATCTGATCCATACCCTCAAAGTACTGCTAGATCAATGGGAAGAGAGGATATACAAACAGTGCACTTTCTGAAAGGGGCATTAAATTGAAAAGTGTTCATAACAGGGAAAACAGCGTGTGTGTGTATGTGGTGGGGGGGGATTGGTAAATGGGAAATTTGTACTTTCTGCATGATTCTTCTATAAACTTACAACTGCTCTAATTTTAAAATGTAAAAAGACGCCTTAAGTACTATAGCATGAAAGAGAAGCATGTGAGGAAAATAATTACGTTTTGACAAGATAATAGAACACAAGCTATTCAAGTGTGCTGACTGGAAAATGGGGTGGGATGGGGATTAGGTTAAGGGAGGGCCTGATAACAAAATGTTCAGAGACCTGCATGAGGTTTTCACGGGATCAAAGACAGAAGCATTTCCACCACCTGTGGGTCACAAGGAGGTGTTCTGGAACTTCCTCTTTTAGAGCTGAGTTTTAAGATCTGAGTAAGTTTTTGACAGGTGGGGGAAACCTAAGGGAGCGTGGACTGGGCTTATGTCTGTGGAGAAGTCATGGCAGACCTTGTACAGTAGGAATTTGAACTTTGTCTTCATAGCATGGGTGTTAGGGGTGTGGACTCTGGATTCAGATCACCTGGATTTAAGTCTTGCTCCCTAAATATGCAAACTTGGGCATGTCAGTTAATAACAGCAGCTAACAATAGTGTACAAAGTCATGCAATAAAATGCCTGAAATAATTCCTTGTATAATATAAGTACATATATATAAATAGTTACTATCAGCATCATCCTCACCATCATTATAAATTCAAACTCAGTGACATTCTTCTCCTTTCAGTTGAGATGGAAGGCAATTCTGAAATGCAACTGGGATGAAATACAGCTATATAATTTTTTTTGCTATTAAGATATCAAGACGCTCCCTTATGAGTTTTCCAATGCAAGCGAAGAGGTACTCCTTTCACCCCCAAAAGATGAGATCAATGTCTGAAGATAATCACCCCTAATTAGGAACAGAGTTTAAATAGCAGATTTGTTCAGATTACTTCAACTAATAATGACCCTGCTATTTACTGTGGGATGCCAATTTTTCTAGTGATAGGAAGTGGAGAGCAGTGAGAAAGTTCTCGTAGTGAGGAAGTAGCCTTCACCCTGGTCAACCTCTGTCCATCTTTGATTCTTTGATGTAGGTTTGAAGAATAGCACCACATATTTCCATGATGCTAGTGAATATTATTATGATAACAAAATATCCCAAGGGTCTATGTTAGAGCTGGTCTGTGCATTCTCTCCGTGCCTCATTTTCCAAAGGTGACCCATGAGCCAGTATCACATGGGAGCTTGTTAGAAATGTACAACCTCAGGAACCACCCCCACCTGTCTGAATCAGAACTTAAATCTCTACAAACTCCTCAGGTAACTGGATTGCACATTCCAGTTTAAGAAACACTGCTCTATATCACCCTGGGATTCCAGGTATAGCCAGCTAATGAATAAATTGATCAAACTTGATTAATAAGTAAAGTTTTGACAAAACAGTTTTGGGTGAAATCTGTAAATGAGACACTGGAATGCTTGCTCTACACTTTGAAGTTGATAAAGTTTGAGTGTAACTTTGATGTAATTACT
The DNA here is from genome assembly GCF_023851605.1 of Tamandua tetradactyla. Classification (NCBI taxonomy): domain Eukaryota; kingdom Metazoa; phylum Chordata; class Mammalia; order Pilosa; family Myrmecophagidae; genus Tamandua; species Tamandua tetradactyla. The sequence goes on from NC_135332.1 coordinate 175,435,961, forward strand.
TTAGATTGAGGCCATACTCTTAAAAGTAACAAAGTCTAAACCTAAACCAAGGTCTTCTGAATCTAGGTTCATTATTCGTTTTGTTACAACATATAGGAGTCGTGAGTTCTAGGTGTGGCTTCATCCCTTGCTAGCTAAGTGACTTAGGGGAGGTCATCATACCTCTGAGCTTCAGTTTCCCACCTGTACAATGCGGCTGATTAACTTGATGACCTGTAATGACCTCCCAACAGTATTTATTCCTTCTCTCTGCATCCGATCACACTTTTAACTGCCCATTTACAATTTTTATATGAAGGTGACCTTGTATATGGACAAATGAAGTTTACCCTAATACCAAATTCCAAATCAGCATGACCAACAAATCTGCTTAATTATTTCAGTCATTTTTTTCCATTCATAGGGAAAAATGTCCCTCAGAGATTGACTTCCCATCGGTTCATGGCTTTGCTTGGTTGTCAAATTAATTGCAGCTATTTTCATTACTGATCTGAAGGTCACACACGCTTTAGATTCAGTCTAATGCTGATAAAAGTTACTATCTATTTGGAAATCTGCCTGCTTTTCCCATCCTGCCTGCTGTCGAATTTTAATAGCATTGAATCAGGCCCTTAATAAGAATTGTAATGACAACCTACATTTTATAGTGCTTTATACTTTCCAAAGCACTCTCAAGGGAATTATACACAGGCATTATCTCGCTGATCCTCCATAGCAGGTAGAGAAAAAAAGAACATATTGGCTGGCTTGCATGAAAGCCTATATTAGCTTCTCTGATTCAACAATTGGCATCCATCTTTACCCTGTAGAAAGCAGAGATTTAGAGTCAAATATGACTACTATTTATTGCAGGTCTTTGACATTTTTTCCCAGACATTATCTCATTTACTCCCAACCATTCATTTACTCCTGCCTAGAGGCAGTTGTCGTGTTCCCTATTTTTCAGGTGAAAGAAATAAAAGCTCACTTTTGCGAAGTACCTTATGCAAGGTCACCTGGCTTGTCATGAGAAAATTCAAGACGCAGACCTCAGACTCCTGACTCCCAGCCAGTGTCCGCCCTCATTCCCCAGGAATGAAAATACAGAGTGTCATCACAGTGTTGGGGGCAGGGGAGGGGGGATTTGAAAGGATAGGGCTTACAAGTCCCAAAGGCACAAGATCGGTTGAAACTGGAATAGCTACAGTAATAACAGAATTCTTTACAGTGATGCTTTCAGGAACACTTTTGTTGACATTAATTATTTGTCAAAATAATGCTACATGCTTGATATTGCTAAACCCATTTTAAAGAAGGTAAGACAGAAAAATATTGGCTTTGCCTTAGTTTGCTTAGCTGGTAAATGGAAAAGCCAGAAATCTGACACCTAAATCTGTGCTTTTAACAAGCCACCACTCCCCTGCAGTTGCATTTAACTTACCAACTTGCTTGTTGGGTCTGTGTTATCTGGGATTCCAGGAAATTAAGTTTAGTTTTTTTATTAATTCAAAAGTATTTTTGGAGAAAATGCATGCATTATATAAGCTGCCACCAGGCCCAAGTTAGAGTATGGTACTATTGCTTGCTATGATTTCAATGTTAATGAGTCAGCATTACATATTAAATAAGATGACTGTTAAATAAAAATAAGTATTTTTGTAGGTTGGTCAAACAAATACCATGCAAAGGGTGGCTTAAACAATTGAAATTTAATAGCTCACAGTTTTGAGGCCAGAAAATGCCCAAATCAAAGCACCATCAAAACAATGCTTCCTCCCCTAAGACTGGGGTCCTCTGGGGCTGGCTGCAGGCCCTCCTTGGCTTCTCTGTCACTGGGCAGTGCACATGGCAGCCTCTCTCTATCTCTCCATTCTCCTCTCAGCTCCGCTGAATTTCAGCTTCTTGCTTCCTGTGGTTTTTTTCTCTCCCTGAGTTCCATTTAATTTAAAAGGATTCCAGTGAAAGGATGAAGTACCATCCTGATAGGGTTGGGCCACACTTTAGCAGAAGTAACCTCATCAAAAGGACCAACTTACCAAGGGTTCACACTCCCAGGAATGGATTAAGTTTTAAAACACATTTTTCTGGGATACATACAGCTCCCAAACACCGCAGACACATATCCATTTTCCTCAACAGTGAGGGATGCAGTTATGTGGAAGGCAGAACCATTATTTCTAGGAGCCTACCATCTAACTAAAGAAGTTGATAAACAACCGATAATATTACAAAATCCTGAGAGCTCTAACTTGAGACATTCTGAGTCAATGAATCCTGTTGATATTGACATTTTTTTCTGTTAAGGCACCAAAATATTTTAAAGATGTTAATGACTTGTCATAGAACCCTTCCTAAGCTATATTACCCATTTCCTTGTCTAATGTCACTGAGGAAAGTGAACATTCATTCTTCATGTACTTATCTGGTATTTTCCATTTATTTCAAACAAATTTATTGGGCAAGTTCTATGCAGCAGGCATGCTTCCAGGTTTGAGGGCACAAAACGAATAGAGCATAGGCCCTAGTCCTAACATGGGCCACCATCTGGGGATACATGGAACAGACACGTCAACAACAAACGTGATGACATCTGCACAGAGTACAACCGGGGTACAAAGCAGGAATGGTTTATGTACTTGGGAAAGGGTTGGTCAGGAAGGCAACTCAGAGGAAGTAGCAACTGCAGGTGTTATGATAGGTGAGTATGTTTCTGCCAGATAAACAGTGGAAGAAGGGATCTTGGATAGTGAGAAGAATGAGCTAGGGTCTCAATCATAGATTTTATCTGTGGATTTATCAAATCAAAGGTTTTCATATGGATTGGAGAATGAGAGGTGTTTGTTTAGACATGATTCTGGAGAGGGCTGCAGGTGCCACATCATGAAGGACTCTGTCTTCCTGTTTGACATAAACATCATTGGCAATAGGGGTCACCAAAAGAGTTTAGGTGTGAAAAGTGCACAGTGATGGTTACATGTTGGAGAGCTCAGTTTGGCAGCTTTGATGGGATAGATTGGACATTGTCAGAAGACATGATAAATAGGAAATTAGTACTATAATCTAGGAGAAAAATGAATGTGATACAAGATGGCAGCAGGATAGATGGAGAAGAAGATATTAATATAGAAAATGTTAAGGAGTTATAATTGATAGGACTTGGTCATAAATTAAGTGGGGAGAAGATAAAGAAAAAGTAGACTTTTTCTCGAAGTGTCACTCATCATTATAACTATCATCAAATTATACTGAGCTGTGCTATAGAGATATTTTTTGAGTTATAGTTTCTGCCTCAAGCATTATCTGCCTTTAATTTTCAATTTCCATTTCCAGCAGGTAACTCCCTTGTAACCTAAGTCTGTTATAAGCCAGATAAAAATAAGGTGGATGAGGGCACTCACTTACTGAGACTACCATATAAGTAGCACTGGAATGTAATAGTAGAATGAAACCATTGCGATATTTAAGAACCTTACCTTGCACATTTCTGTATACCCCAGACCAGTACTTGGCATACAATAGCTTCTCAAAAATTGTTTTTCAAATGAGTAAATCAACAAATGAATGACTAAAATATAGTAAACGTGGTATTTTATGAAAAGGCATACTTTTGAGGGCCTGAGAGTGGTTTTATGAAAAGTTTATAGGTATGAAAGAAGAGTATAAAAACTGGATTGATATTCAGGAACTGTAGTAGGTACAGTAGCATTTGTTTTTAAAAATAGATAATGATTATGTATTGGTGTGCATGTATATATATATGTTGCACATCTTGTTCACCTGGAGGAATATTTATAGACCCCCTGAGTGGCAAGCTTGACTGAAGGTACTGATCTGCTGATACAAAGAACCAGAATCCATCCAGCATCGTACGTCCTACTGAGTTTCACCATTACCTTTTGCAGCTAATTAGTCAACCCCTTACAGACAGAAGGAATTTAAAGCTATACAAATCTGTGTCTCTAACATGAGGGCAGAGGTCTATGCTAGGTCATTTTTACCAAGTGAGCAGAAGGTACTGACGGGCCTGGAGGGGTAGATGGAGTTGGAAATGGATGGCCACCTCACAGTTTGGAAAGAGTCAAACACATCCTCTGGTCCTTCTCAAGGAAAGAAACTAAATAGAACAGTGTAACAGTGTTCAAAAAGAAATCCTGGACTGAATTCCATTGTTAGCAGGAAAAATGGGCAGCGGTGAATAAAAATACAGCAAAAAAATTAAGTAAATAAATAAAAGAGATTGTAACACTTCAGATAAGCTGGGACTGAATTTTAGTTCAACAAATTGCTCTGAGAGTTTTTCTTGTCCATTTGAAACCTGGGCTCTCAGGTAGACTACCTCAGGGTGGGGTAGTCGGTATCCTTTTTCTCCCAGTCATTCCTTCTCCAGCTTTTTTCCTGGGCTCCCTCCAGTTTCAGGCTCTATAAAGTCAGCCCAGCCATAAAAGGCTAAAGTCAAAACTCATCATCTGCCTCTGAGGGCTGCCCTAGGGGGCTCTTGTTTTGCCTTTCACCATTGGCCCACCTTGCACTTCAGGCTCCAACCACTCTAGCGATACAAGGTTCTCTGAAGGAATAAGAGTAGTTACTCCCTCAAAGGATTTTCCCTTCCTGAAAACAGCACCCTCTTCTCTCCCTAGCCCTTACTTGTAGGTAATACAAATTTTCAAAAAGCATTACTCTAAATTACTCTGGCTTGCTTTTAACTTCTGTTTTCTGCTTTATCCTTTAGGGTCCACAAGGATGACTGATTTTCTAATTCTTTGAACCTAGCACCAAAAAGGATCTTTAAGACCCATGCAGCACCAAATAAAATGAATCATTTATTGATATTTTCAGGAACTACATTTAAAAATATGGAACCTATTGCAATGATTTCAGGTGTATCTACTGTATTCAATTGAATAAAATACTCTTTAACACAGGACACTTAGAAAAGAAGTCCAGTGATGGTGCATGTGAATCCCAAGGAAAAGACAGAGCTGGTGCTGATCACATAGCCCCGTTACCCTAATCGTGAACTGTAGTTGAAGGTATTGAGCTATTTGCACGTTTTCCCCAGGATCAGTAGTGCCACTGCAGACTCTTCCTGGGCATGGCACCCCTGGGGCGGCCACAACCTTTACTTTCCAAGAGAAAACTTGAGGGAGAGCTCTAGGTATCAAGGCTCACCTTGTCTGTGACCAGGGATCAGTTGCTTTATCATTTCCGCAGGCAATCCTGCCCGAGTAGGACATTATCGCTCTACTTCTCATTGATTCTTCTCCCTCATGCTGGTTACATCAGGAGATGAGGGGGTGGTGTGTATCTTTTTTTTAATTTTATTTCCTCATAAACTCATACACAGGAAATAGGATGTTATTCATTTTGCCTTGACAATATTTTATGTTATCTGGAAAGACAAAATTTAATAAGTCAAGCTTTCCTCCACCTAAGTACTGTTGACTATCACAATACATTTTGACTCATGAAGCAATTTAAATAAAAATATACACATGTTGTGAAACTTGAACAGTATGATGAACTTGCTCTCTTGTTTTTTTTTTTTAAATTTCCACAAAGGAAAAAAAAAAAAAAACCACTAACAGAATATATTGGTACCAACTTTCTCATGTTGACAATCACAATTTAATCATAGTAGTAATAATAAACTCTACGATATAATTACTTTCATTGAACAGATTATGAAAGGAGAGCATAGGACCTTACAGTAACACAAAGAGTAAATTTCAGAGTCAGGATCTGAATTGTGTCTTTCATCCCCAAAGCACAAGCATATGCTAAAACATGCTATTCTGCTTTGAGAAGAGAAAGCACATAGTGGGAAACACATTTTATAGTCCATCATATGTAAACTCTATATGTCATCTTGTGTTTTGAAACATCTCTGCAGATTGCTTTTTAACTGATGATGGAAGAGGAATTTAGTCCTCACCATGTCTTTGGTAATGTGTTTATAAAATGGAACTACAAAATTCAGAAAAATGTTAGAAAACAGCAGGAATAGTTTGTTTGACCATGTTTTTGAGGATAATTCATACATCAAAAGAAAATTTGACTTAGTGACTTCTAGGACTTTAATACTCATAGACTTTGATTTTCTAACCAAAACAACAATTTTTGATTCTCACTCTTGGAAAAGTCTTCAGACATCACCTAAACTATACCTCGTTACAGAAGAAGCCAAGGCCAGGAGAAGGAAATGGGCTGCCAGTGCTCTGTGGCTCAGAGTGGCCAAGGTAAGATAAGAACCAAGCCTGCCTCATATCTCCTCTCAGACATCTTCATTCTATCCATCTAACTCACCAAGAGGGGGAGCAGGCCTCTTCCATGTATTCTTCTTGGCAAGTGATGAGGGTGACAAGCCACAGAGCAGATCTCCCTGAGACCAGGTGAACATGAGCATTGACATGAAGGGCAGGGGCTTAAAGCTTAGCTAGTTTCCTTGTGATTTCCTTGCAGCAGCAGATCTCAGTGATCTTTTAGAAAGAGCATAAACTTTGGCCTCTGTCCTTCCTCTCCATTGGTGGAAAATAAAGCCTGGAGAAGAGAACAGCTACATCTTAACTTTTAGCACTGAAAAGTATGGTTTAAGCCAGACTTGAAGACCAACTTCCAGCTATCATTCAATTTTGGTTCATAAGCTCAAGGCTTGAGATTTTGAGGTACAGAGGTGCTCACTAAGTATCAGCTGATGGAGCACTGGACTGAGAGCCAGAATGAAAAGAAGTAAATCATGAAATTTCTATGGGGTCCTTACTGTGCACCAGCAGCCTCTGCACTGGGTGTCTGAGTCCAGAGCTGTGCCCTCACTGGGGAATACCTTCAAATGTGGGGAAAAAATAGATCAATAACCAAAACAGTAAGAGCAAAATTGCAAATGCAACATGTACTATAATGAGAGCTTCCTGGCTCAATGAATATCTCCAGGAAGAGAATTGTTTTAGACAAGGGGCTAAGGTCTTTCTTAGGTAATGAAGAGTTGTATCAAGGTTTTAATGTCCACAAAACAACCATGAAATCATTTTAAAAATCCCACAAGACCTCTCACCTCTATCACCTCTGTCTTTGTAAGAGTGCCTTTGTAAACTTGGGGACATTCTAATGTCCCATCAAGTTTTCATTGTCTCTAAATGCCTCCCCCCCTTCTAGGAAGGTGTGCCAGTTTGAAACTGTTGTGTACCCCAGAAAAGCCATGTTCTTTAATCCTCATTCAATATTGATGGGCAGGATCTTTTTTATTGTTTCCATGGAAATGTGACCTACTCAATTGTGGGTGGTAACTTTTAATTAGTTGGTTTTCATGAAGAAGCGTCTCCATCCATTCAAGGTAGGGTTGCTTACTGGAGTCTTTTAAGAAGGAACCATTTCAGAAAAAGCATTAGAGCCAACAGAGCCCACACAGCCAGAGACCTTTAGAGATGAAGAAAGAAAATGCCCACAGGGAAGCTTCAAGAAATAAGAAGCCAGGAGAGAAAGCTAACAGACATCTCAATGTACCTTCCTAGATGAGAGAGAAAGCCCAAATGTCATTGGCCCTTTCTTTGGAGTTACGTATCTTTCTCTCGATGCCTTAATTTGGACATTTTCATGGCCTTAGAACTGTAAACTTGCAAGTTGATAAATTCCCTTTTTAAAAGCTATTCCATTCTGACATTGCATTCTGGCAGATTTAACAAACTAAAACAGGAGGAATCTTCTTCATTCCCTGGTGGCCACTATAAGACTAGTAAAGCCAGATAGCAGTTACTCCCTTGTTTGCCCTGAGGTCCCTACTAGATGGTAGCCTCTTGGCATCCCAGAGGATATCCTTAAGCAAATAAACCTGTCTGTACGGACAAAGGCATCCCGGGGTAAGCCCATTGAATAAGCCCTGTCTGCATTTAGTTTTCAGTCCTGAATCTTGAAGAGGCAATTTTTAACCCTTTTCACACAGATTCTCAATACTATTTACTTTTAAATGGGAGGGACTTAAAAATAGGACTCCCACCCTGCTCACTTAGTGCTGTCCTAAGGGTTTCAAAATAGTCCCTGTATCTTTAAGAATGTTTTAGCAGCAGACCTTACTGACCTCCAACTGCCTTAAAGTCTTGCAATTTGTTAAGCTTGTGAACAAACATTCCTAATATGAAAGTGAAATTTTTTTGTTGTAGTCATTGCTGATCGAACGGATATAAAAGTTATAGAAAGTTTGTGAAAGCAAATTGTGTTTGTAGCATTGCTGACTACAAGCCCTGAGTGGGTATGGAAAGCTGAAGAAGGTTGGAGAAAGTAAATTTTCTGGTCATTACTGACTGCAAGACCTGAATGGGTATGGAAAATTGCAGAAGGTTTGAGAAAGTGAATTTTGTTAAAATAAGAGCATTAAGTGCTCTTAATGAAAAGTTATTAAACATTTTTCTGAGTTCTCTGTCAAGAGAGAAAGATTTTATATCAGAATATACTCCTTGTTAATGTTTATGCTGACCTTTACATCCTTTATTTCAGAAGACAAGGCTTCTCATTCTTAGGAAAGAACTGTTCCAAAAGATTTGTTCTCTAACATATTACATAGAAAGTGTTTAGGAAGTATTACAGTATTAAAAGAGATTTCCTATCCTTCTATTAAGCTAACTTTGTAAGTTGTATAAAATTCCTAAAACAATATTCTCACTGTCCAGGATACATCCCAAATTGATCTATATGATGTTAAAAAGTACAAATCATGGAAACAACCAAATTCACTTGTCAGTTACACTACTTTGCTCTAATGCTTCCCTACACGTGCATGTGGTCAGCTAGAAGTTAAAACTTCATCTTCAACAAAAAAGACTGAAAAAGGAACAAAGTAAGCATATATATTATGTTCTACTTGTTAATTAACATAACCCTAATAAATGCATACAGGCAAAATAGGACAAAACTTCTGCTATAGTTTATCAAATATTTTTTATGTCAAAAAGTAGCTTCATTAACCAAAAAACAATTACCATATATTTGAATATGCCATAGTCAGCAAAATTAGAATGAGGGCAAAACCCTGCCCCTGTGGAATTTAGCTCAAAAAAGCAAACTAATTGCCCTCACCTGAGCTCTAGCACAAGGAAAAGGAAAAGGCTATGCCTTCCTAATCCTGCATGCTCACACAGCAGGGTAGAAAGAGTGAGGCTTTCTCCCAACTAAACACCACCAAGAGATACTCAATCTCTTAAATGCCATGCTCTTGCCAACAGAAATAGCTGCAATTCTTTGTCTTGTCCACTAAAAAAATGATACTAATATCTCTTGAGGAAATAACCAGGCTGACCCAGCAGCCAAAGTCACAACCCAATCCATCAAGCCACTTCTAAGCCTCATTCCTGCACCCCCTAACTTGCCACACATTCCTTTTATTCCCCAGCTGGGCAGGACTACAAGCTGTCTAACTAGGGTTCACTGCTGTGCACAGATGAAGTCATCCCCGTCCCTCTTTCCCAGGCTCTTTTGGCTAATATGGCCCCTAAGCCCATTCCTCTTCCTGCTATTAACTGCCCTTGCATGTTTAAACTTCTCACCTCGTTTATTTCTCCCAGACTAGAAGCCTTTCACACCAAACCAATGGTAATGTGAGGTATTTTTAGCTGTTTCAACTGCCCTCTGGACTCCTCCCTCAAATGAGATAGCCAAAGAGTCCCATGCCCATCAGACAGGGCCAACACCCCCTGACCAGCAGAATCAGTCACAGAAAAACCCTCAGGATTAAGAGGTGAGAACTCTCTGAGGGGGATTTTGAGACAGGCTAACACAGGGGAAAAGGAAGAGAAGAAGAAAAAAGAAACCATGGAGGAGCCCTTGAGCAAGGACGGTTAATCAAGGTCAGGTGGCCTGTCCTGGAGACAACCTACCTGGGGCCACCCACCTAGGCAGAACACCTAGCAGCAGGTGACCCACCCAAATGTGCTATCTACCACCAAGCCCTGCCCCGGAGAGAAGGGAGGGTGGGTAGAAGAGCCCTAAACAGGGAAGGGGGCAGGAGACTAGGTAAAGCCAAACAATTAAAGCAAATAGCCCCAACACTGGGGGGCCTGTGGCCCCTCTCACCTCTTTGTGAGTGTGCCTGCATGTCTGCTCACATTTGTTGTCAATAAATTTTCTGCCTGCTTAAAAAAAAAAAACCTATGAACCTCTTTCTACAAATGGAGAAACTGAAGCTTGGTAAAATTAAATGATTAACCTAGGTCAACCTAGGTCCTAGGTAAGTAACGGAGCTTCTATTCAAAGACAGCACGATCTAATTCACCCTCTCTATGAGACAACAGTTCATGTCCTAGAAACCTTTTGCTCAGGTTTTTAGTCCCTGATCTATCACCCTAGGTATACATTTAGTCTCTGAGACACAGTCAGATATTGTAGAAAAGAACCTGATATTTAAATTCAGATAGACTTAGGTTCAAATTCTAGTTCTTTTACCTGTTGAGTGATCTTACACAAGTCATTTTAACTGTTTGTGTCTCCCTTTCCTAATAAAGATGAAGCAATGCTATATACATTAAAAGATTATTTCTAGGATTAGAAACAAAATACAAAGTACCCCATAAAATAATAAGAACCATAATAACAACAACACACAAACAAAAAGCTATAATTTGTGGAGCACATTCCACATGCTAGACACATGAATTATCACATTTATTCCTTACAATAAACCTAGGAAATAAGTCCTGTTATTGCCCTCACGTTAAGAAAACAAGACTGAGGCACTGAGTAATGAAGCAAGTTCTTCAAGGTCATAAAGTCGCAGAACTGGGATAAAAATCCAGGCAGCCGGCCCCTTGGCAATCACACCATACCACCCCCTTAACTACTCCTTATCACACGAAGAGGGGACATCACAGCTGGACTCCATGGTCCTTCCAGCTAAATGTTCTCATCTGCTTTTCTTGTCAATGGTTTGAAGGTTTCACTCACATTCATGCTCACACATGCACACACAGGCACACACACACTCTGTGCTGGAGATGGGATTAGGCACCCCCCACCACAAAGGACCTGCTCAAGTCTTAACCCATGTTCTGTGGGTGTGAGCCCCATTTGTAAACGGACCTTTGAGGATATTGTTACTTAAGGCCTGCATTCATTTTTTGTTTGTTTGTTTTTGGTGCATGGGCTGGGGATTGAACCTGGGTATCCTGCGTGGTAGGTGAGCATTCCACCAATGAACCATCTGTGCACCCAGCATGTATTCACTTTTAAATAGAATACTTGAATATCCCATTTAGATGAGGCCAAATTGAATCAGGGTGGGTCTCCACCCATATGACTGGTCCTATAATCTGAGGAAATTCAGATGCAGTCATTCAGAAGTCGGTAGAAACAGACATCAGAAGAAGCCAAGAATGAGGCAGATTGTCATGTGACGGAGGCAGAGATACAAGCCAAGAAACCTCAAACACTGAAGAAAAAACCAACACTCGGGAGCTCCAGACTTTGGAAAAAGCCTTACTTGCCCGTAACTCGATGTTGGGCTTCTAGCTTCCAAAACTGTGAGGCAACGCATTCCTGTTGCTTAAGTCCTGTTGCTTAAGTCAAACTGTTTGCTAGTTGGTTATAGCACACTGGCAAAACATGACACACACACACACACACACGCACGCACACACTCACACACGCACAACAAACTTTCTCCTCCAGGACTCCTGGGGTTGATTTTATGGTGCCTTATGGAGCCTGCTCTTGGCTTCACTGGTGTCTGCTTTGTTTCCTCCAGCTGCTGAGCTGTGGACCGAGATGTGTTTATTTTTGGTAGTATGTATTTTCTGAGCTGAAACTGATGCAGGATGCTGCCTCATCCTCAGAAAAATCACTTCAACACTTCAACAAGCTCTGAGACAAGCTCTCTCTCTCTTTTTTCATATCTCAATTCAAAACAATGAATTTGGAGGAAGGGGAAGGTAAGGGGCATAATAAAGCAATTAGAATGGCAGGTGGGGTGAGAGGGAAAGAGAGAAAGGGAGAGAGAGGAAGGGGGGAGATGAAAAAAGGGAGGGGAAAAATGAAAAGGGAAGTGGAAGGGAAGTAATAGGAACTTGGCCAATTGGGTTACAGTTTGGCATAATAATAACTATGCAGTTTATTTTAAAACTCTACTTTACTTAATGGCATTTCAGTTTCCCCAAGAGGCCATCCATGCTGTTTCCTGCTTCCATATTTTCACATTTACTGAATCTTTGTCTTAGAAAGGGTTCCACATCCCAAGTCCCCTTGCTCACCTGCAAAGATACTTCAGGGTTGCACATATACCTTCTGCACCCTCCACCCCATGAAACCTTTCCTGATTCTCTCCTTGCTAGGTCTGTTAACTTTGAGATAAAGATACAGATTAACCTATCTCATGAGGCTGTCATGAACATTAATATAAGAATGTGCTGTAAGAAGAGAATGCAAGTGACAGAATAGTGTCTGGCACTACAGGTTCCCAGTGAATATTTGTTAAATGAATAAATAAATGAAAATGGTAAGCACAGAGCCTCTACATAATAAATGCTTAATAACCATTATCCATTATTTAGTGCATTTATCTCCTGAGTTCTCTTTGGGTAACCAGAAGGCAGGGACCTCCTTTCACCTTTGTATCCATAGAAATGATCAAGGGACTTGGCTTGGAAGACTCTCAATGAATGTCATATGGCATTTACATATTACTTCCCACAGCACAAATCATTTTTCACAATCATCACTTATTTTGATTATCGCATCTACTGGAAGTGGCAGACATTACCAGCACTTTATATGTGAAAAAAACAGAAGCTTAGGTAATAAATATACCTCCTTTGTGTCATGGTTGGTAAAATTGAGAGTAGAACTTGGGCTGAACCCTCTGACTATACACTGAATGCTTTCTGCTTTTCTATGGGTAGAAAAAAACCCAACTTGGAGTGGAGAAGGTTTTAGATGTTACTTATACTTTGTCCTCATTTTATGAATGATGTCTAGAAAGAAGGGACTCACCAGGTGACCATATCTCAGGCAATTGCATCTTGTGAATGCTACAATAGTTCAGCTATGAGAGGTAAGCTTATTTGAATAAATAAGTCAAATAGTTGTTACTCACCACCCTAAATGGGCTGTGCTCAGAAATCCTAAATATTTATCGTTGACAAGGAAATGTTGAATTCATTTATGCCTCTTTTGACAAATTGGTTACCTCGTGTGGAATAATTGCTGCTTTACTCACAGTATTTGAGTTGTACTCTGCACATTACTGAGTCATGGTTTATTTAATGCCTGCCTTGGGTTGGCAACGTGATATTTATGGAAGGAAATAAAAGACTGAACTGTTTTGCATTTGAACCGTCTTTTTTCTTTGAACTTTGAATGCATATCATTAGAAATGCTAAAACATCTAAACTACTTTCAAAGAACACAAAACTGATTCACTGAAGAGTCTCTGGTTGTGTGTTTATCCTCTATGTGGTATCCCCATTCAATGGCATGTTTCAGAAGGGTTTCCCTGCTTCCTGATAGGGACCTCCATCTTTTCAAAAACTCATGCTCACAATTCAGAAATGATGAGTATCACTTTCTATCAATAGAAGATGCAGTCATGTTTAACTGCTTTCAAAGCCTTTGGATGATTATTCGTAAAGCTGCTGTATGGAAACAGTACCTTTGCTTTCCTCTTTAGTACAATAAATATAATGTCCATTTCCTGCCAGCAAGGGCACCCAACAAAACTCTCACGCTGAAGCAATGGGAGTATATATTCAGCCTAGCGAGTTCAAAGACATCACAGGTTCATGGCAGTGGGGAACGGGGAGGGAAGTTGGGAACCATGGGTTTTCGGGCTGATTCAGCCACTAGCATGCTATGTTCTATATGTGGCCATTATCTTTTAATTGCCTGTGTAATCACCATTCCCACTTAACCCTTCGAAATATTTCTTTCCTACTTGCTAACAGAGCCTCAGTTTTGTTCCAGGTCATAGTGGGCTCGGTCCCAGGCAGTGATTCATGCCTAGCACACTCCATGCTACCCATGACAAATGTGTTCCTCTTCACTAGACAACCATGTCCCATGCTTCCTTGAGACCCAGTGTTCCCTCAAATTAAAAAAGATAATGTAGATATGTAAGTATGTAAGGGGATATCTGCTGGAGGCTTCTGGGAAATATACTTTGCTTCCTGAAACCAACTGGGACTGCCTATTGCTTTTCTTACTGCTTAGGATGTGAATGTGATGACATTAGTCCTGGAGCTAAGACAACCATCTTACAACCAGGATATCATGAGGATAAAAAAATTAATGTGCTGAGGATGACAGAAGGGAAGGATGCAAAGAGACTGTGTTTTCATGGCATCATGGATCTGCTTAAGGGACCCTGGGTCCGGTTCCTCATTACACAAGCAATGCCTGTCGATGATTTAAGCCGCTGGTATTTGGATCTTCTATAACTTGCACCCAGGAGCGTTACTAATAGAATGATTACATTAAGTGAATTAGTTGCTGATCATTTCTCCCTTTCTTCGACTTCCCCTCTTTGCTCCATCTGTCCAGGCTGTACTAACCATTCTTTCCTTTTTATTGTTGCACCTGTTTTGCATTCCTATTGTTAGAACTGCTGGCATTAAACAGGATCGAAACTGCCAATTTGGGATAGGCGGATAGTCTAGCAGCAAACTGTGAGCAACACGTCTTATTCAAATGCGTACCATTTGTTTTCACTCACAGGTTAATTTAAAAATCCCGTGGCTTCTTGTTTGGAGCATTTATTTCCCTACCTTGTGGGTATTAGGTGCAGCCCTGTGACCTGGAGTGACACTCTCTGTGCAAGGCACAGCAATGCCTTCCCCCAAACATCCCAGTGTTCTAACCCCCTGAAACTGTGGGTGTGTTACCTTCCATGACAAAAGAGACTTGCAGATACGAAAGTAAAAGATTTTGAGATGGACAGATTATAGTGGATTTTCTAGGTGGGCCTGATAGAATCATAGCAGTCCTTATAAGAGTGACCTAAGAGGGTCAAAAGGAGAGAAGGAAATTTGCTGATGGAAGGAAAGAGCGAGAGAGGAAGAGGGGGAGAGAGAGAGGGAAAAAGAGAGAGAAAGAGAGAGAGAGAGAGAGAGAGAGAGAGAGTGTTTTGAGCTGGGGCAAACAAGGAAATAAATTCTCCCAGAGCTTCCAGAAGGAGTCAGCACTGCTAACATGTTGTCTTTAGCCTAGTGAGAGATCTTTTTTTCTGACCTCGAGAATAGTAAGGTAAGAAATTTGAGTTGTTTAAGCCACTGGTGATAATTCATTATAGCAGCAATAAGAAGCTAGTATACTCTCGGAAGAAGAATGATATAATTTCACTCCATTGAACCCAGAAGTGGTCTTGCATTAGCTAATGAAAAATGGGTTAAAGTGGCATGTGCTATTTCTGAGCTTCAGCTTTTAAAGTCAGCTTGTGCTGTTATGTCCTCACTTGTCTCTCTGCCATGAGATTAGTCATACCCCAGATAGGGTCTGTCCAATCATCCTGGGCCCTGGACTGAAAAGTGACATGGAATGAAGCTCAGCTAACTCACTACAAACAGGTAGCATGAGTAAGAAATAAATATTTATCCTTTTGGAGTCATTTGTTACCAGGCATAACATAACTTATCCAGAAAGAGATGCTGTCTCTGTAGACCCTAACATGCTAACTGTGACATGATCAACTCATTTCTTATCCCTTCCCTTGGCAGGTGGGGGCCTGGGGCTAAGCAGAATGTGGAGATGGAGCACTGGCAAATCTGGGGCAGAATCCTGATTTCACCAATGTGTGACTGGTCTTTGTTTATTAAATCCACTTAATTTATAGAACCAGGAAAATCACATTAATTAATGTACAAAATTACTTCACATATTATCTAGGATAAAGTAAATTCACAATGTCAGTGCTTATATAATGATAATGATAATAACAATAATCACTCTTCTCACCCCTCTTTTTTGCACTTTGAATTATGCAGAATAAGTAACACTAGGCAACAACCCTAAAAACTCAGTGGCTTCACACAGTCAGTTTCCTTCCCCTGTCATCACAGCCCTGGAATTGTCTGGTGGTTTTTCTCCAGAGAGCAACAGCTGAGGAATCCAGTTCCTTCCTTCAAGGGGCCTGACCATCTCAGGGACTTTGTTTCCAACTGCGCAGAGAGAGCAGGAGGGAAGCACAATGTTTCTGTCTTCTTTCTCTGAGGCCCCAGCCTCGCTGGGATGAAGGTGAGAGATGCAGTCTTGTGTGATGAGGACAGAGAGGAAACAGGACTGATAGGCACTTAGCCAGCGTCCGTAACATAGTTTAACCTGTGAAAAGTTAGGGTAGGGGAAAGGCTTACTCCACAATGCGGGCCAGCGGGCCTCAGCATCCTGCAAAAGGAGCCGTGAGGTCTCCATTCGAATGTGCCAGGCGCTGTGGCCGAGACACAGAGCAGTCAGGCATGACAGCGTGGACAGAGGAGGTTTCCAAAAAGAAAAAAAAGACAAACCCAAACTAATTAAACAAAGAAGAAATAATGGGCTTCTGAGACAGTGAGGCACAAGCAATCCAAGAAGAGGCAGAGCTTGCGTCTGGCCCTAACGGATGGGAAAGAACAGGGAGAGCAACTGGGAGCCTGGTGCCCAGGCTAAGGAGAGAAATTGGGGAGCAGAAGGTCCGTGTGGGGACTGCAGGGGCTCGGGAGCTGACAGTGGCCCGATGCGGGGTTGGACAGGCCCCTGCAAACATGCGTAGTAATTTAGACTTTCTCTGGTGAAAATTAGGCCTTCATGTTCCTTGATTTTATTGTTTAATTCATCGTGCATGTCTCAAAGCTTTGAAACTTTGCTCGTTTATGATCACAAACCATACCTTTCCATTATTTGCACCAAATATTTATCACTTATTTATTTGTTTATAATTTTATCATAGGGATACTTACAAAAGAAAAGAACAACATACACAACGCTTCATTTATCTTACATTGTGAGAAAATAAGACATTCCCTATGAATTAATATTCCGGGAAACTGAAGTTTACTGAAGGAAGGCAGGAGAAACTGAAGTTTGTATTTTATATACACTAGCTTTAACATTATCTAATCTGTGTTTATCTACTATCTACTATTAATTTTGACAAGTTTTGAAGTACTTATTTTCTGGTTTCTGAAAACCAAAAGATTTTTTAACATAATTTAACCTCTGTATGAATTTCATTGATAGGTTATTTATTTAGTCTCTACCCTGCAGCAGGCAGTGTTTCTGTTTTCAGCAGTTGCTATTGGAGCCCCAACTAGACGAGAGATGCACATATGCAAACCAATCTTCATTTTGAAGCTTCATCATCTACATTTATTTCTGTAATGTCACATTGTTGTCAATCACCTCCCCTCCCCCCCCTAAGCTGTAGCTCTGTGAGGACAGAGAGCATATCCGTTTCAATTGTGAGTCATCACTGTATCTCCCGACTCAATACACTGCCAGGCATACAGTAGATCTCAGTCGATATTTTCAGTGAATAAATTACTTTGTTAGCTAATATATTTTCAATCCTGTAATTGATACCAATAAATTTATTTTTCTTTGAACCCCATTTATGTCCATTGTTGCACAGTGGTTATGAATGCAGACTTGGAGTCTGGATACCTGGGATAGAATCCTGGCTGGACTTGCCATTTCCTAGCTCATAGGCAAGTTATTTAGTCTCTTTGTACCTAGTGTCTTATCTGTAAAATGGGCCAATAATGGTGCCTGCATCATAAATATTTCATGTGTATTAAATATTAAGTTACTATTTGTTGAGTACTTACTACATAGTAAGTGCCAAATATATGTTAAAATATTTGCCAAGAAAGAAGAACTGATTGGATAAGTTAACCAGTGCTATCCTGTTTAAGGCAGGCAGCCAACAGAGGAGCTTCTTCCCTCTGGTTTAATCATCTGTGAGTCTAACCATCAGGGTCACATGACACCAAATACTGTGACTCGTGTGAAAAGACTTCTTGACAAATGGCCTTTGCGTACTACATAAGGTGGACTATATAACTATTATCCTAAGAAAATGAAAACCACAAGGGCTAAATAAATTGTACACATGTACACACCCACCTCATGGCAGTGGCAGAGTCAAGATTTGAATTTGGGTCTGCTAACTCCAAAAAGTGTGCTCTCTGCAGAACACCTGGCCAAATACATTTATTGATCAACTTCTATATTCCCTTTATTAATGTAATTTCCATTTTATGGATAACCAAAGTTTTAATGAATTTAAATGACCTGCACAGGTACTACAACAAGACATTTGTAAAGATAAGGCATCTTCCATCCCACCCATTTTTGTCATTCGCTTTTAGAAGATGACCACCACAGACAGCCTTGCTCCTTTTGCTTCCCATAGTTCTATGGCAGTAGACTACATCAAAGACATGACTGTGTTCTACAGCCAAGTGGACCTTCCGTTCAAAATTTGTTGCAATTTGTATCAACAGAAAAAAGAGTCGATTGTGATGATGAAAAAGTATTTAAGCCCTCTAGCCCCCTATATTCTGGAGCAGTTAGAGGGAAAAATATAAGAAGATCGTATGATAGCCCATGACAAACTCTGGGATCTGTCCGGTAACCACTTTTTGAAGAATGCTTTGAAAACTATTGCTTTTTCATTTCTTTCCTTTGTATATATGTATACTATACAATAAAAAAAGTTAAAAAAAAAAAGAGAGAATCCTGAGACAACATATTTCCCTTTGATATGAGGCCTATCTTACTATAAATCCCTGTTTCCACTTACCTTGCTGTGTCATGTTTGTATCCATTCATACATTAACTCAATCAACATTTATTGGATACATAATATATGCCAAGCATTGTGCTAGGTGTTGTAAAAATAAACATGAAGAAACATCCCCTCAGTGCAAATAGCAGAGTCTAGTGGCTGTAACTCCAGTGTTAAAGGTTCTATGCACTCTTGGGGAGTGCTGGGGATTGAATCCTGTCTTCACAAAAGACATATTCTGGTCCCAACTCCTGGACCAGAGGGTGTGAGCCTGTTTGTAAATAGGAACTTTACAGACATTATTAGTTAAGTTGCACTGCTGTGTATTGAAGTGATAGTAATGATCTTGAACCCCCGAAAAATCATTATAAACGTGTTGAATATTATCCGGGTCACCCATGGTCACTGGCAGTTAAGAGAAGCTTTTCAATAGTTGACCTCTCAGCAGGTTGGCCCCTTTCTTACCCCTTGAAAAAAATTCTCTTTTCATTACTCTGAATATCCCTCACCAGTTGGTCCTATTCAGTCTGCTTTGCAGGATTTTATTTCAATCCCACTCCTTATGTTGGGCTTCTGCCCCCTCATTTTATCCTTCTACATGATTCGTATGCCATCTCACCCAATCCATGGCTTTGTGTCCTCATCTATTTCTTGATTCCAATGCTCTCTTCTGAGGTTCAAGCCAATCTGGCATGCTTTCTGGAGGCATCTCCCCTGGGAAGATCTGCAGTCACCTTAAATAAATATGTACAAATTATTACTGCTACTATGACCCATTGCCTCATGGTTGGGGCCCTTTTGACCTCAAATTATCTTAAAGTAATTTGAAGACAAATCGTCACAACCCTAGGAGAAGTTTCTTGGGGCGTGGTATCGAGCATGGGTTGGGAGTTAAGCAACATTCTGGCCAAAAGCAAATTTAGAAAACCACACTGCACCAAGACTGTACAAGCTAAATTTTTGTCACCTCCACTTAATTTCATTTCTCTCTCAATTCACTGACCGTATGATGGAGACATTATCCGGAAGGAATACCAAAATAGTGTTCAACCTTTTCCCCTTCACATTCAGAAATCCTTACCTATCACTTATCATTTCAAGGGGATTTGTTTTCTGATACTCCAAATAAACTGTTATTATTATGAGCCATATATCTATATCTGTATATGTACCTATCTCTATCATCTATATCTATATATACATCTGCATCTACATCTGCATCTACATCTACATCTACATCTACATCTATATCTATATCTATATCTGTATCTATCTTGCTATCTAATCTAGATGCTCCAGAAAAGATAGTGGAAATAAGTATTTAACTCCTTACTATATACATTTATTTATTATACAAATATATACATTTATTAACAAAGGAGTGAAAGTAGACAAGCAGATATGTTTCAAATCTTGTTTAATTATTTTAAATCAATTAGTTGGAATATAAGAAAAAGAAAGTAATTATACAAACATATATAAATTAAAATACAACCTACCTACATTAAATGTTAGGTAATCAGAGTGAGAACTAGTTTATCTATTAATAATATCGTAATGATATAATACAAACTAGACGTAACATATCACCCCCCTAAATCTGCTGTTTTCCTAGAGATGCCTCCCACTTCCCAGTTAATGGCATAACCATCCACCCTTTAGTCAAAAACAGAAATGAGGAATCATCCTTAATTCATTCCACTTTTTCCCATCTTTCGCCCTTCCACACAGTCTATCACCACCTCCTCCATATTCCCTCCTAAATCCTCTTCACTTTCCTCACTTATTTTTACAACCGTCGCTGTTCTACTTCTCATCTGCATTATTGAAACAGCCTTTCAATGGACTCCAGCCTTACCCGCTACAAACTGTTTTCTACTCTGCAGCCAGGGGAATCTGTGTATCTGTGATGAGCTCCACTCTCTCTCTGATAGTCATAATGCCGCACTCAATCCCTAGACTGACCCACACAGTTTCTTTCCTGGGGACATGTGCCACTTCTTCGTTATCATCTGCTTACTTTTACACAAATGTTGCCTCTTGCTTCTTTGGTCTTGGGTCAGTTGGCACCATCTCCAAGACGCTTTCCTGAGTCCCTAGGTCTGGTTTTGTGTCATTTCCTTGGTCCTCACAGGAAAACCGTATATATTTTTTCACCATATCATTTATCCATTTAATTATAAGGGTTACTTTTGTCAAATAAAAAACAAATCTGAATTTAGATAAGGAGAGATTTTATTCAAATGAATGGCTGCAAGAGGGTTGGAAGGTACTATGGTGATAAGAAGAGAGGAACTTTTGTGATAGGAAGTGCTCAGACTGTGAGACTTGCGTGTATCTCCAGGGTTTGGCAAAAAGGCATAGTTCTTTTATAGGGAGGAGTCAGCAAGGCTAGAAACAACTGGGTGGGGGTTGACTGAGGTAAAGGATGGCACAGCTGGATAGTAGCTGGGGAATGCTTTACCCTGAGGCTGGCTTATCCTCCGGGAGGGGCTGCTAAGAAGAGCTGTAGGCTAACTCGGGTGAGGGTGAACCACAGTTTAGAGATCTAGGAGGAGAGAAGTTAAAGCAATGTTTGACTAACAAGCATTTTTTTGCCATTAATCAGTAGAGACAATTCAGCTAATCATTTATGAGGCACAGAAAGGAAATTCGGAGGGTTTGCGTCTGACATTGTCACAGGTAAACCAAGGGGCATCCAGGAATCTTATCTAAGTCACTTGGGGAAAGATGATTCTTTGCAGAAAGAGTGTTGGGAGGTAGATTTCTTTAGCCTCTGCTGTTTTTCCAGGATCCCAGAGCTCAGGTAAAATTCAACATTGTTACTTTAGACTTCATTTATCCCTTGCAAGATTTTAAACTCTATGAGAACAAGGATTGAGTCTGCCACCTACATTTATATTAATAGAGCATAACCCAGGACCTCTAGGATAGCTGCTACATGAGTATTTCTTAGACACTTTAGTGAGTAATGAATAGATGAATTGATGCATGGACAAAAATATTTTTTCTTTGTGTAAACTCTTATTATTCTTTACCTACACCTCATTTATGACATGCATCATCTTCAATTGTGTATACTATTAACTTGCTAATTTTCTTAACTCCATTATGGACATATATTTTATTATACTAGGCTAAAAAATGATGGATATATAATTTACTATATTAGGTTAAAACACACATACACATGGCTCTTAGGAGATATCAGATAATTAACCCTAAATACATCTTCACATGTTCTCATTTTATGTTATCTCTCACCTATACTGAGTGATATAATGGATTCTTTGAACCAAAAGTTAAGACTTACCTTTTATTTCAATCAAATTTCACTAATGAAGTGAGTAAATGAATAGGTTGTCATAATGAGAGGGAATCCAGTAAAAGAGAGGGTAGGGGTAAAGCCAGATTTAAATCCCAACTCTATCAGTTACTTAGAATATGACCATGGGTAAGAGTTAACCTCTCTAAACCTCAGTTAACTCAGTTACAAGAGAGGGCCACAAGGATTACATAAAGAAGGGATAGCGAATTTATTACATACCTTTTACCATTTTCCACTCTTTTGACAATAACATACATCGCTTTTCTTCTTTATTTAACACGGCTGAAGCCTCAAATTCCTTCTTACAACATACTCAAGGTGGACAAAACCAATCAACCAGAGTCAGTACCTGACGTGAATTACATGCCATCTTTCTCCTGCAGAATTTTCTAGAGGAATGGAGTTAAGGGAAGCGCATAATATATGCCAGATGTTCAAACTTGGCATCTACATTATAATCAACTAGTTCCTCCATTTATCTTACACTTCATAAACCTCATTTCCTGCTCTACAATCTAGATCAAGAATCTGAGACTGGGAAAGATTGAGTAGCTTGTCCGAGGGCATGGTCAAGCAGTACCAGATCTGGGATTTGAACCCAGTTCTGTCTGATTCCAAAGTCCATCAAGCTTTTATTTTCACATAGTATGTGCATTACCACACCTTAGGTTTTTTGAAGCCAAAGAATGATTCCCTCTCTAGTCCTCAATCCTGATCATGTAAGATGCTCAATGAATGTTGGCTGAACTGAATTTCACGTACAAATGAGCATGCCAGATTCTCATCAGGGCTCCTGCTAAAAATCCACATCTGCATCAGCAGCATGTATATGTTTTCCTGCTTTCCCAGCATAAATCCTCAAAGTGTTTGCTTCCCAGGGTCTCTGGGAACCTGGTCCCAGGAAAAGCCTAGAGAACAGGCACTTTTACAAGAGATACAAAGCCTGAGAAGTCCTGGGAAAAATGTACAAGGCTAAATTTTGCTGTTGAGTAGGCAATCTTGAGCTCTGAGGATTTAATTACTTATGCCAAAACAAAAGAACCAGTTTAATGGGATAATTGCCCATGAAAGGGAATTAAATAGAATCAAAAGAAAAATTAAAGCCACAATATTCTCTCGCCTGTTGTAAGAACAAAGCTAATTGTTTTCCATCTGAACTTTCCTTTTGGATGTTTCATCCCAGCTAGTTTTTCAAGTTATTTAAATCATACTGCAGATACTCATTTAACTGCTTAGGAAGAAGGGCTCTTTAATTCTGGTGTTTGGAGTTGATTTAACTTGCTTTGGTTTGGAAAAGTTGACATCAGAGGGAATAGGGTAGGAGAGAGGGGAAATATGAATGGTTGTAGGAGAGTTCAACTCATGATAAACCACTTTCATGGGGCTTCCAAAAATTACCCTTGTAATTATAGGTTCTTTTAGGGAAATTGGTGTTGGAAACAAGGAGATCATTCTGCTTTACTCTGCAGTAAAGTCAGACCATACCTTGTTGTTGTACACAATAATTCTTGTACATAGCATGTATATATGATGGACAATAGGGTATCTGTTAGTAGTGGTAATGAAGCCCAACCCCTTCCCAATGCAAAATACGGATTTCAGAATTAAAATTTAATCCACAGTCATATTATGTGGAGGGTAATGAAATGATCAATTCATGCCTGTGCAGCTAACAGCCTAGGAATTCCACGTCATGCTGGGCGTTCCATATATCTTCCCTGTTTTCATTGTAGTTGGGTGCCACCAGGATGTGGTCTTTGCTTGAACTTTGACTCCTGGTGGGGAAGATCATGTTTATGTGGCTGGATGGGGACTTTTGTGACAGCTGCACACCTTTCAGGAATCTTCTGCTGGGATGGTCTATTTTCATTTATCCAACCCAGGGAGACATGAGTCAAGAGAATGTTGGGAATGCACAGACCCTCCTTGTTCTTTCTTTCCTTTCCCCCACAACAGTTCGTTTTGTATTTCCTTACCTGGCCTCATTCTCACTTCCATTTCCTCCCTCTGCCATGGAAGATGAAAATTTTAGTGCAACTCTTTTGAAAATGGCAGCTGGACCAAGACAGGAGGCATTTCCATTATCTTACAATTTGTATTATTATAGAGAGCTTTATTGAAGGGATTAGGGGTGATCATTCTGGGAGGCCTGACACAACAGCAAAAACAAAAACAAAACAAAACAAAAAATATATGAGATAATCAGTTAGGTCATGTCACCTCCAGGTGCAGGAACTCAAGGAGCAGCTGGGTTGATTCCTTTGGGGAATGTACTTGGTCGACACTAGAAAGGGAACCTCAGCTCATTTGGAGAAACTAGATGTCATTTCCAGCACGGAGCAGGACTTCTGATGGGAAAAACACAGGATTCCTTTAAATCAGGGATTCTAATTTGGGTTCATGTGTGCTAAGGATTCTGAGGTTGGGCTTCAGGGGTCCATGAACCCATACAAAGCAGATAGTCTGGGGAAATATGCCATGCGCATAATCTTGTTAAACGTGTCCATTGCCCCAACAGGTAAAAGCAACTGCGTTAAGTACAGGATAATTTTCATGTATCAAAATAAGAACTAATTTGCACAGAGTAAGTTTCAATGGAATATTTTGGAATTTTACACTAAGTATAGTAAGCTCATAAGATGTTATAGGTAGACAAGAGGAAGGGGGCATTTCAGGGACTGCTGAAAGGCATTCCTTCAAGAGGGCAATTACTTGACTTAATTACTAAACAGGCCTCTGTGGATCTCAAAGCATTTGTTACTCCTCATGTCATTGGATTAATCACATTAAATAGTGGGAACACTAAATGAGAGAAAGGGTAAGTGGGTGACAGTGAAGGCAGGGCATAAATAACATTAAAGGATGTGAGAATTAACAGGCAGCTTTTACGAGTTAAAAGGGTACAACCCATTCTCAGCTGTGTCTCCATTTCCATTGACCAGCATCACTCTAAGTTGATTCTTACTTAGCTGATTTTGTTTACATTGCAGTTAGGTCAGTATAGATTAAAAACAGTGAAATAAGCGAGGAAGTTACTCCAGAGAAGGACAGTGAAATCAGAAAAATGGGTTAGTTCACATCCATATAAAGAGAGACAGTTGAACTAATTCAAACACAACCTAAGAAATGAATAGTTTTCTACTATCATTTAGTAATAGTCATTGAGATTGCTGTGCATTTCAGTAAATTTTTAAAGGCATAATTGTAGCATTGCTACTCTAAGCTGTTTGATAATTTCCCTCTTTTTAAAAATAAGGTGATTGGGTCTTCTGGGAATTTGGACATTTTGTATACTTTTATGCACATTTTTTCACCTCTCCAGATGACTGCAATCTTCATGGTTAATTTCAAATATTTAAAGAACCTCTATATGGAAGTGGGGAAGAAATCTTTTGTGTTGCTTGAGAAGGAAGAGCTAGGATGGGAGTTAGGCAGATTTTATGTGATTGTGGAAAGAAGATTTTGGTAATTAGAATTTACTAAATGGGAAACAAGCTGCTCTCTGAAGCAGTGAGCTAACCGTTTGTAAAGGTGTTCGAGCAAAGCATGAAAACCCATCAGCGATGTTGTTTGGTGACTTAACCCTTGAGTTGCAATTTCAATAGCAAACCCAGACACAGATTTGGTAATCAAAACATTTGCTCAAATGAAGTAAGAAAATCTTCATTTCAAGTCCTTGCAAAATCCCACACTTAATTTTGTTTAGTTTTGTTTTGTTTTTGGCAGGCAGGGGATGGTGCACGGTACAGGAGTTGAACACTGGTCTCCCGTATGGATGGTGAGATTCTACCACTGAAACACCCATGCTCCCCTACACTTAGTTTCAGTACCTGCACATACCTCCTGGGGTTGAGACCTGCCTGCTGAGAAGGGTGGAAGAATGGTGGAGGAAGGATTTTGAAGGTCATCCACAGAATGTCTACTTCAATCAAAGAGTACAACGGCAGGAGTTTTCTACTACTATACAGTCCCATGGAAAATCTTCAGGGTCTAGCCCAGTCAAGGTGGTTTCCATGAAACTTTGAGTCCTAGATTCCAGCTGGTGAGAAAGATAAAACAAAGTAAACAGCAAAGAAAATTTCCCATGATTTAGAATTTACCCAGAACTCTAAAAGAGAATAATGGAGGACCACAAAACACTGCAGGACAATCTGGGAGCATTCGCTCTCTGCTTCAGATTTGACAAAATGGGTCCACCAGGATGGGGACCTTCTGGCAATTCACAAAGAAAGACTCATGGTAGAAACTCCAGACCCTGCAGCAGAAGGTGAAGCACCTTTTCTATTTGTCCTGTCCCTAAACCATCTCATGCTGGCAACTCACAAAAATGTCATCTCTTCTTTTTTCAACTTCTATATTCCTAGACTAACTCCCTCCTTCCACAGATAGAATGATAGTTATTACACCTGGCATGCCACACTGCTTGTTGTTCCTGGAATGCTCCAGGCATGCTTGGTCCTCAGCAACTTCATGCATAAAGTTCCCTAGGCCTGGAACATTCCCTCCATTCCACTACCTCCACGACAGTCAGAAGTATAGTCCACCAGTAAATTTGCTCCTATATGATTACTTCTCATCTGGGTTATCGTAATGACCTGGGCGCTTAGCCACACACTGAGGGTTTCATCTTTGCACCCCCAGTCCTTGAGTGATGACTGTCGCTTGGCAAGTATCAAACAAACGACGTTGATTAAATGAACAAGGCAAAGATCAAAGCTCCATCGAAGAGGTGCATGGTGTTCTCTCCTGCTCATTCTGGCTCTGCTTCTCTACCTGAGCAGACATTATCCTCCTGTCCCATAATTGACGCAATGAAAGCCATTTACTCCTTCGTGGCCTGGAGGCTTCAGCTAAAACTGGCATCAGAAGTGAACTTACCTCTTTTCCTCTAAGTCAACCGACAGGCAGATGAAATGAGGCCATGAGCTTTCACAAGTACAGGCTTTATTAACCGCACTAATCTTAAATGGAAGTAGTAAGCTAAGCTACAGATTGGAACTTCCCCAGAAGTTCTCAAATAAACTTTGATTTATATATTTCTGCAAAACAACAACTTCCCCTTCCATGATTACCTGTTTTTGCACCACACAGATTCCTGCCCAGATCAGATGTGTTCAGGCACCTCCTTGTATTACCATTTCATATTGGAGGGAGGCAGAGACAGAGTCCTAGAATACTTAGTCATTTTGCCCTTGAAAGCCATTTCTTCCTAGATGGTTTTCTTCCAAATTTTTCTGAAACTGCAGTTTTCCTGTGAAATTCTGCATATATGCAGATGTCTGCCGCGGTCCAGCCGCAGCAGAGGGAACGGGCTTGAAGGTGTGGAGGGTCGTCGGCGCGAGAAGAACACCAAGAGACAGCTTAGAGAATTTTCCTCTGAGAAGAGTTGCTTAGATTTATTTTTGCTTAACTGATTTTATACCCTTATTCTTGGCAAGGAAACAGGTATCACAGAATCATGGTTGTGTCATGGTTTACGTTTTAGGTAAAGTTACAGGTTCAGGGAAGCAAAGCGAAAGTACACGTTCTGATTTTCTTAGGAAAATTTACACAAGATTTTAATAGCAGCAAGATATTGGTTTAAACCACAGACATTGTGTCTGCAGTTTTCTGAGTTTAGACTTTCTGTTTCTATTATTTTACAGGTGAGGCTATATTTCAAGACCTATTTTAATCTGGTTAAAGGTTAGCTTGTTTTGATTAAAAGGTTACATTGTTTACTTAGATTTTTTATTGTTTTATAGCAATGGACCGGTGCCGTGGTGGGGGAGTAAATTTCCAGGATGGCTCAATGCAGGGTTTTTTAATTGTAAGTGTTTACTTTCTATGGGGTACTTTTTTCTGTGACTTGTTCTAAAAGCACTTCTGCCTGCTGTATCTGCAGCATGACTTGCTTAATGGGGGCGTCCCAACCTAATTTTTTCCAAACAGTCATTAACAAGGTTTTGCAATTTGTACAATTTGTATCATTTTTTCCAATTCTATTGCTTTCTGATTTGTTTTGATATAATGCTTGGAGCACAACCAGCAACAAGAAACACACAATTAGTGTCGTTAATCCCAGTATTTTTCTATTACACCATTTTATGCCTCGTCCTCTTTTGGGGCGTTGAAGGCCTTGCCACCGCCCTTCCTTCCAGGGAACCGTGTCAAACCGGGGAGGAAAAAGAGGACACAGCAGATGTCACTTTCTTTCCATACTGTCATATAGAGACCAACTAATATTAAGATGATTCATTTAATATTTTTTCTCCTCATGAATTATTGGTTCTTTCGTGTGTGGGGGCATAAGGCAAATTGATTGTAAGCAATTTTCTGAAATAGCATTTGAAATCGGGTATTCTAATATCTTAGTCAATTTTACTTCAATTATTTTGTTCCCTAAATGTTCATAAATGGCAGTACATGATAAAATCTCACTGGGCCTAGCAAGATGAGAAAAATATAGATATGCATATGTGTGTGTGTGCTGTAATTGCCATAAATTTGTCAGTGACTTCTTCATTATTAGAGATTCTCTCTCCTGCTTTTAAAATTTTCGCCTCAAATTGTCCTTTGTTTTATGAAATGTAGTCATGGTTCTTGTGATGGGAGTATTTGTTTTTAAATATCCTTACTTGGAAAAAACAAAAGTTGGCAATCATAGGACTGCCTTCATTTTTCTTTCATTTTTGGCAATTGTATTGCTTCAGAAATCCCTACATGGGAAAACTCCTCACTAATAACATTACTATTTTATTCCAAGAGCCATAGAACCATTAAGTCATAGAGCTGAGGGGGCATTTTGTTAACCATCTAACTGCGTTATCCTGCCTTTAACAAAGGGGGGAACAGACCCAGGATGCGGAGCTCTTTGTTTAATAGATGATAAGAAAAATCAGAAGAAAAGGGCTTGAACCAGGTATCCTGGCTCAGTCCTTCTCCTCCGCTGCCCCAAATCCCCTCCTCATACCTGGAGAATAAGATTCCTCGTCAGTGAATCCATGATGAAATCAGTCTGTCTTGTTTATTCATGTGTAGAACTATACTTTCCAGGTTCTCAGAGGGTTCTCGTTCAATATTTCTAGGGCGAAAACAATCACAATTCTCTAGTAAAGAGACACCTCTTTCCTTCGAAACTGAATACCTAGTTGATGATCTCACACTTTGACATTATTCAATCATACTCTTCAGTGAACTTAGTAAAATATTTCCTTGTCCCAGGTAAGTCCTCATATTGTTATATAGCTTCCCAAACATAATTGGATTCTTTGGACACCACAGGAGTTCTAATTGCCAATGCAGAGCAATTTCAAATTCAGCATCTCATGTTGCCCCTGTTCAAAGCCTTAATGGAGGAAAAAAAATTAAAAAAAAGAATCATTTCATTCCTGGGTGAATTTCTAAAGCTAACATAATGCCATCACTTTTTCTTCCCATAATTTCCAGAAAGCCTGAGCAACCCATTTTTCAATCATTCTCCTTCTAAGGTTTCAGGAATAATGTATTAGAGGCAAATTTAATAGAACTGCCACAGAGTCTTAAAAAAAACAAAAGCAGATTGGATTTCCAAGCAAAGCTGAGATGGTGCATTTCTATAAACTCTTATACTGCCATGATAGTCTCTTTGCTCAAGGTTTGACTGGATTTAGGCATCCGCTTCATGTCACAGTCAACTGAGAAGTCTTTCATGGATTCTTAACACTTATATTTAATCTTCTCAACAATACAGCTAGCTCAGCGTAGAGAAAAGACAGTCCTGGCAAACATCTCACCTGGGTTCTAGTCCGGTTTTGCCACCAGCTCTCTTAGCTTCCTTGAGTAAGTCACTTTATTTATTTAAACTCTGCCCCACCGTGTATTGTAAATGAAGATTTTAACCTAACAGAGGATTCTGTTTTGGTCAAACTATTTTATATATGGGGAAATGCTTTATAAATTCAAACCCTATATAAGTGCAAGGTGGTGGATTTATGGTAAGAAGGGAAAACACACGTGCAGAACTTTTCACGTGCTCAGGTATTGTGTAAAGGCTGTAGGTCGCCTACCTCCTTGAATATACACAACAACCCATTGAAGTAAGGACCATTTTCATTCCTGTTTTACAAATAAGGAAGCTGAGAAAGAGAGCTAAAGTGGTACACTTGACATCACACAGCTGTTAAGTGCAGCCTGGTTTTGAACCCAGAGTGCATCACCGTAGCTATTACATTTGGCTCCCAGTGCTGACAACCAGAGATAAAAAGAAAGGATGCTAACTAAGGACAACCCTTCAGACAGATGAGGAAGAATCTCTATGGACATATGGTTTATGAAAGTCAACTTTATTAGATTAATTCATTTATTCTTTAACAATCCAAAGAGGGTGGGATCCCTATAGGGTGTGCATGGGCCTGACTTCTGTTTAGAACAAGGTAAGCAGAGGGAAGGCTATAACTTTTCAGTGATAGGGATGCCGTGTGCAACTTGGCTCAATTTTTTTTTAACTTTTTTGATTGTATAATATAATGCATAGCAAATCTTTGGCTCAATTTTATGAAAGTGGAAACATGTTTCCTGCATGGATGTGGCAAATGAGGACAAGCCATGCAATTTTAAATCATTCTTCTTCTAAAGAAGAAGCCTTAGCTCAGGGAAAGCTAAGAAGGCCCACACTTTTGATTCTGTTCTTAACCATTGAAATTTTTCCTTTACTTCCATTATGCCAGCACTTGCATTTCCCCTGACCTCCATGGGCCTTCCATCTCAGTCACCTCTGCAGCTGCTCTCTTGGAGCCGACCTCAGTCCCAGGCCTGGCGAATTCCCACTTTATGCACCTTTCTGGTGATCTTGATCTTCTCCTGGCTTTAACGGTCACTGTGATGCTACTATGTTCGTTGTAGTGCTTAAAAACCTTCATTGCACTATTGCCCAGCTATGGAAACTTGGAGTAGATTTTTTTGACTACTCTGTGTCTTGGTATCCTCATTTATAAAGTAGACATAAAAATGAATCTATTCTTTGCAAATTTGTCGAAAGGACTAAATGAACTGAACATATATAATATATAAGATACAAAGAAGACTTCTTTGAATTCATGGAGCTTAAGATCTCAGAGTGAATGTGGAAAAATATATAAACAATATACATTCAAATACTGGTGAGAACTCGGAAAGGGAAAGTGTGTCAGGCATGGTAAGTGACAGCAAGGATTCTCATGTGACATTTGATCTTACACAAAACTGATAAGAAAGACGTTATTAAACAATGGTGAAAGGGAATAACTTCTCAGGCAGTGGGATCATCAAGTATAAAGTGTTTGAGATGAGAATAAGTTTGGCAGTACTAATTTTTAGGCATGGGTAACAGAAGTCCCTGACCTATAATCCACAACCGGAAAGCAGTCACTTGTTATATTAGGCTGCACACACAATAGGCTAAATATTGCAATCTTATCACAGACACCTCTAAATGTCAAATGAAGTTTTTAATACTACCTTATATGAGATAAAATCCAGAGTAAAATAATTGCAAATGGTCAGGTTTTCAAATGATGAATTGCTGAAGTCTCTGAGAGTTTGAAAAGTCATGTTCAGGAAAGAGAGTCTTGGAATCATTAAAATTCAAAATTGGAGTAGGGCACCTTAGAGGTCGTTTGTGCAAACATCTCCGTTTTCAGAGGAGCCTGGGACTCTAATAGCAGACATGGGGCAATGGTAGCAGAAGTGAAGAGTCATGGCTTATTGGGTCACATATTTTGAGCTGGATATTTAACATTCCAGCAGTCAGGGAATCCTTACACACAGGAGGTATGTCCTTCTGCCAGATGAGGAAATTGTAAGGGAGGTCATTGGAGTTGAACCACAATCTGTAGACTACACGATCTGCTGCTAACCATAGCACTCAAAACAACTCAAATGACAAGATTTCCCACTTGATCTGGAGGAGTGATAGGTCAAAGCCATGTGGGAAGCACTGTACTAGGTATAGGGCCACAGACACCAGTAGGACATGTTCCAGCCCTCTAAGAGGACACCGTATGAATTCTTTCCCATTTTCAGGTTATTAAGGAACATGTGTAAGAAGCAGCATAAGACGTTGTCCAGCATATAGGCTGAGGGTCATTTCTGAATTCAGATGTATGTTTGTTCAAATCCTGGCACTACCTGTTTACCTATACCATGTGAGTTTGGGTAAATTACTGACTCTCTGTGACCCTTACCTGTAAAATGAACATAAGAACATCCACCCAACAAGGTCATTGGGAGAGTTAGAGATAATGTATCAAGAGCTTGATAAATGTTAGATGTTAGGGAGTTTTTTGCTCCTTGGTTCAAGAGAGTAGTTTTGCCTCTCACTATTGTTATCAGCAGTGACAGCCTGGCTAATGCTCCTGGTGGAGGGTTTTATAGACTGTGCTTCTTTATGCAAATAGACCATTTTCAGCAGCATCCATGTGGGTGCAGGGGGACCTCCTTGGGAAGTACACGCTGAGTCTGTTAAAGGGGAGCCCTTACCTGAACTCCTCAAATTGGGAGGAATGGGACTCTCCTGTTCCACCCCCAGGAGAGGACAGCATGTGTAAGCACTTTCCTTGGCTTTTTCAGTTCCCTGGAGAGGAGCGGTCACTCTTATTGGAATGACTGGGAGAAGGGTTTGCTTTCTCAGGGATCGTCATTTCTTTTCTGTATATCCCAGGTTTCCTTTTACCACTCGACCTGCAAGCTCAGCCCAGTTGTATTTCTCCACTTGCTACATGGCAGGAAATTGGTTTAATTCAATAGGGAAGGGGTGGCCAGGTGGCCAGCTTGACAGGGTCTCTTCTGCCTACCTGCTAACCTCAGCAGTATAATCACAGGCAAGTTACTAAACTTAGTTGTACCTCACGTTTCCCATCTCTAAGAGTGATAATACCAACTACCTCACAGGCCTTGCCTTAACTTGTGAGGTTGCTGTAACAAAGAAGCACAGACTGGATGGTTTCAGACAGTAGCGATTTACTGTCTCACAGTTTTGGAGGCCTAAAGTCCAACATCGAGGTTTCAGCAGGGTCATGTTTCCTGTGAAGGCTGCAGGGCTCTAGCAGTGGCTTGCTGGCGACGCAGGCATAACTCAGCCTCTGCCTCTATCACATGGCCGTCTTCTTTCTGTCTGTCTCCTACTGACTCTGTCCAAATTTCCTCTCCTTATGAAGACACCAGTTCTGCCAGTTTGAAACTGTTATGTACTCCAGAAAAGCCATATTCTTCTAACCCAGTCTTGTGGGGACAGCCTGTTGTGGGTGGGAAATTTTGATTAGGTTGTTTCCATGGAGATGTGATCCACCAATTCAAGGTGGGTCTTAATCCTTTTACTGGAGTCCTGTATGAAGAGAACAAAAGACAGAAAACATAGAGAGCCCAGAACTGATGCTTAGAGATAAAACATGCCCTGGGAAATACTAAGCTAAGAGACGCAATCCAGAGTTTTGCCCTAGAGAAGCTAAGGCAGGATGCACAGAAACTTGAGGAAAATGCTCAGGAGCAGCCAGAATGACCCACAGGAGCTACAAGAGTCATTTTAGAAAACAACCCAGGAGGGAAGGGCCAGCAGATGTTGCCAGGTGCCTTCCCATTTGACAGAGAAACCCCAGATGGGATTGGTGTTTCTTAAGTGAAAGTATTCTCCTGTTGATGCCTTAGTTTGGACATTCCCATGGCGTTAGAACTGTACATTTGTAACCTAACAAATCCCCTTTGTAAAAAACCAATCCAATTCTGGTGTGTTGCACCCTGGAAGCTTTAGCAACCTGAAACTCCAGTCATTTTGAATTACCCTCACCCAAATCCAGTGTGGACACACCTTAACTAATCACCTCTTCAAAGTTCCTCTTTCCAAATAGGATAACTTTTGCGGAACTAGGGATTAGGACTTGAATATATCTTTTGTTTGGGGGGGGGTCATAATTCAATCCGTAAGGAGGACACTATAAAGATTAAATAAGTTAGTATTTTTAAAATGCTTAGGAGAGTGCCTGACACAAGTTGTGTTCTATGTAAGTCCTTTTTAAATAAATTAAGTAGCTAAAAGCCTCAGCATATCTTTCTCAAATAATTTAGATCCTGCAAGCTGGAAGAACGTGATTGTTAATCTGAACAACTTCTTATATATCAGGGATATATGTGTGTGTGTGTATATATATATATATAAATTATGTTTGTTAATTCAGTTAATAAACTGTGAGATACCTATTGTAATTATACCCACTAAAGAGCTGAGGAAAATTTAGACGTAAAAAGTTTGCATAATTTTTCCATGGTCACTGAGTAAGAGTCAGCAAACTTTTTCTGAAAAGGGCTAGAGAGAAGCTATTATAAGCTCTGCTTACCATAGACTATAACATTTATACACAGCTTATAATATTTATGGATAATATTTATCATAGAATATCACATCTCTCTGTCACAACTATTCAACTTCGACATTTTGGCTTGGAAGCAACCATAAAGTCCATGTACGTGGATGAGTATGTCTATGTTTTAAAAACTTTTATAATAAAAAAATAGTTGTCAAGGCAGATTTAGCCTGTGAACAAATTTTGCTGATCCTTCTTACAGAGCAAGTGAATGCCAAAGTCAGAATTCAAACCCAGGAAGCTCCATGCCAGATCCCACCCTTAATCCCTGGTTTACCCCACAGCAGTTAAAAGACATTAACACTGAATAAAGTAGCTTTTTATAGGGCAAAATAGCTAGATATAAAAAAAAAATAGCTGGATCTCAAATCATTTTAACTGTAAAAGACAAGTAACAGAATATTTACATAATTATATGACTAAGGAAATTTAAAAATTTCTAACAGCACTGTACATTGTTTATCAGTACATAATTATTACCTCCAGAATCCTCCTAATTTTCTTATAAAAGATTGTCAGTGTGCAGACTTTTGTGGCTCTGGAGAACAGAGCCTATTTAGAGGAGTATTGATGAAATCGAGAAATACAAAATAATAGAAGCCCTGTGAACTCATCCATCCATCTGTTTGTACAGTGAGTAAGCAAACCCTTGTAGATGCTTACTTTGCATTGGCAAAGTGCCAGCAGCTTGCGAGGTAGCAATGAACAGGTGCCACAGTCCTTGCCCTTATGGATGAGGACAGATATTGGCCATGTGATTGCGATGCAATGAACCAACAATACAGGGCACCAAGAGTCTCTATGGCAGGTCTCTAACCTAATTTGGGACTTCAAGGAAAACTTCACTGAGGAAGTGATGTTTAGGGATGAGGAGGGGTTGGCTGGTGGAGAGGGAAGTGACCTCCATTATCTCATACGTGTGTCTCTCTCAGGCAGGGAATGAAGTCAATTCCACCTACTTGGAATAAAGAGAGCTGTGAAAGAAATGGTGTAAGCTGGGGCTGAGGAAATAGGGCAGGGCTAGATAGGTTATAGATTTGAGACTTTACCCAAGGGCCAAGAAGTCAGTTGAATAATATACATTTTTAAAGATCCTGATTTCTGCGTTTTCTGTTTGTCAAGCCAGAAGACAACCTACTTGTCATGAAAGAGTCCTCAGCGGGTTTTGGTGATGAGCTTGGTCTTCTGGCTATCCAGCTCCCCATCTCCAAATCTCCCCCACCCACCTGATCTCTAAGAGACAAAACTCAACCTTTGTAAGAACCTCCCCAAGTTTTTCTCGTGCTCTTTCAACAAATCTACCCTATTTTCTATTATCTAGTCTAATGAAATTTACCAAAGGTATCTGTTCATCATTTCCCCTGTTTGATTTCTAATATTATATGTTATTATTCTTCAATGCTTATCTAATCTAGCCAAAATGTCCATTTTAATAATCTTTGGAAAGATTCAATTTATGATTTAGTTGGGCATCTCCTATGCTTGTTTTCTTTATAATTACTCTCTGTTCATAGTTTTCTTTCTTTCTTTTTTTTCTTTTTATACCCTCTTTGGGCCTACTTTGTTGTTGATGGTCTATTTTTTAGCTTCTTCATTCAATACTTAGCTTATTAACACACAATATTTCTTATTCTCTAATACATGCAACAATATTATACATCTTCCTGTTCTTTAGGTTATCTCACAAGTTTTCCTATTTAATTCTTTCATTTCATTTATTTGTAAATATTTGCAAATATTTGTGACTTCAAGTAGAGTAATATTTCAGTACTAAGAAATTATTTTCAAGTGTCTTTATGTTTTTTCTGCTTCCAAACGTAATTTTCAGTTGTTTTCTTGCAGTGTATTATTTCATTATGGCTAAAATGTTATCTTAAAAAATGTTGTTTATTTGGTATTTGCTAAAACTTTGTGGCCAAGTTTTGAAGGTTTTTGTTGTTGTTGTTGTTTAATGAATCATTCACCATTTTCAGAAGTAGTAGCTGAATCCAAAATCATGCCATTGATTTTTTTTTTCTGTATCATGTTTGTTTTAGTTTTTTGGACAACAAATCTGATTTTGAACAGGAAAGCCTGACATGGCCTCACTCAGTTTGCTCACTTCTCCAGTTTCTGAGATGTGTTACTTCACTTCACCTGCAGACTACAGGCTGACAAATCTCAAAAACCTGTTAATTGGTTTATTAGGAGCACCAGTCTCATTTATATGTTCTTGTGCATTTTTGCTAGTGTTCATGCCTTCATTTGCAAAATTAGTTGTAATTATAGCCATAGGTTTGGTCCCCGTCTCTAAATTCACACTAAATTGGATCAAAATGCAAAGAGAAAAAGAAAAATATGAAATCTTTCTGTAAAAATGAACTGTCAGGAAAGGGTTGCTTGGAAATTTTGTGGAGGCCTTTTTGTATTAAGTCTGATGCTGTGTGAGGAATGCCAGGAGTTCCGTGTGGGTTCTGAGCTGCACCCCAAAAATGGCCTGTTGTACTTCTGGTTTCTACAGGAGAGTGAGAATTGCTATTCAGTTTACAAGACAGCTGGAGAAGAGATAAATATCACTTTAGAAAGTCTCTGAAAGTAGCCCAACCTTTGGCAAAGGAAATAGTAGTCTGAATGAGTCAGAAACATAACTTTAAGAAAATTTAAGTCCAATGACAAAAAAAGAAGTGGACATTTTTGTGCCAGGCAATGTTCTAGACCAGGAATAGAGCAGTGAACAAAAGAGAATGAACTCCCTGCTTTTGTGGCTCTTACATTCCAGAGAGGGGAAACACTAAATAAGAAAATAAATAAATAAATGTGTTAGGTGGTAATAAGTGCAAAGATGAAAACTAAAGAGGTACCAAAAGGAACAGAGATTAACTGGAGGATGTTATTTTAAATAGGATAGTCAGGAAAGTTTTCGTTACAAAGATAGTATTTGAGCACAAGTCTGAAAACAATTAGAAAACCCTGACATGCTGATGAATTCCAAAACTTCAAATTTGAATGCATGGAAGCTGTCCTCGCTGGTTATAGTTTGCTGCACATCTACTGCCAGTTGATGGGGCAAGGCTACATGCCTTCCAGAGGAGCAGAAATCCGGCCCACGGGCATCCTTTCCCTTTCCCTTCTCTTCCACACAGGTTCCCCGTCCTAGCTTTTCCTTCCCATGCATCATGTTGGCGGCACCTTCCTTGTTCTACTTTCTCAGCATTAGCACTGTGGGATGTTCATTTGTACTGATTACTTTTGCAACATTTTAAAATACTCCTGTGAATGCAGTTCTCCTTCAGTCTTTCATTACCACTTTCTAGAGTCATTTCTTACTTGTTCAGGCTAAGGCTATTAACCCTTTCATTCTATTCCTCAGAGCCCTTACCTGTTCTTACCACTTCTTTGTTCAAGATTTCTGAGAGTCTTATACAGAAGAGCATTTTTAATCATTATATATGGTATAAAGGAACTAGTAGGGGTCACTTTCTAATTTAGAGTTCCTGAGGGCTGGAAAATAATGGACTCTATTCCAATTAGACGTGAAGGGCTATTGTGTCTCTGTCTCTGGGAACACCTAGCACAGTGCTTGGCATCTACTTGATGCTCAGTAAAAACTAGGGCTGATTTAACAACTGGCTGTGATTCCTAGTGATAAACTAGCCAGGGAAGTTCATTTATCAACCTGTGGAGCTTTTGAACCCAAGCTCCAAAAGTAAACCGAAATATTTTCATTCAACAAACAGATCTTAGGAATTTCTAATTGGATTGTCAATATACAACATGCACTAACCTTGTCAATCAGTGCTACACACCACGGGCTAAATGTGTGCTCTGGAAGATCATGGGACTCAGTCAAGAGCTGCCAATTGAAATGTCAAATGCCCCAGACTGGCAGATCAAGTCACAGAGGTTTAAACTGTTGACACGGAATGACCTGAAACAATCTTCACTTTAAGCATGTCCCACACTTGTCAGAAGACAGGCAAGTGCTGAGAAATTGTTAGCTCAGTTACGTTGGGAACCAAGTCTGTGACCTGCTTTCAGTCAGAAAAGCTTATCCTCCTATAGGTTCAAGAGGTTGTTAGAGTCTAATGAGGTTTTGGTTACGCCGGATGCTGGAGCAGCTCTGATAGCTGCCATTTACTTTCACACCTATTCAAATTTGACACATCTTCCTGGACCCAGAGATATTTAAGGCAGGTCCAGGGTGTAATGAAAGTATCATGAAACTGAGAGTAAATTCCAAACCTCATTTTCCCTTCAGCTACTTTCTTTAAGGTAGAGTGGAAGTAATACCTAACCCCTAGGATGATGTAAAAATTCCATGTAGAACCGCAGTGTTGGAACTTAACGAACATAATTTTCAATTCAAATTTGTGCTATATTATTTAAAAATCCCTTCAGATTAGGGCACACGGTAGAAAACTGTTTTAATCCTTACAATGTTGTCTACATGTGCCATTCTTTCAGTAATTTAACATGCAGAACTTTATTATATTCATTCAAAACTCAGATAATTATTATATATCTACTACATTGCAGACTGCCTTCTGGAAGTGTGAGATAAAAAATAAAGACTAAGAGTAAATGGAAACTTTGATAAACTGATAAAGAATGATTGCCTAAGAGCTATAGAAAAGTCAAAATTAATTATGAAATGTTGGAGGCACAGGCTGCTCACTTAAATGTTTTTATTCACCATTGACTGGAATACTCAAGCTGGTACAGTAAGGGCAAAACATAAATAAATGTACAAAATTTGAAAAAGAATCAAACTGGATTATGCATATATGATTATCAATATAAAAAATCTACAGATTAAATGGTAGATTTATAAAGATGTTCATTCAGTTTGCTGGATATGAGGTCATTATAAAACACTAAAAATAAACAGCAAAGGCTATTTAAGAGAAAAAGGGAGAGATAATAACTTTATAAAATGGCAACCAAGAAGAGGAGTAATCTAGAAATGAGCTTAAGAGTATTACACAAAAGCTTTTGGCAAAGTTATAAACTTTCTTAAAAGATATGATTAAAGATTTATGCAAGTGGAAAGAAATAGTATATTACTGAGTTGGAAGATTCAATGTCATAAAAATGTAAATTGCCATGAATACAAGGAAATTCCAATTAAAACCTCAGAGGATTTGTTTGTTTGTTCATTTGTTTGCTTGATTGTTTGTTTTATTGATGGAAATTCACAAGGTGATTTAAAAATATATAGAAAAATCAAAGTGCCAAGAAAGAATAGCCAAAACAATTTTGAAAAAACAGGACGAGACTTGTTTAATGAAATATTGTTGCCTATATAATATAAAATACAGTGATTCACTATATATGAGGATATTTTAGTGGAATAATATTAAAAATTTCCTTACATTTTCATGAATTTGATAAAAAGCAGAAGCAGCATTGAAGATCGGTGGAGAATGATGGACTATTCAATTCATGAGTCCTAGACAATTTATTATGATTGTACAAAAATATAATACAACTGGATCCTTGCCAAAAACCAAACTTGAAAATAAATTATGAATGGATTGAAGAACTAAACTTAATAACATTTTTAATTTCATAAGCTTGTTATTCTTTTTAAATGACATTTTATTGAGATACATTTACAAACCATACAAATTTAATAGCATTTTCGAGGGAACTGTGGAGAACATAATTGCATCCCTGACATAGGAAAGGAGTTTTTAAACAAGGTACAAAAAAAGCACAAATAAGAAAAGGATTAATATATATGCTTAAATAAGTAATTAAAATTTCCAATCTCAGTAATTACCATAAAATTTTTCCTTGGTAGTTTCAGTTGATCAAGATGGTGGCATAAGATGTGGCACAGAATCTTCAAACATCTAGTAAAAACTGTCAGAATCATTTTCCTCAAAGCTGCAGAAAATAGAGGATGGCAGTAACTTGGTGGGTGCTGAACTAAGAAAATACAACTTAAAATGGGGAGGAGAGGCTTGCGGTGCTCCTGCTGGCCCCTCCCCCCATACGTTTCCTGGGCTGGTGCGGAGCTAATTTGTTCTCCCTTCGTGGGTTCCTAGCTCTGTTCTGGAGGGAATAGAGTATCCACTACGTGCATAATTGTGTTTATATATCAATGCCCCCCCAAAAAGGTAAGTTGTTTAAGAATACATCCAATTTAATACAATTTACATCTTTTAAGTGCAGACAAAACAGTAGTACATACTATATACATATATGTATGTGTGTATATGAGTGTGTATAGACATATTTCTTAAATTGAAGAAATCCAAGACATGAAGTCATACCAAATTCATGATAGTAATTATCTTTCTTGAAGGAAAAAAGAGGATTCAATTGGGGTGGTAAATACAGGATATACAAATGAAATGTCAAGATTCTCCTACTTAATTTTGGTGGTGGATTCAGGAATGTTCGTTTTTTATTATTTAGATCTTCCTTTGTTGAAAATAATTTTAAATTTTTAATTAATGTTTTAAAAGTACAAATGTTATTTTTAAAATGTGAATTGTCATAAAGAACATTTGTGTACGTGGGCTTGCATGTGCACCCATGTCAATGCCAAACAATTGGAGTTCACCTCCATTTCATTTAATCCTTCATTGTCTGTTGGAAAATCATCTGTACCTCCATTTGGTACATGAGTAAACAAAGTCTCCTGGTAAATAAGTGGCCTCCCAAAGTCATTCTTTGGTAAGTTGTTCCTCTTTCTCGCGACAAAGACCTCTTCCCTGGTCTCGTGGTCAGTTATCTAGGCAATACCTCTACAATTCCCGGGTCAACCCAGTGTCCACATAAATGCCCTAATCAGGAATCCAGTTATCAATGTCTTTGGGTTTTGTAGGACATTGATGGTTTAAGTCTAAATGATAGGCAGATTAATGCAGTGTTTTCAGACTGTCACAAAATGCTGCAGGATTTGGAAGAGTGGGCATCTGGTGGCTGTACATTGCTGCATTTGTGGGCTGCCTGCTGGGCATTCATTGTGTGCAGGGAGTGTTGCTGTGAAGCCCACTGCAATCGCTCCTCTGCAGCCAGCCCCTCAGGAGGGAGCTAGTCACAGCTGGGGCTGCTGGCCACGTGGCCACTACTCAGAGATGACTTTTGAACTCTTGCAAACCCTTATGAACCCTCCCCTCCAACCAGCCATATATGAGTTCTCTTTTTTTTTTTTTTTTTTTTTTTTTTTTAAAGGAAAGACAGAGAGAAGGAAGGAAGGATAGAAGGAAGGAAGGAAGGAAGAAAGGGAAACATTTTTAAACATTTTCTTGTTTTATTGTATTCTGTTTCTCCGTTTTTGTTACATGGGCTGGGGCCGGGAATCGAACCGAGGTCCTCCGGCATAGCAGGCAAGCACTTTGCCCGCTGAGCCACCGCGGCCCGCCATGAGTTCTCTTTTTATTCTTTAAATTTTGTCAAATTTCTTAAAATTTATTTCTTAAAATTGCATGAAATTCTACAGTTTTCTCAAAATAAAAACAGTACAATTAAGTGTTGTTATTTAGATTACCTAGTTCTTCTTAAGTGAGTTTGTTAGTTTGTATCTTTCATGTAATTTATACATTTCATCTAAATCATCAAATTTCTTGGAATAAAGTCAAGCAGATATTTCCCTATTATCCTTTAGGATGTGCAGATACTAGTGATTCCACCTCTCATTCCTGTTATTTGTAACTTCTGTCTTCTCTCTCTCTTACATATCAGCTTTATTGCCCTCAGAAAGTATTACTAGTTTCATTGAATTTCTGTATTTTTCTGCTTTCTGTTTCATTTATTTGTTCTTCAATTGTCATTATTTTCTTCCTTTTCTTCTTCCCTTTCTTTTAATTTTATCATTTTCTTATACTTTCTTAAGGAAAAATCAGAAGACTTGACTCGAGAACTTTTGCTTTAGCAACATAAGCATTTCACTGCTATTATTCACTGCTATTAATTTCCCTCTAACTACTGCTTTTTATGCCTCTCACTAAATTTGATGTATTATGTTTTCATTTGCATTTACTAAAAATCCCTTTCTCATTTTGCTTTTGGTGTCTTTTTGTGTCCCATGCATTATTTAGAGGTATGTTTTCAATTCCAAAATGTTTGAGGAATTTCTTGATACATTTTGTAATTGATTCTTTATTTTCGCCCTGATAGGATTACATAATTTAAATGATTTATATCTGTTTAAATTTATTGAGACTTACTTTCTTGACCAGAAAAAGATTCATATTGATAAATATTCTGTGTGTAATTGAAAAGAATGTGTATTCTGCTGCTATCATATGGAGTGTTGTATAATTGAAACCAGGTGAAATTGATGTGCTACTCAATTCTTCTCCATCTTAACTGAAAATATGCTTATTTTTTTCTATCAGTTATTGAGAGAGGGGTCAAAATCTCCAATTATGATCATGGATTTGTCTATTTTTTCTCAAAGTTTTATCAGTTTTTCTTTTATGTATCGAGGGCCACTGTTACTAGGTGAGCAAATGA
Organism: Tamandua tetradactyla; assembly: GCF_023851605.1. Taxonomy (NCBI): domain Eukaryota; kingdom Metazoa; phylum Chordata; class Mammalia; order Pilosa; family Myrmecophagidae; genus Tamandua; species Tamandua tetradactyla. The sequence continues at coordinate 175,478,793 of NC_135332.1, forward strand.
TGTAGACTATTACCTTGGTAAACTTATCCTAAACTCTATCTAGGAAATGATCCTCTTTATCTCAGGGAATATTCTTGTCCCTGAAATCCGCCTAGTCTTGTGTGAGCATTAGCATCATTGCCCTTTGTTTCGCCAGCCTTTTTCTTTGAACATATTTGTGTTTTGTATTTAATGAGAGTTTCTTCTAAATAACATGTAGTTGGGTTTCTTTTCTGTATCTAATCTACCAATTTCCTTTAATTTGAGTGTTTAAACCGTCACATTAGTGTGGTCTTAGATATGGTTGGGCTTAAATATGTTCTTGCTATTTGCTTTATATTTTCCAGTCCACTCTCTCTTTCCTCTCCCTTTTTTTGGATTGAGTATTTTTGTTATTCTATGGTGTCCCTTTGTTGGCTCATTAGCTGTAATTCCTCTGTGCTTTTAGTGGTTGCTTTAGAGTTGATAGTATATGACTTTAACTTAGCACAGTCTACCCTCAAGTGAGGTAATCCACTTATAATATTAGAGCGTAAGACCCTGAAAACAGTACACTCCCATTTCTCCGCTCCCAGCCTTCGTGCTGTTGTTGTAATATATTTTATTTCTACATGTTATAAACCGCACACACTACTGTTACTATTTTTGCTTTAAACCATCAATTATCTTTTAGAGATTTTTTAAGAAATAAGAAAAACTGTTATTTATGTAGCACACATTCATGTGTAAAAATAATACATACATATTAACGATCTGTGGTGCCCCTCAGTATGTGGATAGATCCATTATAGTGCAGATCTGCTAGAATCAATTCTTTCAGCATTTATATTTTGGAAAACACATGTGTATTTTACCTTCCTTTTAAAGAGATAATTTATGTCTTATTTAAAAGTTTTAATGGGTCTAGAAATGTAGGTTGGTGGGTTTTTATTTTTCTTTCAGTATCAAAATGATTCTACACCAGTGCCTGTGGCTTGCGCTGTTTTTGACATTTTTAACTTTCTTACTTTGTATATATTATTTTATTGTGACTGCTTTAAAGATGCACTTTTCATCACTTCTTTCAATCAAATTGATTTGGGGGGGGAGGGTCTGGGCAGGTTCCAGGAATCCAAGCAATTTGCTTTTGATGTACCTTGTCATAGTTCTTTTTGTAGTGTTTTGTACATGTGTGTATGTGTGTGTGTGTGTGTGTGTTTGGGGACTGGCAAAATTCTTGGGTATGTGGGTTTGGTTTTCATCCAATTTGGAAACATTTTGTCCACTATTCATCAAATATTTTTTCTGCCTACATTCATGTTTCCTCTCCTTTATAGGCTACAATTATGCATATATTGAACTGCCCGAAATTGTCTCACAGCTCACAGATGGTTATTCAATTTTCTTTTTTTTCTTTTTGTCATGGCCATGCACTGGGAATCGAACCCTGGTCTCCAGCATGGCAGGTGAAAACTCTGCCAGTGAGCCACTGTCACAACGCCCTCTGTTCATTTTTATTTCATGTGTTTCCTCAATGTTTTATTGTAGAAATTCTCTATTGCCATTTATTTTCAAGTTTGCTCATTTTTTCTTTTGTAGTATCTAACCTTCTGTCAAACTAATCCTGTGTATTTATATCTCAGACATAAAAATTTATCTCTGGATGTATGAATTATGTCTTTATTATGTCCTTCATATTCTTACTCAATATGCTTGATCTCTTCTCCTTTTTCTTGTGATACATGGAATACAGTTATAATAATTCTTTTGATATCCTTTCCTACTAATTGTATACTGTAATTTAAACTTTGATTTTTTGGTGACTTCTCATTATGAGGCCATATTGTCCTGCTTATTTGCATGTCAGGTTATTTTTTTATAGGAACCCAAAGATTGTGAATTTTACTTAATTGTATGCAAGATATTTCTGAATTCTTCAAAATATTTTTTTCTTGATCTTTGTCCTAGACACAACTATGTTACTTGTTAACAATTTTACTTTTTCAGATATTGCTTTAAACTTTTATACATGAAACTAGAACAGCATTTAGTTGAGGGTTAATTTTTTCTCTACTACTGAGACAAAGCCCTCCTGCTCAATGGCTCATAAATTATGATTCCACTCTGTTTAGAAAGATTAGGAACCATTTCCAGTCTTGCATAAGCTCTGCAGAAATTCCCCTCTCATTTTTAGATGGTTCCTACCCCAGGCTTGAATGGTTCCTCACACATGTGTGCTAAATGTCAGTCATCTGAACACTCAAGGGATGTTCTATGCAGGTCTGAGAAGCTCTTTGTGTCTACAGAGCTTTCCTCTCCAGTACATGACCTGCAATCTCTGGTTTCCTTGGCCTCCTCAGACTTCCAGCTCTATCTCTTAAACTCAGGGAGACTTGTGTGCTCAACTGGGGTTTTCCCTCCCTCTGCTGCTACCTTGGACCTCCCTTGAAGCTGTGGGCTCAGATCATTATAAGGTTCATCTCAATTTTTTTTCCATCTGTCAAGGATTGTTGTCTAATATCTTGAATTTATTGGAGGATGAATCACGTAGCTCTTCTCCATCTTGGCCAGATATAGAGATTGTCAAAAGTTTTTTTTTTTTAACTATATAATTTTTCCAATCTATCCATTTATATATTGTTATGACCATTCTTTATTCACTTAATAATTCAGATAATTTTTGACAGCTTCCTTTACAGTTCCTATTCACATCAACAAGTCACATGTGGATACTTTATTTCCTCTCTATCTTATTTATTCTCTTGCTGTATCTCACAGGTATAGAAGTATTTTCAATTAGAAAATCAATTTCTTAATAACCATAGGGTTATTTAGGTTATCTGTTTCTGCTTGTGTTGATTTTTGTAAATTGTGTTAATCAAGGTGTTTGCTTATTTTATCCCATTGTCAAATTTATTGGAAAAAAGTTGTTTACAATATTCCTTTATCATTTTTATGTCTATAATTTCTGCACCCTCATGATTGATATTGGAAATTTCTGAAAATTTTTTTTACCTTGTTTTGTCAATTTTATTTACCTTGTTTTGTCAATTTTATTAATTTTTATCGCATAACCAGATTTGTATTTATTGATTTTTTCTCCAGTGTTCATCTCTTTTCTCATTATATTGTTTTCGGTTCTTTATTACTTCCTCTCTGCTACTTACATTGCAGTTAATTTGCTCTTTTTCTATAATCTTCCTAACTGGGAGTATATGTAATGATTTTCTGATATAAATGTTTAAAGCTGTAAGTTTCTCACAAAGTACAATCTAAGTTTTATTCCATACATTTTGATATGTTGTATTTTAATTATTATTTAGTTCAAAATATCTTCTGATTTTTTAATTTGTTTCTTGACCAATGATTGTTTAGAAATTGGATTTTCTGATCTTGCTGTTGCGTCTAAATTTTTAAAAATTTCTAGTATAATTTCATTGTTTTCAAAGAGCTTAGGTTATGTGATTCAATTTTTTGAAATCTATTTAGACTTGTTTCTCTTTTAATTCTATCAGTTTTGTTTCATATGCATTTAAGCTCTGTTATTAGGCATATATAAAGTTTAATCATAATAAATTACTGATATATTGACCTTTTATCAATAAGTAGTGTTCCTGTCTCTAGTAAGAAACCTGTTTTTGATGTCTTTTTTTGTCTGACATTATTTAGCCCCTCCAATTTTTTTGTGCTTACTATTCACATGGAATGTAGTTTCCCATCCTTTTACAGTTGGTCTGCTTGTATCTTCATATTTAATTGTCCCTTTTAAATAGCAAATTGTTGTATTTTTTCATCCAATTTGACAATTTCTACCTTTTGACTGGAGGGTTTAGTCCATCTACATTTAAGGTAATTGCTGATAGAGTTGTATTTAGTTTGGCAATTTTGCTATTTATATTTTGCTATTTCTACATGGCAACTTTGCTGTTATATATCATATATTTTTAATATGAAAATATATAACTTATAAATGTGTTCTGCCTTTTAGCATCTATAAAACATTTTTTAGTATTTTGTTTTAATTCCTCTGGGCTCTGTAGCTATCTCTCTTATTATTATATTTTAGTAGTGGTCTAAGAATTACAATATGCATCTTTATCACATGCCAATGTAATTAGAGTTATTATTCAATTACTTCCAATAGGCCATAGGGCACTTTGTACATACGTTTCCATTTACCTCCCATCTTTGTTTTATATGTGTGTGTGTGTGTGTGTGATATGAGTCACATATATGACATGTCACGTATATTTCATATATTAAATTCATAATCTATCTGCATATATGTACTTATACAAAAAACAAAATTGAAATGTTACTGTTTTTGCTTTCAGCATATTTAGTCACAAACTTACTATGTGTTAGTTTTCCCTTCCTCTAGATGTGGTGTCATTTCTTTCTGTCTGAAGAGCTTTCTTTAACAGTTATTATAGTACAGATTATTAACAAATTCTCTGTTTATTTAGTTGTATTTTTGGAGGATAGTTTTGTAAGTTTTAGACTTTTCCATTTCCAGTTATTTTTTCCTTCAGAGGCTTGAATGTGTTTTTTTTTAATGTAGAATTTGATGAAAAAACAGCTATTAATATTATTATTATTGGTAGCCTGTTTTTTCTCTGGCTACTTTCAAGAAGCTTACTTTATCTTTGGATTTAATCAGTTCGTTTCGGATGTGTGTGGATATGGTTTTGTTCTTGTTTCCCTACTTGGGATGTTTTCCACCAGATTTGGGGAGTTTCCAACCATTATTTCTTCTAATGTTTTTTTCTGCACTGTTCTCTCTCTCATCACTTTCTAGGATTCAAATTATGGATATATAAAACCACTTGATCTGGAATTGTCCCACAATCTCTGAGGTTAATTCATCTTTTCTTGTTTCTTTGTATCTGTCCTTCAGATAAAGTTATATCTATTGATATAACTTTGAGTTCACATATTTATTTTCCACTCCCAATATTTTATTGAGCCCATCTAACTTTTTTGTAAATTTCATGTATTGTACTTTTTAGCTCTAAATTTTCTGTATTTTAACAGTTTCCATTTCTCTGCTGAGATTGGAGAAATAGATTTTTTTCCTTTCATTTTTTTAATTCCTTGCTTAAAGACTATTTGAACATATTAATCATATGTGCTTTGAAGTATTTTTCTTCTGTATCCTACATCTGAGGAAATCAGTATCTATTGACTCTTCTTTTCCTCTGCACGACTAGTAATTTTTTGGTTGAAAACTGAACATTTCATATAACATATTGAAGAGACTCTGGACTCTGTTGTGTTCTCCTAGGATTGTTGCTGGTCTGTTAGGAAGTTCACATGCCTGGATTTCAATGGCAAACTTTATCTCTTAGCCTATAGCAGCTGGTGTCTTTGTTCAGTTTCCCTCACTTCTGCTTTTTCAGTCTTGATATTGGGAGAGTTGCTCTTATACGTGCAAAGTCTGGGGCAGAGATGGGGTTCTGCCTGTCTAGGGAATCTTGTTAATAAAGACTCCTTCGTACTCTCCAACTGCTCTGCTGGTTTAGTGCTTTGTCCCCTGACACTTCAAGTCTGTGAGGCTTCATTTTTTTGTCACCTGAGCTGTTCACAATTGAGGAATGACTTCAGTTGAGAAAAAACAGACAAACTAAGGTTTGGCCCCACATGGCTCTGTCTTTCTAAATTCGATTTCTTACTCATTTCTACCCAAATTTCCTATGGATGCCTGTCGTCTTTCTTCTGCAATCATAGTTTAACCATTACCCAGGGATTGAGGAAGGCTTCACAGTCAGCATTTGGCTCCTTTGCACTGTCCTTCCTGAAGGAAATTTGCCTTTAAATTTCCAGCTGCTTTTTCACCCTGAGATTGTATCTCTGCCACCTTTAGACAGTAACACTGCTTCTGAATCTGCAGCCAAGGTGCTTGAGCAGTTCTTTCATGCAAGGAAACTAAAAATTCACAACTTTCACCCTTTCCATTTGAGTTTTTCCAAAATTAAACTGCCTTGAGAATTTTGTGGGTTTGGAGATTCTTTTTGGTGTCATTGTTTTTAGAAAGAAATTATACAGTTTTTATAAATTTCATCTGTGGAAGAATTCATGCCATCACTTCAGGGCTCTGCTACTAATTGAACTTATTTCTCTGTTCTTTAGTGCCCACTTTAAAAACGAATGCATTAATTTAACATTTTTTCTAAGCAAGGCAAGGCATTTATATTATTAGTTTAGGAATAACAGCAAACAAAACAAGCATCCCTTTTCTCATTCACATGACCTTCGTAGAAAAACCAGAATATAAAATAGAAGTCAAATCCACGTGACAAAATATCACATAATTATAAATGCTATGAATAAAAATGAAGTAGGTAAGGTGTGATGTGGATATTATTTAAGGTATTTTAGGTATTACAACAAGGGAAGATCACTTTAGGGAGACATTTAAGCGGACATGCTGAATGCATATATTAGAGCATATATATATTTAAAATTGCTTTAATTCCCTTTGGGATGCAAGCAGAGTAACTCTAAATGAATAGTTCTTGGCACCCTGAGAAACGGTTGTAAATACAAATTGTGAATATAAACATGGACAAATGAAATGTCCTGCTCTCACGGGACTTGCAGACTAGTAGAAGGAAACAGCTACTGATATCAATAAGCAGATTCCATAGAGGCTAAGTTATAATAAAGACTATGGGGAAAACGTAGACATGGTGTATGGAATTCCAGTAGATGGAAAAATCAATTTTTTAAATAAGCTTTCAGCAAAGTCTTCCCTGAAGAGGGATACATTTGGGAAGCACATCCAAGGCAGAAGGTCCTGAACTGGAAAATGCTCTGGAGTCCGAGGGCTGGCAATGGGCTAGTGCAGCCGGGCAGGGTAAGTGAGAGGTAGGGCACTAAGAGAGGCTGGAGAAGTGGCCGGGGCTGCGCGCACAGCCTCCTGGACCAGCAGCAGAACTTTCTCTTTCACACTGATTGAAATGGAAAGTCCCAAAGGTTTTGCATGCAGTGGTGAGTGACATCCCTGAAAACAGTTATGTTATGCATTTCATTTAGCCAGAGGTCTTGATCTGTGGCAGTTGTCATGTCTTAGCTAGATATGAAATCCCTGCCTTAAATGTTATGCTTAGAAGATCCAATGTTTGTGCAAGAATTTGGACTCAACAAGCTGCTGTGATAATTTAGGACAGATGATGTGGTTTTAGACCAAAGTGGTTAAGAGTGGAGATGGCGAAAAGAGATGAATTCTGGATTTATTTTGGAGGTAGAGGAGATGGCATTTTGGCTATGGTTATTCTTACTCAGATGTGCACAGTAACTTTAGAGAGAGTTGTAGCACTGCAGGCAGCATATTTATTGTTTTGTACGTATTGGTTTAATGTTCATCTCTCCTACTCTATTTCAAGTTCTTGGAGCATAGGAGATATGTTGCTTTATCCTTAAAGCCCTCAGCACTCTAAAATTGATCTGAACTCTGTCTCACTAAACTGTTACACATCGATTCTTTCCCGGCCCTTGAGGGCCCGCTCTCTCTTCCACAGTAGAGCCCTTCGTGTAATTGAAACCACCTCTTACCTGCCATTCTACACACACCTAAAATAGTAGGGGTGAATGGAGGGAAGAATCGAATAGGCTTGAGGACTTTCAAATGCAAGTGAACTGAGTTTTATGGACTGTTCGCCAGGCACACTGAGGAACCCACAATAGGCTCCTGCCACTGGGCAGTAAAGATAAGAATTTCAGTAAGTTGTTGTAAGCAAGAAGAAAAGAAAAATAAAAGAAGACAACTGTCCTTTTAAAGAAAGCTGATTCTTCTTTTTCAGGGCTTCCTCTCTACTGTGAATTAACAAGTGTCTCTAGTGTCCACCGGAAGTTGCCAGGCTCAGCAGCGGCCCAGGGCTGTGCGCCTGGCATCCGCGTTAGCATTCCAACACCTGCAGCACTGTCTAGTCTACATCCATTAGCTAACTCACTGGGGACATGCAAAAGATGTGCAAAATAGATCTTCTCTCCATTCAATGTCGTGAAGGAAAAAGGCATTGAAAAGGTAAGAACAAGTTCCTTTGACTTGTTCTCTTATTATTCAACCTGAGCCCTTAGAGAAAGGGAAAATTTGAGTACTGGGCAGAATCTGAGAGCGCTAGAAAGGCTCTGATTCAGAAAAAAACAGGACAAGGATAAAAGATTATGTAAACTAAAACAAAATTAACAAGATCTACATTGAACAAGGACTCAGGCAAGGTAGCATTAGCCTTTCTGACTCAGTGACACTATATACAGGTCTAAGAAGTTAATTGACAACCTTGTACAGATTTAAAATAATAATAATAATGATAATAATAAAGGTCCTTGTCTCATGCATGGTTTAGTTGCCTTCAATTATGTGAACACATAAAGACAAACAGCAGTGCCTGTCCAGGGATTGACTGACGCATCTTAGCTGTTGCCTTTTTTTCTATGGTATGTTGTTAGAGATAGAAGAGCCAAGCACACAATTAACTACAAGGCAAGGAAAGATTTACCTTTTGTTTAGACTTTGGGCTCATGGAATAAGAAGTAGTAATAAAATATCAAAAATAATAACTATCAATTTTTAAGCAAACTTCACTGTGTATCAGATATCGCGCTACAGGCTTTGTATGCATGAGGTTCAGAGAGCTAGAGCCATCACGCAAGTTCACAAAGCAATTAAATGATAAAGCTAAGATTTAAATCTTTGATGACCTAACTGCAGAAGTGTGACTTTTGAACACTCGGCTAACCTGACTCTCACAAGCACCAAGGGAAAGGCAGCCTCTTCAGAGCCTGTCGCACTGGCCAGGCTGCAGGCGGAGACCAACTCAGGCTGCCCATGTAAATAAAAGTAGCCCAATTAACCCACTGTAAAATTGCACCTTCATTTCAACTAGAATGGAATATAGTGAATCCTTTCATCAGACCAAGTCCTGATGTTACCAAACATATTGATTAGTTTAAGGTAGCCTCAGATGACGCAATAAACAACATCCAATTTTCCATGGCTTTAACCAAGAAAAATATATTCCTTGCTCATGAAAAATCCACGGCAGATCTGGGAAAATCTCCAGGGCAAATTTTCCGTATGGCAGTTTAGCAGTCCAGGTCCACAAAGAAGACTCTAATACTCTACAGTTTCCCCTTGAAATTAAGGTTTCCTTGATTGCCATGAAAGCAATCTGAAGATTTCTCACAAATAATTAAATACCTTGGTCTGAAATAATGCACATCACTCCTGAACACAGCCATTGGCCACAGCTGGCCCTGTGGCTTAGCCTACCTGCAGATGAGTGGAGACGTGTCTTCCCCCCAGGGCTGGGAGGGACAGGAGAATCAAACATGAAAATGAATGCTAGAAATCTTTACCATGCTAAGTCTCAGAGCAACCTAATAAAATTAAGCTTGCCATTAAGTTTGCTCTTACTATTTTGTAAAATCACCATCTTTCAAGAGTTTTAGCATCAGCCTACATATATGGAATATCTGCAGGGTTGTAAGTCCTTTCATGTATATTATCTCATTTAACTCTCCAACAACTTCTTCACTCGTCTGTGAGCTCGTTTGTGGCAGGAACTGTGCCTTATATTTTGGGAATGTTTACCAAGCACAGCCTCTGGCACTTAGTAGGTGCTCATGAACTATTCAGTGAATTTGGGTCATTTGGAGCATAAGAAATAAAGACTCAGACCGTTAGGTGACTTATCTGGGCTCACAAAATCAATAAGTAAATAAACCAGGATTTGAACTCAAGTCACTCAGCTCCAAGTGTCCTACGTTCATGGATTCCATGGCATTGCTCAGGGGAGATTTCTGGCCACGTCTTAACTGAAACATGTACTGCCCTTCACCAGGGCCCAGATTAAAGCATCTATCAAGCATTCAAAGCTGTCCAGGTTGTGGGAGGCCTGGCTGCTCGGGCAGGATGTTGATTGCCATGTTTAGCGAGGCAGCTGGACGCAGAGGTGTGGAGCAGGCCTCCGAGGCGCTTGCCCCTTTCGGGCCTGCACTTATGGATGGTTCCTGCTGAGATGCGGCAGATGTGCTGAGATGCTGGGACCGCTGGCTTCATCTGTCAATTTGCCCAGCCCTGCCCAAAGGCTCCCCTCCTCTGATCATGTGTATTTGTTTTTCCTAAATAACAACTTTATCTGAGCATAACTTGGAGACCAAGTCCTGAAGAACAGAGGTTTCAGCTTAATTACCCATTTCTCTTTTTCTTAGGAATATTGACAATGAAGGAGGGGTGACTTGCACTGAGGACATAAGAGGATGAATCTTTTATTAACATGATAAACGAAAAGGAAAACAAAACAATTTCTCAAAGGGTTTGCAGTAGCAATGTCATTTTCTGAATGCTCACATTTACTGCTGTCTGAAAAATTTCCAAGTCTCTCTATGAAAGGAATTTTAAGCCGTTGGAACTAAGTAAGGTAAATTTTTCTGGATCTATGAGTTGTCTTACACTAATACATCTCACTGTCAGAGCTCAACATGGACAACATATCAGATACATAAAAGACTCAATTCTGTTTTCTAACCTCAGAGTGCATTCCAGAAAGCAAGCTGTGTCAGGCGCATTTTAGTTTTACCTGCACATAATAGAAAAGCCTCAAAGAACAAAGGTTTAAACAAGAGTTTATCCATCTCTCACATAAAAGAAGCCCAGAGGTAGCAGACCAGGGTTTGGACACCCTGCAAGATCTTTGCAAAACTGCCCACCTTTCCTTTGTCCCCCTACTCACAACTCTACCCTCATCATTAATCTCGAAACATTTAGAATTAATCTCACTATGTGCTTTTTAACCTCTTTATATCATCCCTATCAAGAAGCACAAGATTGTCAAGACAACTTCTATCTCTGGAATCCTCAGCTCTATCCCCTTTATGAATCAATCTCCCATCTTTCCACAAGGCCTCTGGAGAAAATTCCCTAGACACTCAAGCAGTTTTTTTTTTTTATGCTCCCTTTTTGTTTGTGCAGAAGATAAAGAAATCTGACGCTTCCCTGAAGACACTGGTTTCCTTCCGACCCTACTAAGTGTGTCCATTTTCCTCTTTCACAATCTCTTTTATTTCTTGACCTAGAATTGCCTTTGCTGCACAGTGTTCTCAGACCATTCTCTCTCCTTTCTCCCTGTAACCCCTCGTTTTGAATGTTCACTCTCAAAATATTTGGTTCCAAGCATCTCTTAAGGACATTTCTACAAATAGGGAGGCTATTTCTCCACATCCTCAGCAACAATTGGTGCCACCAGCTTTTTAATTTCACTAATTGTAGCGGATGTGTAGTATTCTCACTGTAGTTTTCATTTTCATTCATCTGATGACTACTGATGTTTAGTATCTGTTCATGTGTTTATTAGTCATTCACATCTCTTCTTTTTGAAGAATCTGTTCAAATATTTTTCATTCCCTCCTCTTCAGTTTTTGGAAGAGTTTGAGAGGTATTGGTGTTAATTCTCCTTTCTTTGTGGTAAAATTAATCAGTTAAGCCATCTGGACCGGGGCTTTTCTTTGCTGGGAGTTTTTGTTTTGTTTTCTTCCCCCTTTCTCTTTCCTTTTTTTAATTGTAAAAAATAACATATATACAAAACCAATAAATTTTAAAGCACTTCACAACAATTAGTTGTAGAACAAATTTCAGAGTTTGGTATGGGTTACAATTTCACAAATTTAGGTTTTTATATCTAGTTGCTCCAAGGCACTGGAGACTATATCATTAAAGAAATATCAATATAATGATTTAGCAATCATACTCATTTGTTAAATTCTGTCTTCTTTATTACAACTCTGTCTTCTCCTGTGCTCTTTCTCCCATTCTTTAGGTGCATTTGGGGTGTGCCCATTCTAACTTTTTCATGTTGGAAAGGACCATCGATAGGATGGGACAGGGGGATGGAACTAGTTGATGTTCTGGAGAGGCTGACCCCTCTGGGTTTCAGGGCTTACCTGGCCTAGGAACCTGTCTGAAAGTTGTAGGTTTCTGAAAAGGAATGCTAGTACATGGAAATCTTTGTAGAATCTCATATAAAGCCCTAGGTGTTCTTTAGGGTTGGTAGGAATGGTTTTGGTTTTGGTTTGGCAAACCATGATAAGTTGCAATGTCTAGCTGAAGCTTGCATAAGAGTAGCCTCCAGAGTAGCCTCTCAACTCCATTTGAACTCTCTCAGCCACTGATACCTTATTTGCTACACTTCTTTTCCCCCTTTTGGTCAGGATGGCATTATCGTCCCATGGTGCCAGGACTGAGCTCATCCCCGGGAAGCATATTGTTGGGAGGTTTTTGATTATAGAATTATTGATTCCATCTCATATAATTGCTATCGGTCTTTTAAGATCTTCTATTTCTTATAGAGTCAGTATAGGTTGCTTGTGTGTTTCTAGTAATTGTTCCATTTTGTCGAGGTTGTTTAATTTGTTGGCATAGAGTTGTTCATAGCATCCTCTTATGATCCTTTTTCATTTCTGTATGTTCAATAGTAACGTCTCCCCTTTCATTTCTGATTTTAGTAATATTCAGCCTCTTTCTTTTTTTCTGACAGTCTAGCTAAAGTTTTGCCAATTTTATTGATCTTTTCGGAAACAAACTTTTGATTTTGTTAAGTTTCTCTTATTTTTTTTCTCTTTCATTCATTTATTTTTGCTCAGATCTTTGTTATTTCTTTCCTTCTGCCTGCTTTGGGTTTAGTTTGCTGTTATTTTACTTATCCTACAGATATGCAGTTAATTCTCTCATTTGAGCTCTTCTTTTTTAATATAAGCATTTAGGGCTATATTTCCCTCAGAGCTCTGCCTTTTCTGCATCTAATAAGTTTTGATATGTTATGTTCTCATTTTCATTCCTATTAAGATATTTCCTGATTTCCCTTGTGATTTCTTCTTTCGCCCATTGTTTAAAATTATGCGCCATATATCTGCGGATTTTCCAGTTCTCCATCTGTTATTGACTTCTAATGTCATTCCAGTGTGCTCTGAGAAGGTGATGGGTATAATTTCAATATTTGAAAATTCCTTGAGTCTTGTTTTGTGACCTGACATTGGTCTATCTTGGAGAATGATAGAGCACATGTGCACTTAAGAAGAATGTGCCTTCTGCTGTTACGGAACACGGCGTTCTGTGCGTGTCTGTTAGGTTGAGTTTATTTATCATATTACTCATGCTTTCTGTTTCCTTATTGATTCTCTGGCTAGATTGACTATTTATGAAGTTAGTTTGCAGGCCTAGAGACAAAATTATGGATGTCATTTAAGAATTTATATAACCATGTAAAATGCAAATATTTAAAAATATGAAAAACCATTACGATCACACACTATACAGACATAGATGGTGGGTGGGCCAGATTTGGGCCATGAACTGCAGTTTGTTCACCCCAGTTCAAAGCAAATAGGAACATGTTTTAACCTAAGGTACACGGAGAGTGCTTATCTAAATTTAAAATAAGTTTTCAGTTATTAATAATAAATATAATACATAGGCCCTGCTATGTTGATCATCTATGATTATAGTCAATATAATCATTGATTATGTAACTTTGGGATAGAAGAATAAAGCTGAAATTCAGTCATGCAACCTATAAAGGCTAATTCTGAAATTGAAGAGCAGATATTGGTTGAATAATGAGGACGAGGCTGAATTTAGGCAATTCCCTAGTTTTGATTGCTGCGTAATAGAATTCCTGATGTAACAAGTGTACTTTCAGTTAAAGTATTAAATCTCTTCTTTTTAATAACGGATGTGTGGGGATGTTATTTGTTTTTCGCTAACCTATAGAAATCCGATTCATATGATCAGGAGGTTAACTCTTTAGACATGTCCAAATATTTTAGTAGCTAAGCAGGAGTCGTCAGAGGAGACTCATGCTTTTGCATAGATGCCTCTCTAATTGTTGAAAAAAGACATAGACCTAAAAGGAGTAGAATGTGATGCTTTAATAATTTTGTCATCCGAATAATTAAATGTGGGACTCCATATCTATTTACCTATGTTTTTTCTTTTTCCCTTCCTTCCATCCTTTCTTTCACATTTATCTATGTACACACAAAAACATGTCCAAACATATGCACTTAGATGCAATACAGGCAGTCTTACAGTCTTTTTTATGGTAAACTTCTCCTTTTCAAACTCAACCACTCACCTGGTAAAAAGGGAAATTTAATTAGCAGTGCTGGAGGCATCTTAAAGAACCCCCAACTTTAGAACATAAGCAGTCAGACATTGGTAATAGAAACAGTGCCTCAAGGATTAACATCTATTATTAAATATTTTTGTGACATATACAGAAAAACATAATTAAATGTGGGACTATGAAGACACTCTGAAAAGAATGGTAGATCAAAATGACACACTCTATTCATTTTTTAATAAGCAGCTAGTGTTTGGAAATCACTTTGGGTTACATAGTAACATCTGGATTGAAAAGAGAATCTGTGACTTCATTGACAATAGAAGGGTGAGAGAAAATATCGTAATCTAATAATAGAAATCAGCCACTACCCATTCCATACCAGGCATATATCAAACATTAGGTGAAACAGTACACACATATCTTTCCTTTGACTTTCCCAGCATCCCTAAGTACAGATACAATTATTTTACTGAATGAAGAAATAGAAACCCAGAGAGTTTAAAAATATAACCCAATAAAGATGGAATTTAAATCCAGATCTGTGTCTTGGAAGTCTTGCGTTTATCCACTACGCTGTGTGCTCCCCACCAGCGTTCATGGCGCTTCTCCCTGCACCGGGTACTTTATGATCACCATCTCAGACTCTTCTTCACCGCGCTGCTCACAATGAGAACAGTGGCGCTTAGCAAACAAAAGAAGCTTTTCTAAACCAAGGAGCTATTAATTGACAGAAGCTAATTCAACTTCAAGTATCTCATTCTGAATCCTTAATTTTTCCCATCACTCTATGTTGTTGCTCTCCAAGGAAAGCAGCTAGAGAAACCTTGTGCATTCTATTGGTGGTTTCTATCCATTCAACAGCTCCTTAGACCCAGAGAAATGCATTGCCCGGGTGACAGTTATTAGATGAGTATTAGCTAATACTACCCTAAATATTGACCCATAATCATCTAAAAGGACAGCAGGCTTTTCCTCTAATCCTAAAAACTATCACTCCTATCTCTAGATTATAGGTAAGAGATTTTAAAAATCCCTCAAGCATTGTTGAATTCAAATGTAGTAGTAAGCCAAGCTGTTATTTTACCTTGGATCATCAACTCCAGTGTTGAAAAAAAAAAAACAGCTGGTCATCTGAAGATCCCAAGACAGCAGTGGGGAAGACAAGCTGTTTTCTCCTGATGACTTGCATTTGCTTGCCCCTAACATATAGCCCTCAGCAAAGTCATGACTGAAGAGGTTGGAATAAGGTAAGTGGAATTACCATTTGATGCAGTGGAGAAGACATCAGAGGTCACTAAGAGAACTAACACTTTTTTTTTTAATGTTACCACCCATGCTAGCAAGAATGTGATGAAGTGAGCTCTTTGATAAATTATTGGCAGACCTATTATTGGCAATGTTGTTTTAGAAAGCAGTTGGCAGCACATAGAGTGAAACTTCAAAATGTTTTTATCCATGGTAATTCCTCTTCTAGAAATAAGTTTCAACTTCTAGAAATATCTTCTACAGAGTCTACTTCAAAAAGCAGTAGCTGATGCACCTGAATTTTGTACCGCTGACACAGCGTGTTGGTATGTTTGATGAATACATGCTAACAGACAAGGACAATCCTTTTAATATGGGTAAATGTTTCAGTTTATGATGAAGATAGCTCCACAGACGATGTAGAAAGCAGCTTCAAAACTGAGGAGCTATCTCCTCCATGCTTATAAAGATCACACAAAGGTGCTCACACCACAAAGAGAGACACTGTGAGTGATGACAGTGTCAGGTTCTTTGCAAGGTTCTCTTTGACATTGTTAAGGGTCTGGACTGGGAATAGGCAGGTATGGAGCAGAAGTGACTCCTATCGACCACCCTGCAGACTGGCTAATAAGCTGCTGGATCCCCAGGAAAAAGTGGTAGGAAGCATGTCTGGTACATGATGTTGGTGGCAAAATGGAGTGAATCAAATCTATCAAATGTCAATTCCCCTCAGAGCACCCATTGCAGCTAATTTATAAGCCTAAACATGCCCCATAACATGGAATGGTTACCTATTAGTTGTGAGATATGAAATCACTAATACTGACCATATTAAATGGCAGCCATGTGATTCAATTGACAATGGCACTGTCAACAAAACAGTAGACAACCACGAAAAATGATGCATATACTAATTTTACAAGAAACATGTAGAGTGTTTTTATTATCATATTAAGTTAAAAGTTGGCTGAATTATTACAAATAAAATGTGGTTTCCAGTGTGTACATAAGGATACAAAGGAAAAGGGCTGGAAAAGAAATGTGTTCTTTCAGCATCCTTTCCTCCCTCTCCCTCTCTGCTCACATCCTCAAAAATGAAAACACAGAAAAATAAACAAACTGAAAAACACTGAACTGATAACCAGCCTACCCGGCTTCCATTTTCAGCTGTGCCATTAGTTCAGCTATCTGGAGAAAGATCCTTTCAGACTCTTCCATGTTGGTGCTCAAATCTCTACCCATCAGCTAAGGAGAAGGTTCTCAATGACACTTTGTGGCCTGTAGCAATATGACTTCACTGAAAAACTCAACATGATCTGAATACAAAAGTCTCCATTTTGGTGAACTGTAATTTTGTTCAGCATAGGAAGACAAGAGTGGAACTTGGTAAACTTCAAAGAACACATGGAAAATTGAAACTAGTTCGCCCTTATCTTCCCAATTCAATCTTCTAACCTATTAAGGTTTATCAGCCTACTTTGTTACTCAATTTAAAAAAATGTTCTTTAATTAAGTCATTTGAAATTGTTTAGTTAAATTGGATTCCTGATTCTTGGCGAAGCAAAAAACCAGTAGGTTTTCTTGATGTCAAGAGACCAAGAGAATTTTTTTCCCAGCATATAGACTATTTGGTTTTACTGTTTTTCATCTTATTTTCTTGAGATTTTGGTGTTCTACAAAAGAGATTTGAGATAATTGGGTACACGCTGAACAGAGTCCAGTATTTCTATGAGAAAAAAAAGTCATCCAAAATATCTCACATACTTTAAAATTAATATGTTTAGAGTTTAAAAGTAACACTTTTTAAAATTGCAAAAATGTAACATAAACAGGCTTTGTAAATAAAGCCATTTCAAATGTTCGACTTGAAATCTGTTTTATTATACAATTTTGCATTGACATGCTAAAACATCACGAGGGCTTTTATTATCTTTGTTTTGAGTCTATATTTTATGAGATGAAGTGGAAATTAACCAATTTATGTCTTCTCATATAGCTTGCTTATTGTGGAAGACATAAAATAAAACAACATCAATCCTGAAATACATTGCTGACATTTGCCAGCAAGCATCAAAATCACTTATCTCACCCTTCAAAGGAAATTTAAAATCAGTCCAAGGGAATACACTATTTTAACCAATATTTTAACATCATTTTCTATGTGGTGTATATTTTGCTGGATGTAGAGTATTCAGTGATGAACTCACAGTCTAGCAGGAAAATTAGATTTCAATAAAGTAATTACAAAAATACTGATTATAAAATGTGACCATGGCATTACAGTAATATTATCTAGTCCAGAGAAGGAAGGGGATTTTCTGGAACATTTCCCTAAAGGAATGACTTTCACGTTGAGAAAAGGAGAACTATAGAAAGACCTTTGATCTTGTTTTCTTGCACAAGAACCATAAACTTCGAATTTTGATGTTTGGGAAAGAATTAAAAGTTTAGTCTGTCCACATTCTGATTTGACTATCGAGATAGAATAGCACAGAAGGCCTACAGTCATAGCCACAGGTTTTTAAACCCACCCTCCATTACTTAGTCCCCATGCAACACACGTATATGTCCTTAACTTCACTCGGCCTGTTGTAGTTACCTATTTTTGTCTGACAAACCATTCTGGTGTTCTTGGACCATCTCAGTTTTAACATTGAAAGTCCTACATTCCATAAAAGTCCTCAATTCCATGCAAACAAGGACAATAGGTTATTTTACTAACAAATTACCCAAAACTTAGTATCAAAAAATACAAATGTATTGTTATCTCTAACAAATCTGTAAGTTGGCTGGGATCTTCTTGGTGGTTCTGGCTTTCAGTCACTTGTTTAGTTGTGATTAAATAGTAGCTACAACTTATCTGCAAAATACATACCTTGCATCTATCTTGAGAAGTTTAGTGAGTTAATAGGTATAGAGTGCTAAGCACTGCATAGGCTCTGAAGCTTTTGTCACTTCACCGAGATCTCGCAAGAACCTGAAATTTCAACCCAGACTTCTGTTTGCAGAGCCTACGTTCCTTCCACTTCTATATCTGCTTTGCAGGAAAACACAAAATAAGCTCTTAACAGCTTATTTACTTATTTATTTATTTTTTTCATGAGTACGCACTGGGAAACGAACCCGGTTCTCCAGGGCATGGCAGGCAAGAACTCTGCCTGCTGAGCCACCATGACCCTCTTAAAAGCTTTTTGCAATGACTGCATTTCAAGCCAAATGAAATAGCAAGGGTGAGAATTACCATCCTGCATGAAACAACCAAATATATGGACAAAATATAGGGAGCAATGGTTTTTAAGATGTCTAGCAGAAGAGTAGCAATCCCTCAGAGATAAGGAAGGAAAGCTCTATGAATGACCCAATTTGCTACTGTGAGAGGGTTATTGGAAAGAGAGGGGTGACCTAGGCACAGCTCTGTAGACCCACTGAGTTAAGAAGACAGAGCTGAGAATCAGGGAGGATGAAAGAGGCTTGAATATGCGTGAAGGTGTACCAGAGATGAAACGGCTGAACAAAGAGAAAACTCCGGAGTTCTGGCTAGGGAATCTCCTGCAAGTATTCAGCAACATACTGGTCAGTGTATTATGTGAGAAAATTACCAGAGGCCAGGGAAAGAACTATCTGAAAGGATTAAAGGTAACAATGTCTGTTTCCCACTCAGGGTTGGGAATAATGCATGAAACCACTGGTCAGACTGGAAAAGCTCAGATTGCGGGGCACTGGACAATGTACACAGAAGGCTCTGACCTCAGTAGTGGGGAATAATTACCACTAGATGAAATATTACTTTTATCCCACCTAACAAATCTTAAAAACTAGAAACAAAAGAATTAAACAGTTCTAATACTTTGTGTTCCAGAACAAAGCCTAAGAACAATTATAGGAATGGGAAAAAAAAAACAAACATGCTGTGCCCAGCAATATAAAATTCAGTATCTTGAATTTAATAAAAAATATTACCAACCATGCAAAAAAGCCAAATTTTATTACTAATGATGAAAAGAACACTCAGTCAAAATAGACCAATAAATAGCAAAGGTATAAGCAAACAAGACATTAAAGCAGTTATTATAACTGCTTTTTTTACTTTGTTATTATTGCTCAAAATGCAATATATCAGAAATGAGTTGGCTTTTATAAAGGGAATTTATTAAGTTACAGGTTTACAGTTCTAAGGTCATAAAAAGGTCCAAGCTAAGGTATCTAGAGTGATACCTTGACTCAAGGAAGACCAATCTGGGAAGGCATATGGCTGGCATCTGTTGGTCCTTTGGTTTCTCATTTCAAACAGCTTCCCCAGGGGCATTCTCTTTCTACATCTTCAAATGTCTGTGTCAGCTCTGAAGCTGTTTCCAAAATGTTTCCCTCTTAAAGGACTCCAATAAATGACCTACCTTGAATGGGTGGAGATACATCTCCATGGAAATACCTTATCAAAAGGTTCCACTCCCAATTGTGTGTGTCATATCTCCATGGAAACAATAAAAAAGATCCCACCCAACAATACTGAATCAAGATTAAAGAGTATCCCCTTTCTAGGGTACACAACAGCTTCAAACTGGCACATTCCACCCTCTGGGCCCCAAGAAAAAGATATGTTCTTACCATATACAAAATACATTAATTTAATTACAATATTTCAGTACAATATAAAATACAATACAAAGTCAGAAACAGTTCAACATCTCATCAAAGTCAGCTACAGGCATGGTCTGTCCTAAGGCAAAATTCTCCTCTGACTCTGGACCTGTAAAACTCAGAACAAGTTATGTACTGCCAATATACAGAGGAGGGCAATCATAGGCTAAATATTCTTATTTCTATAGGGAGAAATTGGCAGGAACACAGGGGACATTGGATCCCAACAGTTCTGAAAACCTGTAAGGCAAACTCCATTAGATTTCAAAGTGTGAGGGTCAGTAATCCTTGGAGCTTTAGAAAGCAGCAGACCTGCCCTTTTCAAGGGCCTATGCAGTAGCCCTGCTCTCACCACACTAGGTGAGGGTTGCAACCTTGGGGGACATTGGGAAGACCACCTTTTTCTCAGCTCCACCCTCTCCAAACATTGGAGCAGTGCCTGGGCTCTCTGTCATCTCTGGGGCACATTCAACCTTCTCAGAACAAGGGCAGCTGCAAGGCTCTTCCCAATCCCCAAGGAATGTGCTCCACCCTCTCAAAGGCCCAGGTCACCAAAACTCTTCCTGAGCATAAAGCCAGAAGGTTCACCCTCTGCCTTTAGGGCAATACCTTCTTCTAGTGCATGGGTGGATCCATTCTCCTGGTCTGAGTTTTCTTGGCTTCAGACTTTAGCTTCCATGGTTCTACCTTTGAAGTTATTTTTCCTTCAATTTGTCCCTTTTCTGTCCCTTTTAGTCCAGACTGACAGTGGTTCCATTTATCCATATCCCACAACAATCATCTTGGTTTTCTATGCAGTATGCAGGGATCATAACTTTCAGACTATAGGACTTTCCATAGATCCTTTACGGATAACTCCATTTCCAATCCTGTTATGGCTGACTGGTTTCATGCTTGGTTAAGTCTTTACATGGTTCACTATTCTCTGAGGCCTTCTTTTCTGGAAACCCAGACTGGAAAAGTCAATTTTTGGTTTCTTTGTACCCAAGAATCCAAGTTCTCAGCTTATCTCTTTCCTGTCACATCTGCTATAAGCTGCAGTGGAAAACAAGCTGTATTTCCCAAATTTAGCTTGCAAATCTGTTCTGCTAATTACCCCAGCTCACCACTTTTAACTTCTGCCTTCCATCCAACACCAGTAGTCAGTTTTTCCACACATTCTCTGCCACTTTAAAACAACAATTGCCTCCCTTCCTGTTTGCAGGTAGTCATCATTTCTGTCTAAAGCCTCATCAGAGGTATTTTTAGAGTCCACATTTCTATGAACTGTTCATTCAAAATAATTCAGGCCTTCTCTACAAAACTCTTCATAATCCTTCCAGATCTTCCCCTTATCCATTAAAAAAGCCATTCCAACATGTTTGGTATTTGCAAACTGCAGCACCCCACTTCTCTGGTACCAAAATCTGTTTTGGTTTATTAATGCTGCCAAAAATGCAATAAACCCCAAACACAGAAATATGAAGTAAGTTATACCAATTATACCTTAAATGGTTTGGATTTTCCAAATGGAATTTATTAAGTTACAAGTTTATATTTCTAAGGCTATAAAAAGGTCTAGGCTAAGGAATCCAGAGAAAGACACCTCGACTCAAGGAAGGCCAGTCTGGGAAGGCATGGCATGTGGCTGGTGTCTACTAGTCCTTTGGCTTCTCATTTCAAACAGCTTCCCCAGGAACATTCTCTTTCTGCATATCCAGACATCTCTGTCTGTGTCAGTTCTAAAACTTTTTCCAAAATGGTTCCCTCTTAAAGGACTCCAGTAAATGACCCACCTTGAATGGTTGGAGATACATCTCCATGGAAACCTAATCAAAAGGTCCCACCCACAATTGAGTGAGTCATATCTCTCTGGAAACATCAATAAAACAATAAAAAAGATCTGACCCAACAATATCATATCAGAATTAAAGAACATGGCTTTTCTAAGGTACAGAACAGTTTCAACCCAGCACAACTCTAATCCATATATTCAGAAAGTTAATTAGAGATATGGAAGTCTTTTTTTATTCCAAATTGAACTTCTAGAGGCAAAAATGAGAAGAAAGCATGCAGGATAGGGCCAATGACAGACTACACACTGCAGAGGAAAAGATTAATGAACTTGACAACATAGCAGTAGAAATTATTTAAAATCTAACCCTAAGGAACAAATGAACAGAACATCAGTGAGCTGAGGGACAACTTCAAATATATCCCTATACACAAGCAATTTAAATCCATGAAGAAAATGACAGAGGAAGAGACAAAAAAGTTATTTGAGTAAATAATGGTTGAAAATTTTTCCAAATATGGTAAAATTCTAAACGCACATAGCCAAGAGTCTCAGTGAATGCCAAGCACAGAAATATGAAGTAAATTGCACCAATTATGCCTCAATAAAGTTCTGTTGGTTTTTTAAAGCCTGTGTAAGACTGTCTTCTGTGGAACTCAGTAGTGTCCCACAAATTTCTGAAAATTTACAATGGTAGATGTGAGAGAAAGTTAATGGTGATTATTACCTTCAACCTCTTTGGAATTGACAGGAAAAGACTGTGGCAGTAATATTTTGTGCGTGTACAGAGAAATAGCATCTCCATTCACTGTAGTCTCCCAGAAAAACACCTGATTAAGATCCCTCAACCAGTGTAACACAATATGTAAGAAATAAGCCAGTGGACCAAACTCTTTCAGGTTTCAAATTATCCAAGATAATGATCACAGGTGCCCAAATATTATTCCAAGTATCTGCTGGTCTCTTTGGATATTGGCCCCACCTTTCACTCACCTTAATCTCTTAATCGCTTTGGGTAAGCCTTGTTTCTAAGCATGCCAAAAGCAGTGCCTTTCTCACAATAGTTCAATATGTTTAGTTTTGTTCTAGTTTCTTATGACTTAGTTTCTTTTTTGTGTATAGTTTCAGGAATTCTGAGGGTAACTAATACTAAGTCACATTTATTGGCATTTCTTATGTTGTAGGTACCTTTCTAAGTGCCCTACATTCATTAATTTTATATTCACAAGAACATTATATGGAAAGTACAATGCAAATCATCCACATTTTACAGAGGGGCGAACACAGAGAAGTTAACTAGTTTTCTCAATGTTATATTGCTTATAAATAACAGTCAGGATCTAAACTCCAGCAGTCTAACTCCAGAGCTAAGCTCTTAACTACTATGCAGTCTCCAGTGAAATAGGATTTTAGATTGAATAGCGCCCATATCAATCAGCAATAATGTAGTATAACAAATAAACCTAAAATCTTAGTGGTTTGCAACAAACAATGTTCTTTCCTTCTTCCATGCCTTTGGATTGACTGGAGTCCTGAGACCCATTATGTTATACTTACCCGGACTTGCTTCGGGCTGCACTTTGAGTTCTGGTCTACTCTATACTCCATTCTCCTTGAACCAGCAGCTACTAAGAGCTTGTTCTTATCACAAATAGCAGAGATGCAATAGGTCAATGTGCCTAACAAATAAGCACATTTAAGGCCAGGCTTATGGTAAGTTAACATTTAAAGCAAGTTACATGGCCAAGCCCAACAGCTATGGATCCATTTACTGTAGTTACAGATTGTGAAGAATTGAAACACTGACCATTCTTCTGTAGTGACTTAGGCCATCTTAAGCAGATTATACTTTTGCCAGAGTCTTTGTTTATATTTTAAGAGAAGAAAACAAGTGTTTGCCCTGAACCCCTTACCTCTGGCTGAAAAATCACATTCACTCTTCAGATTCATTTCGATTCCATAGTAATCGGTCTTTGCTACCAGAACCTGGCTCTGTACTTCAGCATCCAATTCCATTTCACCCAGGAGCTTTAAGGTATGATGTCCCAGAACTTGGGTGAGATGCATGGAAGAGGTACCTCTTGCCTGTGAATGATCTGAGCAGTGGCATCTTAAAATACAAACCCAATCAAAAACCCAAAGACCTTGCAAATATGGTTTCAACAGTAGAGGGCTGGACAAAACCAGAAAATCTAAATATGTGCCAAAGGTAGAAGCAGGTTGACCACATGAGACCAACAGTTGAAAGGTGAGGAGCAATACCCCAAGACCTTCTATAAACTGACCAGCCCCTAGATATACGGGGTTGTTTAGAATGTTCTTGAGGCACAGGCTGCTGTGTTCTCAGAAGCTTTAGAAAATTAGCCAGAAGTTGACCACTCAGGGTCTGAGCCCCTTGGCCTTTTATCAGCCAGTTTCTCTTTCTCTCACCATCTACTGGCTTTCAGGTAACCCCCCACCATCTACTGGCTTCCCTAACCCCCTAGTCCTCATCTGACTCTTATCTGACATTCCAGCCCACTCTACTGGATTAGATCCCCTTTCCTATATCCTTTGTCACCTGATGCCTCCTGGGTTGTATTTTAGTCTTTTCATCCTCTTTAGGATTTGCTTTGTCTTTCTCTTTTGGGGAGCTGAGGAAACCCTTTCCTATAGTATTTTTTTTTTCAGTGGGCAGGCACCGGAAATCGAACCTGGGTCTTTGGCATGGCAGGCAAGACTATTGCCTGCTGAGCTACATGGCCTACCCTGTAGTCTTTTATTAGTATGTTTAATACATTCCTGTGTGAGCACTTTAAAACTTAGTGTTACCATAAAAAAAGACATGATCTTCTATAGTTAGGCCCATCTGATCCTGTATCAAACAGAGAAACAAGTCTCTTTGCCTTGGTGAGAAGGTAAGTTTATTGAAGATGCATCCACAAGAAACTGGAGGAAAAATCTTTCCAAGACCAACTGAAAGTGAGAAAGGTGATTTGGGCTTTTTATGGTTCAAACAGATGAAGGAGTAACAATGGTCCAGAAGAAAGTATGAAAAAATAAAATGAACTAAGTAAGTCACAGGATTCGTTAAAATTGAGTAACAGTTACCTGCTTCATTTTGCTTGGTCAGCACATTCTGTTAGCTCATAATTCCTCCTCTCTTACTTTCAGCCTTTGATCTTATCTTCCAAGGGGAGGAAGATGTTGACTTGTTAGTCTATGTGGTGTTTATGACTTTTTTCCATCTTGTATGAACTGTAATCTTAACTCTGCAGAGAGGCTGGAAGGAGTGTCATTCACATAACTAGGAACAGAAAGTAAATTTTGGAGATTAGGTCACCGCAAGCTATACTAGCAAGGGCTTCCAAGCTTAAAGTGAATCAAAGCTGTTTGAGTGATTTGATTATAATAAACATTTCCAACTACCAAAGTCTGTACTAAGATTTTTCCAGCTAAAGGATTATATTAGAAACAATTTTCTAACTATACAGCTAGCATCAGTTTCTTTTATTAGATTGGCATTCCTCCTTTCAGTTGCATCTGACCCCAGGCAAAAGAAGGCAGGCTCTAATATATAGTGGTTTTCATTCCCTCCTCTATTCTCATGCTCTCATCAGATGACTCCTCTGAAGCAGTCTGATTAAGTAGATATCCAGTGGAGGAGGAGTTCAGAGACCTGGGATCTTGTGCATGCTTTGCCGTTAACTCAATTAATGACTTGGAGAAACCATTTCTCACCTGAAAAGAGACTGATGGAACTCAATTAGTTCTTTGAAATATTTTCTGGTTGCTGAAGACATTAAAAAAAAATAAAACTCAAGAAAGGAAATATAAAAAGATAAAAGTGGAGTTGGGTGCTGGGTAGGGAGCAATCTGCTAAAGTTCCAACCACTCAGACTCTACCTCCCCTGCCCATGGCCTCTGAAGCACTTCCACAGAATGCTTAATGCTCCATGGAGCCCCATTTGGAAGCCACCACACAAAACAGTATCTTGCATCTATTTCAGGCCTAAAATTGCTTGAATTTTTGTTTTCACTTAAATTATGTATTAGATCCCCATTCTTGAAAAATCAAATAGAAATCCTAGGTACCATTTATGTTATGGTAGGTCATCTACCCAACACAAACACATCACTGGCTGGAGTTTAGTCATGGCAATGCCATGAAGCAGCTGGTGGGACAGTCCGCCGGTCACTCAAATTCTGTGTCTTCATCCGTAAAATTAGGGCTTCAGGTTAGAGTATCTCTGAGGTCCCTTAAAGGACCCTTGTTCTAGAATGTGAGCCTTTGCAACCAATCCTTTCCCATCAATTAGCAGCTTGTTTTGTAATATTCTTTCCAAAGGACAAATTTCCAGGGTAAATTGCATTGAAATGAGGGGGCGGGAAGTGTGTGCCCTCCAGACAGAACACACACAAGAGTGTTTGTCACTATGCAAACTTCACATTGGTCTTTAGGAGGTCCTATGTGTCCTTTGGCATTTCTGATGATTAAACCAACTCCAAACCAATCTGAAACAAGTGGACTACATCATCATGACATGTTTGTTTTCTCAAACAATTGTACTCATGAAACCTCTCTCTCTTTCTCCCTTCCTCTCTCTTTTGGTCTGTTGATTCTGAATAATTTTAGAAAGGTACAATGTAGGGATAACACAGACTCCAAATCAACTCCAACTTGTACAGGTGACACACATGAGCCAAGTCAGAGAGGAGAAGGCATGAATGGGAAGGAAATAAGGATAGTGACTGGCAGAAATCTAATTCCCCTTCTTATTCCCCTTCATCGAACTTTCAAGCTGAAAATATCCACAGTGCCAGCTCCAGATGGAGAAAGAATGGTCTGTTTGCCATCTGCAGAGACAAAACAGCACAGTGAAACTGCAATTTAAAGGCAAAAGTCATCAGAAATAGAGTTAAATAACGCATGTCAGAATTAAGGGATTTGGTATAAAACCGTTTGCAGACACTCTGGGGAGTGTGTTTCAGACAGTGAAAGTTAAATCCTTTGGTGACCAGAAAATAAATGTCGGAGATACTAAGGGGCAGTAAATAGAAAGCTTTAAGTGAAAATCACACATTACTGTGCAGGGGGTGAAGGTAGACTCAACAACATTCATGCTTTTATGAGGCTAAACAGACATCCATGGAAGCCAGAAAATCTGCACTCAGAGGGTGCATGTATTGCATAATTTAAAAAGAGCAGAGCTAATTCAGAAAGAGCCCAGCTGAGAAAAATGCAGTTGAGCATTTGTATGTTTGTTTTTTGAGAGTCTGTAATCAGAGTCATCCTCCAAGGGGATAGAGTCAGAGGAAAACTATCCTGGGTGATATCCCATTGCCATCATCTTCTTAAGAAAGAACATGGATTTCACAACAAATGTCTGACTCTGCATCTGTTTACTGCAACTCATTCTCTGGGTTACGTTGGGCAAGTTTCTTAATCCACCACATCTAAAGTATTCTTATCTATAACGTAATGGTTGCAGAAACAGATGGAGGGCTTATGTGTGACAGGCACTGCTGTAAGTGCTTCTCATTCATTAACTCACTTAGTTCTTACATAAGCCGTAGGAAGAAGGTTCTGATATTAGTTTAATTTTACAAATGAGGAAATTGAGTTACAGAGAGAGTAAGCAATTTGTTCAAGGTTACACAGCTAATGAAGAGTGGAGTTCTTAAGAGCTCCAATGGATTGGATTAGCACTGTCCTCCTCCATTATTGACGGCCTTTTCCTTTACTGAAAGTCAACTGATTGCAATCACTAATCCCTTCTATGAAATACCTCTACATTAACAACTAGACCATTGTGTGACCAAGCAACTGGACACCATAACCTAGTCAAGTCGACACATAAGATTAGCCATCATAGCACAGCTCTTTTTCTGTGGAGCTGTGGACTCTGAGTGTCCAGCTGCAGAATACACATCCCCAGGTTTGACACGTGGCAGTTCTTACCTTGCAGGGCATGTTGGAAAGCACCCAACACAGTGGTTCATATTAGAAGTTCGATGATAGTATGCTATTTTTCTTCCTAACCAATCATTCATTTATTTAGTAAACATTTATAAGGATGTTTACCATGTGCATGAAACCATGCCAGATTTTAACACTTTCGCTCTGTATTAACTCATTTAATTTTCATAATTTCAGCACCTGTGACACTGATACTGTTATTATCAGAGTCCTTTACTCTTGCAATTTTTCTTTGCTTGAAATGCCCTTTCCTCAGATATCCACATGGCTCACTCCATGACATTTTGAAAGGCCTTCCTTAAACACATATCCAACAGCAAATTCCATCATCTTCTCCCCTTACCTTGCTTTGTTTTCCTTCAGAACATGTAAAAACACCTGACATCCCTCCCCCTTCTTTTTTTTTTTCTTTTTTTGCTAAGTAGGTGCTAATGTGTGATTGTCTACTTGAGGACTTCTCTAGAGTTCAATTTTATAGGTAAATCTGAGCAGTTTTGCTCCTTTTGAAAAAAAATCTCAGGTAGGAACCTCTATCCCCACCTGAATTTGCACAGGGACAGATACCTGGAAAATAATTGACGTGTTTCTCCAGTTCTCCCTCTCCCTTCTCTTCTGTCTTCGAAAGATATAGGAGGGAGAACTGCAAGCACTGACTGCACCCCTGTCCTATGCTTTGAAACCAGGCCATCTCTCAAGTTATTTTACAACTCTGATCTGGGCCTAGTGCTGATCATAATTATATTATCAATTGTCTATATACTATATTCAAATCTATCACTGATATTATTAGCAATCAATGTCTTCCCAGAAATTGAAAGTGTAAGTCATGTCAGGATTCTGAAAGAAATGACCAAAAGCCCTCCCCTTGCAAACCTTTAAGTCTTCCCAAACCCTTCTTCCATGTGTGTATGACCCTGGGAGCTGAGTGTGACCTCACCCAAGGACCCCGACTTGGACAGCTTTCTTTTCCTATTAGCTGTTCTCCTCTGCCCACCTCCCCACATCCACTTCTCATTTATCACTGCCACCTTCTCCCTGACCCCGACTTCTTCTCATTTCAACTAGTCCAAACTCACAGAGCATCTTTCTTTAGTGTCAGTCTTCCCTGTCAAAGATAAACTGAGACATTTTCAAAATTTTGTTGAAACTTATTTAGGCAAGAAATGATTCACGAATCAAGCAGTGCCAAACTAAGTGGGAAGGAGCTCCTCTGAGGGAGTGGAAAATTGGGCATTTTTAAAAGGCAAACATGGAAGCTAGAGAGGAAATGTTCTAATAGGAATTTTACATAGGGGGAGCTTATAAAATAGGGAGCTGATATTCATTGATTAGTAGGGTATGCTTGTCCATTCTGCTAATCGCGCCTTACTGGACTCAAACTGGCTTATCACCAGGTATTGCTTACCTGCAATTCTGTAGGGTGGGTTCCATTGTTTCATTTTCTCAGAAAGTCCCTGCATGCCTCTTGTTTTTGACTTCCAGAAAATCTTCTCTAGGAAAGGGGTCTCTTCTTTTCCTTCCATGGGACCTAAGTTTTAAAGTGATTACTGCTCTTTTGTCCTTAATGCCCTATCCTCACAAGAATAGAAGTTTCATCAGGGCAGGAATTTTGCCTATCTTGCTAACTCCTGCTCTGTATCACTGGCCTTTAGTAGACAAATACTTGCTGAGTAAGGGAATGAATGACCTCCATTTTACAGTTGCAGAAACTGAGTCACAGAAAAGTTGATAAATTGTCGAAAATTGCTCAAATTGTACAACTGGGATCCAAATGCATGCAGATTGACTGTAGCCAGGAATCTTCACCGTCTTGGGGTGTAAAAATACATGAGACACTGTTTCTCTTCTCAAGGAGTCCCCAGTGCAATGGCAGACAGACGCTTACAAAATGAATTCTCATTCATTACTCATGTGCCCATTCAGCTCACATGCACCGGGCATCTGCCAATTATAAGAAGCCATGGATATCACTGTAGGCACACAGAATCATGCAAGAAGGCTCTGTCCTCAAAGGACTTACAATTTAATAAGGTGAACAGGAGGTAGACGATCCAGGTAAACACAGAAAGAGGGGGAAATGTCAATTGAAGGTAAACATCATATGGTATAGAGTGCCTAAAAAAGAGAAACTATTTTTTTTTTTAAATGGGGGTCATGGAATAGTCAACGAAGAGGGCCATTTTTCATTTAGGTTTAACATGAATTTTCAATGTAGGAAGAAGGGAAGGGAGTCTAGGCAGAGGACATAGTCAGAGGAAAGGAAATGAAGGACAAAAAGAGCAGTAATCACTTTAAAACTTAGGTCCCATGGAAGGAAAAGAAGCATCAAAAATGGATTGAGACAAGATCATAAAGGATTCTACTAAGGAGTTTGGACTTTATTAAGCAAATTACGTGGAGTTTGGGAGGTCTGCGTGAGAGAAAATGCAGAATGCCGAGGGTGAGTATGAAAGGTGGAAACAGCCTTCCTGAGCAGAAGGGAAAAGAGAGAAATGGGACTAAATAAAGTTTCAGTGGCTGAGAGATTTCAAACAGAGTTGAGAGGTTACCCTGGAGGTTATTCTTTTGCATTATGTAGATATCCATTTTTAGTTTATGGTGTATTGGAGTGGCTGGAGGGAAGTACCTGAAACTATAGAACTTATTTCCAGGAGCCCTGATTCTTGAAGATGGTTGTATAACTATAAAGCTTTTACAATGTGACCATGTGATTTAGAAAATCACATGGTGTCTGATGTGTCTTCTATCCAGGTATGGACATACGAATAAAACAATAAGGATTAAAAATAAATAAATAATAAGGGAGGATAAAGGGTAAAATAATTTTGGGTAGATTGAAATACTGGTGGTCAAAGAGAGGGAAGGGTAAGGTGTATGGGATGTATGAGTTTTTCTTTTTTCTTTTTATTTCTTTTTCTGAAGTGATGCAAATGATCATGGTGATGACTCCACAGCTATGTGACGATGTAGTGAGCCACTGATTGTCCACTATGGAAGGGCTGTGCGTGTGTAAGGATTTCTCAGTAAAAATATTTTTTTAAAGGGTGAGAAATATAAGAGCAGGAGACTGTTGCCTTGTACGAAGAAGCAGATGATGAGGACTTGAGTTGGGGAAGAGGCAGTGAGGAGGGCATGAGCGGGAGGTGCACCAGAATGCAGAGGTCCAATTCTTACTCCTGGGCTTTGGAGGTTGAAAGGAAGGAGTGATGTCAAGAGTTTGAAATGCAAAATTTGGATCTACAAATAGAAACGCCTTTAAGTGATGTTGAAAACATAGCAGGAAAGCTGCCCTTTGGAAGGAGAGAGAAAGGGAAGGGTTCAAATTGATAGTTGAAGGGAAAGAGCAGCTAATCCTTGGACAAGGGGCCAGAGTTTGGCTGAGAAAGCCCAGGCAGAGTGGGCAGGACTCTCTCTGCTGCTCTGCAATGGGTTTCTCATGTGACTCCTCCAGTTTTTCAACTTCTCTCACATAGTGGCACCTGCAGAAAAAGGTCATTTTGCATGGCACCCTGGGTAAACAGGGGGAGGTGGTGGTGCCCAGGAAGCCTTCAGCTGGCAAACCCCATCACTCAAAACTATTCCCCTGCCCCGGGGCTGAGAAAATACACTGCTTGGCCATTTGTAAGCATTTATAGCACCTTTGCTTTCCTATGCCCAAGTCTACTTCTCTTTCTCTCAACCAAGCTGCCAGCCTTATTACTCACACTGTTTCCCTCTACCTTCCTTTCGTGAAACTAAATCTTTCAGCTGTGGGGCTGCAGAGTAAAACAATTCAGATTGCAGAGAAAAACAACTGTAACTGCCTCATAAAAAAGAAAAAGGACAACCTCAATCCTTAATTATTCTAAATATGAACCTGGCTCCATTCCCCTTTTCCTTCCCCTCTCCCTCTCACCCTGGCCTTTAAACTAGCCAGGCACCTAAGGGACTCCTAAGTGGGTAGTTCCATAATGCAGTCTACTTCTCTCACCCTTATGGGTTCCAGGCAGCCTAATTACCACAAAGAAAAACACTTAGAACCAAGTGGTCCTAATCCCAACTGCAGTAAACCCCTCTCACCCATCTCGGTGGAACCAACTGTCTTAATTAACACCTCAGTAACTCACCCATATCTGTAACTCACTCTCCCATCCCAGTGATCCACCTCCCTTACTATCTTCTGATATTTCTTATCCAGCCCACTTCCAGCCCTTTAAGAGCTGGCTGTCCTTTCTTTGAATGGGGCTCGCTGCACTCTCTCTCCTGCTATAGCAACCCCTGAATAAAGCCATCCTTTCCTGTCTCACATTGCCTGGTGAAGCTTATTCTTTGACACCTACAGACTGCTACTTAACACTTCTAGGGGAAAGGGTATAGAGAATTTGAAATGGCAGCAGAGGATGCTGTAGGGCAATTGGGAACCACTGAGAAGGCTGCACCTGCTGAGAGCTGTAGAACTGTGGCATCCCCCTTATAAAGGGTGATAAAGGCAGGGTAAGCATTTTTCTTGAATGCCTCCTGTAATTAATGAATTTCTCTAGGAGCAGAAAAAGAAATAAAATTGGAAAACTGCGGGTATTGCCAGTTCTTAATTAAATCTCACTAAGCTCTGGATAGCCCATTTCAAAGGATAAATTATGCATATTGCAATTAAGGATGAAAACATATAATGCTTGAAAAATTCTCAGAGAAATGTTTTCTTTCTCTCCAAAAATGATGTTTATTTACTGTATGATGGGAAAAAAGGGGCTATCTCACTGATCTTGCCACAGTGGGGTCATGAAAATATGACTGGATGTTGCAAGTGTCGCTGCCCTAAGGGGATAATAAAAGGGATCAGACAACTGACCCTATAGAAGTCATGGGTTTTCAGGCAAATCTCAGTATGTCTGCTCCTATGTCCCAGTGAGCTCACTTAGCTTGAGGTCCAGAACCTAAGGGGGTAAAAAAAATAAAAGTCCCACCTCTGTTGGACAACTCAAAGCCATCCAGATAATCCCTGAATGTTGCATAGTGTTGTAGTGAGAGGGAATACGGGGGACAATCCTTCTCTCTGTCTCTCTCCTTTTCTCTCTTTCTCTTTTCTTCTTTCTTCTCTCCCCCTGCTCTCTTGGTGTCTTAAATCAAAACAGACATGAGTGAGGAAAGGAGAAACTTCCAAAACCCTGGAGCAGATAATTCCAATTCTCTTAAATCCAGCATTTTCATCAGAAAAATAACAAGATTGGACGAAACCACAACTTTTCAAATTGTGCCCCACTAATGGTCCTCAGTGGTTGCTGTGCTGGCGATTTGGAGAATTCATGGAGGTAGAGCCAGAAGGAGACAGGAGCTATAGCTGGTCCACCCCAGTTTCAGCCAGAACAGCTCAATTTTCATCTGTATGATATTGTGAATTTTCCAGTAAGATTTCATTCCAACTAAAGGAAGTGCAGCTTTATAATCTTTTGGAAACGATTATACTCAACCATAGCTAAGGGCCATGTTATTTTTAAACGACAGTAGCATCCAACCTTAAGCCCACCCCCTAGAAGTGTATAGAAAGGGAGCTGAGTTTAATTTGTCCATCTATTCTAAATATTGCAACTGAAAATTGATGCGCTCTAAGAATTCCACATGAAATTTTCAAACTACTCTGAAATTTAGACTCTTGCTGTTTCATCAGATTCCTACCAAATGTCCTTTTTATTGAACATAATGGGTTCAATCTGTGGCCTAAGGAATTATGTCTTTGGAGGGTATTCAAGCCCTGATTTATCCACAGAAAACGTTCTCACACATTATCCATAAAAATCTAAAAGCATGTTTACCCTTTCAAATGATAATTATACTTCAAGGCACTTATTCTAGAGAAAAAAAACAAGAAGATTGTAAGGATACTCCTGGTAGCATTGTTTACACTGGGAAAAAAATTGGAAATGTCCTAAATAATTAACAAATGAAATGGGATGGAAATGTTTTAGAACTAGATTGAGATGGTAGTTGCAGAGCATTATTAATGTATTAAATGCCACAGAATTATTTGCTCTAAAGTTATTAATTTTACTTTATGTGAATTTCATCTCAATAAATTACTTTTTAAATAAAAAAAATAGAATATATATTATGGAAGCAAGGTTCAAAGAAATTAATTAGGTCTAAAGTTAACAACATAAAAATCTCCTCAAACAGTACTTTTGAATTGAAAAGTAAAAGGCCGAAAAAATGCCGCATGCACTACAAAGCATATATGTGAATTAAAATTTTATACTAGATATTCCCCATGGTTATGTATAAATAGTATAGAAAAGACTATAAAGCCTCAACAAAGCTCAAAATAATGTCATTCTTCAAGGAGTATGTGTAGACATGGGTTGGAGGGGTCTTTGGGAGAAGACTGCCTAAGGACAGAGTTCAATCGGGACTTTCAGCTTTAACTGAATGAATCTAATGGTTTTGAAATTGGTAAATACAATGTCTACGTATCTTGCCTGTACAATTTTAAAAAGCAATAATATGTAAATGTAATATTTACATATACCATATTCATAATGGTAGTTTATTCTGGCTAGTGGGAATATGTATTACTATTCTATATTTTAAAAATTTTATGGCTCAGCATCCAAGCCTATATGTTTAAAAACTAAATATTTGTTAAGGCAGGCTGTATGCTACATGGTACTTTATTTCAACCAATTCACGCTCTGTGGATCAGCTCTCAGCATTGTACCCTGGAATTTCTTGGCCATTAACACAACCACAATAAGGACAAGGCACAAACCAAGGCGATAAGACAAGGAAACAGGGATATATGAATAAAGGATTGGATTGGCTGGGCCTTAGAGACTCAATGAAATTTCAGAGTCACTCTCCAATAAAGGAAACAAAAAGAAAATGGTAATCAAAGTAGCAAGCAATTAAATTTTCTACTCTCCAGCCAAACTGGAAAGCAATTCAAGAAGTAGGACAGGCAAACCAGTACTGCTTGATAGAGGAGGTATTTTGACTGAAATTAAGAAGAAGAGGCAATTACAGGTCATGTTAAATATTTGGTGCATTTAAGGAGTCATGGGAAGCTGAGGCTTTTGAGGCTGCCCACCAAAGCAAAGAAGCCAAAGTTTCTGAGGATGACTTGGGAAAAGGGAGAAAGCATCAAAGTATGAACTGAGGTCACCTTCAAATTCTCAGTGTCTCCAGAATCCCTCAAGCAGTCTGCTCAGGTAGTGCTTAATAAGGAGTCCTGGGGTGCTTTCTGCTTGTTAAGGTTCTTAAAATAGCTCTGCTACAAGGAGGACTTATCCTAAATTTCAGGTATTTGTAGGAGGTCTAAGAAGGGAGATGATGCCACATGACAGTTTTCCTTGAAGATAATTACTCAGGAAGGACTTGTGAAAATTTGTACTGAGTATGACAGGGTGATTTTAGATACACTCTGGTGCAAAATCAGCCCCAACTCTGGACAGCTTCTAGTGTGGAATTTGTCACATTGTGTTATCATTGTTGGTTTCCCTGACTAGCTCGCCTACTGAACTGTGATTTCCTAGAAGGCCAAGGCATGATATTATTCATCAGTGGTCCCTCAGTACCGGTATCATGCTTGAAACATAGAATATTTATACTGTTTTTCACCAATGAATGAATTATGGTATTCTTAATTGAGGTGGCATGCTTACATTATCCATCATCCATTCTCTTTCAAAACTATATGGCTTTTCTCAAGCCTACCTCCTCTTACCTATGTATCTGCAAAATGAAGATAGTGTGTCAATCATTTCTCAACTTGAGTCATTTCAGCTGACATATCTCAGACAGACCCATGTTCCAAACATGAGCTGTAACTGGGTGACATTGACTGTGTGATTCTAAGTTAACTGTCTGTAGCCCAAAAACAACTTAAACATTCAGTCCTTTCCTCTGGCTGGATTTGACAGCTATTTTCAGATAACATAGTTCCAAAGAATGCTTAAAGAGAGCAAAAAACTTCTGGACCTTGAGTCATTAAATGAATGGGCAACTATTTTGGCCTACAAGAGGCATAAAAAGGAATTCAGCAAGTCAGTGTGGGGATTCAATGCTATTTTAGCTGGTCAGAAAGAGAAAAAGTAGCACAAAATCAATAAGAAAAGGAGAGGAGTAAGGGGCTTGGTTTACCAGGGCGTGAGTGGGGGGATGAGAGATACAGAGACAAAGAGAAAGAGGGGCTCAGACTCTCAAAGCTGAAACAGAAGAAGATGCACAAATGAAAAAGATCAAGTCTGTTCCCTAATAACCATTTAGTAGACACTGTGCTGAGTGCAAGGTAAAGACACAGAAAGATGTGGCCCCTGCTTTGGAGACTGTTTCAGCCTACCAGAGCTGCTAAGACGGATGCCATGCAATGGGTTGAATTAAACAGCAAGAATTTATTGACTCAAGATTTTCAAGACCAGAAGTCCCAAATCAAGGTGTTGCTTTCTCTCAGAGTCTGTAACATTCTAGTAATGGCTTTTGGCAATCCTTGGGGTTCCCTGACTTTCATCTCTGCCTCCATCATATGGCTATGTCCTCGACCCCTTCCAGTGGTTTTTCCTCACTTCTAGCTTCTCTTCATAAGGTTTCCAGTAATATGGCTTAAGGTCCACCCCTATTCCCTTTAGCCTCATCCAAAACAGTATCTTCAAAGATCCTATTCATGAACAAGATCACGCCTTCACTACTAACAACATCTTCAAGGGCCTGGTTACAAATGGGTTCACACCCACATGAGTGGGTGAAGACTCGGGCATGTCTTTTTGGGGTCATGATTCAATACCCAACAGACACACAAATGGGTGCCAACTGAGGAGAAATACAGGGCCATGGCAGAACGAAGGTAATTAGAGTGAGCCCTACTCACTTGAGAAAATCAGAGGGCATGTATTCCCAGCAGAGGAAAGGAATTGTTTAAAGCTACAAATGAATGAACATGTGTGACACGTGTGGGGATATTCAAGTAATCTGAACGGAGGGTGGATTTAGGAAATAACAAAAAGGCTATAGCTGGGGCCCCACGTCAGTACCCCGTGAATTCCATATTGACAAGTTTAAATATTTGTAGAAGGCCAAGGGGACTCATGGAAATTTTTTAATCAAATAGTCATGTCTGTGCTTTAGAGGGAGGAAGACATTTTGAGAACTAGAAATAAACAGAAGGAAAGAAAGAAACATACACACTCATTCTCTTGGAGCACAGTTTGATTAGTGGCCAAGTCAGGCTAATTGGTGTTCTAATCCCAGGAACGTAAGTAGCCAATGTACTCACCCTCACTCAATTCCAGTCTGGTGAATTATTTTCTTACTCCCTGGAAGATGGAAGATAAGGAGTCATATTAGTTATCAATTCGGTGTCCAGATCGGCTTCTTCCGGATGGCAAAGGAGAAGAGAGTGGCCCAGCCAGATAATTTAAACTACTTCTTTTAACCTGAAAATCAGGACCTGACTCTCATGGCTGGCAGATATCAGTTGCCAATCTGTCTCGTTGCCTTGCTCATAGCTAAGTGGCGATGTTTTAATGAAATACGACCTCTGATTGATCAGGCATAAGGGTTTTTTCTTTTTTTGGTCATTTCTATTTTCTGAGGTAGACTCAGCAGCAATGGCAGGGCTTTCTGGTAGTAGAGAAAAATGAACTCTGCTTTGGAGACAGGAAAACTCCAAGTTTCCCAAATTTCTCAGGGCATATAGCGAACCATTTTTGGGAATTCATCTATCAATTCGCCAATTGCTTATCTGGAGTTCCTTGAGTTGGGGGGCATCTAAATATGCAGGTTTCAAGTCCCAGTTCCCCACTGCCCAGATGTGAGACTCAGGTCAACCTAAAGTCCCTACAATAAGTTTTTTCTCATCAGTGAAATAAAGATAAGTGCATGCTCTAGAAAATCATTAAGAAGATTAAGTGTAGCAACTTAGGCAAAAGCGCTTGACAGTTTCTGGCACATGGCACTTAATAAATAATTTGGCATTTAATAAGAATTATTCTGATTATTATTGGAGAACAACTACCACATTGTTCATTTTTATGTCCTCAGAACCTAGCATATTACCAGTAACTAGTAATCACACTGACCTTCTGTTACCCAAAGCTCTGGCAGACATCAGGCTTCAAAGACTTTAGTTTCTGCAACTGTAAAATGGGGGTAACTGCACTTACTTTACCCTCTAATATGTTGGAAGAACACATGCTGATTTAAAATAGAGGCTCTGGCTCAGTCTTTATGAATGAGACAAGCTGCCAGAGATATTGCTGTCTGTTCTAGAACATTTAGATATTTGTGGTCTTCTGGAAAGTGATCATGGCTAACGACAACAAGAACATAATTCGAGACTGCACCAGCACTGGGGCCTCAGACATTATTATGTCTGTTTTATTGGTAAAGAAATTGAATCTCAAGATTAAAAAGCTATTAAAGAGCAGGTGCAGAAGTGGGGATCCCAGGTTTGCAAGCTCCAAGTTGCATGCTTTCACTGCCTCCACTGAAATATCATGTCTCTAAAAAGCTAAAGAGTTAAATAAAATTACCTACAAGTTTGCAAGTGTCCAATGCTAAAATAAAATAAGATGAATGTTTCTAGAAACTAAGAAGGCCTTAAAATTCAAGGCATTGGGTTTTTATTTGGGGGGGGGTTGGCTCTTTGTATCCCCTAAAATTATAAATTGTAATATTGACCTTGATTATGTTTTCAACCCTTCATCTGAAGACAAATATTTTATTCAGAGTGTTCACAGTCCTTAAATCTACCTTAGACTTCCTCAACTCCAAACCCTTCTTACCATTTCCCTCCTACCTGGACCTCTGGAACTCTAGCCTTGATCTTCCTCTAGTTCTCTTGCATTCCCCGTCCACATGTTCCCCAACTCTTATCAATGATAGACAATGCATATTATAAATTCCTGATATCTTGGACCTCCTTTTTCCCCTAACTGTCTCCCAACACATTCAGTCTGTCATCAAATTGTGTATATCATCTCCTTTTACTGCCATTTCCCCAGTTCAATTCCACATCATCATACATCTCAACTATTATCACGGCTCTGTGATATTAATATAGAATGTTAGGCTCTATGATAAGTCCATGTTTCTTAACTTCATCACCACATTGGGTCTCTCGCCATCTAAATCCACTTCCCTCCACTCTTTCTTCTGTGCTGAGGTCAGATTCGTCTTTCCTAAGCAGAGATTTTATAATCTGTTCTCTGCTGCATGGGCTATTAAGCCTGACAGGGCAGAAAAACCCTTTCTGTCCTTCCCTCAGCAGCAGAGATGAGCAGATGGTGCCTGTGGGATTCAAATTGTGGGTTTCATCCTGAGGAATCAAAGTGTTTAGAAATATAAGTACTTTCAAGATTTAAACTGTTTCAATAAGCAACTTTTCTGTGACCTCTTACTTTGAGATCATAGAAAAGGAACTTCAGATCAGTTGGTAAGTTTCCTCTAAGACAAAAGGAGAGCTTTGCTGGATCAGGTGGGTGATTTCCCAGAAACGGGAAGTATCCAGAGTGCTAGAATTTTGTGCCCCATGAGAATTCAGGACTTATCCATCTTGGAGTTCTGTGTCAAGTCTAGGAGGACCGCCACAGACTTGACTCCCTAACCAAGAACCTCAGACCCAGAGGGCTGCAATTGGTATTCTTACCAAAGAAAGATCTGTACTTGTCAGGGCTAAAAGGAAACCTCCTACTTCCAAGATGTACTGATGGAATGATGTTCGTCTAAATAGACCATGAATTTTCTTTAAATCTTTCTCTGATTGGCATATTGGAGGAAACTATTCCTCAGATGATAAGTAATAACATGGGCTTCATTGTGTGAGGAATTTTGATAACTGCCTCACATGTGTTGTCACCTTTAATTTTCACACACACACACACATGCGCGCACACACACACAGGCTCTATTATTGTAGGTGGAGGAACAAAGGTTCAATGTTATTAAATACCTTGCTCCAAGCGATTATACATTACACAACAGATTGGCGTGGAGCCGAACAAGCAGAGCTCCTTCTGACTTAAGAAACCTTGTGTGTTCT
Source organism: Tamandua tetradactyla (assembly GCF_023851605.1). Classification (NCBI taxonomy): domain Eukaryota; kingdom Metazoa; phylum Chordata; class Mammalia; order Pilosa; family Myrmecophagidae; genus Tamandua; species Tamandua tetradactyla. The sequence goes on from NC_135332.1 coordinate 175,518,494, forward strand.
ATTAACCTTGTCAGGGTTCTGAGCAGAGATGAAACGAGCCTTGCACTTACTTCCACTGGCATGAATCAGCCTGACCTTTAATTATTTGAGGCACTAAAGAAATTTGGGCTTAAGTATAGCTCATGTTTAATCAATAATCATAACCTGATGTATAGGTTTGTGTCTACTTGGCTTAACAACACATTTTCTGGTCCTTGAAAATACCAAAGTCCAAAGAACTACAGGAGCTAAAAGTCTTTGAAAGAAAGGAACTTCAAATTAGCCACCAATCTAACTAGAATTTCACCAGAAATTTTGAAAATTAAAATGCATAGGTATGGCTGAAACAATCACAAAGTCCTTCTCTTGTTGAAAACTTACACGGAGTTTGGTTTGTTTTTAAGAATTCATTTAGGGTAATGTGTATAGTACTTTCCAACCTAAAATAATTTACATTATTTATTCCTTGTCTGCCTTGTTGAGTACATTCAAGGGAGACTTAAATTATAAATCTGTGCCAGTTTGAAAAGGTTTATGTACCCTAGAAAAGCCATGTTTTAGTCCTAATCAATCTTGTGGGAGCTACCATTTCTTCTAATCCCTATTCAGTATTGTATGAAACTTCAATTACTTATCTCTATAGAGATGTGACTCAATCAAGTGTAGGTATTAAACTCAATTAGGTGGAGATATGTCTTCACCCATTTCAGGTGGGTCTTGATTGGTTTTACCGGAATCCTTTAAAAGAAGAAGCACTTTGGAAAAAGCCAGAAAACAACAAGAGAGAAAGCCACAAGATTCTGGGAGAGCAGAGAATGTCACAGAATCACAAAGAGAGAGTCCACCAGCCAGTGACTTTTGGAGATGAAGTAGGAAAACACCTCCCAAGGAGCTAGAGAGGAAGCTAGCAGATGACACCGTATTTGCCATGTGCCTTTCCAGATGAGAAAGAAACCCTGACCGTGTTCCTCATGTACCTTTCTACTTGGGAGAGAAACCCTAAACTTCATTGGCCTTCTTGGATCAAGGTATCTTTCCCTGGATGCCTTAGACTGGACATTTCTATAGACTTGCTTTAATTGAGGCATTTTCATGGCCTTAGAACTATAAACTTGTAACTTATTAAATTTCCCTTTTTAAAAAGCCATTGAATTTCTGGTATATCATATTCTGGCAGCTAGCAAACTAGAACAACATCCATTGTCTGGTGCAGGAGCAAATGTGCTGCTCTCAATTGGAGGAGGGCAGCATCTTCTATTGTGTCATTAAAATGTGCATCCCTCCTCAGTATTCATTAGCCCTTCTGACATATGACTTGTTGCATATAAGTGGCCCCTCTGTTATATCTACAGATTGTGGTAATATTGGTCATCCTCATACTTGGAGAACTGCATAAACATGTAAAGTGGATAGTTAAGGTTTATAAAATGCATTTTGTAACTTGATGTGACCATTTTGGGGCAGGTAGGAGAAAAATATACAGGGTTAAGAATATGGGTGTGCCATTAGCCAAATGGAAGAACCTAAGCGAGTCAAGATGCTTCCAGACCGTAATTTCCTCATTAATCAAAGGACTGATAATAAAATATCTGCTTCAAATACAGTACACATGTGATAGGAAATTAAATAAAAGATAAGGACATGGGCTTGAAAAAGTGTATATGCTGTACAAGTACATGTCGGTATTCAGCACGGAGAGAACAAGGTGATTATGGTTGTATCCTGAGGCAGTGCAGATAGGCATAGAATTTACTTCATTTTCACAATCTTTTGAGTTAGATATTTGGAGGCCATTTTCACACATAAGAGAACCAGAGCTCAGAGAATTTAAGGCACTTATCCAAAAGAGCCCAGATGGCGAGAATTGCTTAAAATCAGGCCTCCACAAGGTCTGTTCCCTCTGCCAGGATGCTATTCCCTCTTCTTCTCCACTTACTTGATTCCTACTCAACCTTCAGAACTCAATTCAAACATCCCTTCCTTGATGAAGTCTTTCCTACTCCCCTTCAATATTAGATTATATCTCTCTATTATATTTTGTCATAACACATGGACCTCTCTTTTATAGCCCATAAAAAATTTCAATGAAATAATTAATTGGATATATATTTACTGCCCTTGTCTCCTGCTATACATGTAATCTCCACAAGGCTGACAGATGTGTCTCTGGCTCATCACCCCCACTCCTAAGTTCCTGGCACAGTACCTGGTGTGTCATAAATGCTTAAAAGTTAGTTCTCAAATGATTGGGTGAAAGCATGAATCAGTATTTATTCTTATAGGAACATAATGAATGACAAGGATAGTTAGAGAAAGTCACATGAAAGGGAGATAACTTAAAGTCATCCATATAGGTGCAAAGTATTTGGATTAAGGGAAATGATGGGTGGAAAGGTTATATTAGGTCAGGCAGAAAGCATTATCAAAATAAGTAAGTAGACCTGGACACATATACTAGCATGATGACTGAGAAGATATAGATTTTTGTTTGATGCATCCGAGCCAAGAGAAGGTCCCATCCATGTAAAAAAAATGATTTGCTTGTGAAAATAGATTTCAATGTTTTCTCATAAGACTTCAATGCTATCTCATATTTGTACAGCAAAATGTGGGCTCACACTCCTTTTTAAAGCCCTGCCTGATCTAGACACTGGCTGGAATAATCTTCTTACCTGTGCTCACCTGCTCACAGGCTTCTGCTCTTTGAACAAACCAGGTTTATCTTTTCCGTCTGGGCGACATGATCTTCTGGAAAGCCCTTCCTCAGATGTTTGAAAGGCTCACTCCTTCTTGTAATTCAGATTCTACTCAAACGCCATTTCCTAATGGATGCCTTTCCTTCCTCCTTTCTCTACCAGTCACCTGCATGCTGTATACATTAGTCCCTTCCATGAATCTCCTTTCCCTGTCAATCAATCAGGAGAAACAACGTTATGCTGCAGAAGCAAACAACCCTCAGAACCCAGTGACTTCACAAAACCAGTTAGTTCTTACCCACTGTCATATCTGTCACAGGTCAGCTAGGGGTGCTGTTCTATACTTCCTTAGTCCAGCAACTAGGCTGGCAGGTCCATCCACCATTTAAACATCAGTGCTCACCACAGCAAGGAAACAGGAACACGGAACAATAAAACCCTGGCTCTTAAAGCCTCCACCCAGAAGTGTTGCCTGTTATTTCTCTCACTTTCAATCCATTAAGTGAGTCATCTAGGCATTCAGGGAGGTGCCATTCCATCTCCTGGCCAGAGGGTGGAATGGAAATATTTGGTAATCACCATTAATGACTGCCACTATCTGCTTCCTCCTTCTTGCTACACTTAGTGATAGCTGAAATTATATTTACTAATTCTGAACATGAGTATTTTCTCATACCTTGCCAAAACCTAAATCTCAGGGAGGCAAGGACCCTAACTTTCAAAATCGCCACTGTAAATCTCACACCCTTGAACATCACCTGGAACATATTTGTTGATTATTAGAGAGCTGTTGGAAATGGGGATCCATGGTTACCATTGAAAAATTAGACCTGAGGAGAGGGAAACTTGGATGACATCTGAGGACCTTTGCAGAACATGATTAGATTTTCCTTTAACCATGTATTTATTAACATTGTTTCTACAACCATGCACTTATTCCTTACTCAGCAAAAACCAAGTCCTGTTTGGTTAAGACACTGTGCTTGGTGCTGCAAATGGCATCATAAATAAGATACAGTTCTTGACTTCAAGGAACCAACAGCCTAGTCGGGAGGTTAAGGCATGTAAGCAAATAAATGCAATACATAGTGATCAGCACCAAAGATGAAATGGCAGATTCTCTCTGAATTCTTGAAGAGATGCTTTGTTCAGGCCCTCATATAGTATAATAAAAAGTACAGCTTTAGGCTTAGTAAATTAGTCAAACAATCTGGATATTTCTCTCAGAGCCTCACTATTAAAATGTCTGAATCGTCCATCAGGACATAATTGCAAAGTTTTCTGGACTGGAGCTTATAAGCAGTGTCTCATTGAAGGGAAGGGAAACCAGCAAAGGGGAGGATGGGAGTGAAAAAATTCCCTTGTATTGTCTAAAGCAAAGATTTTAGGAAAAAAAAACATCTACAGTTTGTCACTGGCTAAAAATAATGCTGCTATGCAGTATGCCAGATGTTGCCTCATGGTTGGTTTGCTATAAGATGAAATACTGTGTAGGAAATACACAATGGTCAAAGCAAAGAACAGAGGCAATCAGTGAGCTAAACAGCTTACCCTTAGAGTGACCAGGTCTTCACTGGAATTCCAGGCCAGTCAAGCAGGAGTAATGTGAGAAATTACACGTCAACCTGTTGTTTTTTTCTTATTGACGAGGAGTCTAAGACCCAGAAAGATTCAGAGGTTCAGGACAAGACGCCTCTCAGTGGTAGAATGAATTTTCCTCTTGGTTTTACTTCGCCTGAATAAGCCATCATTTTCTCTCTTCTTTTAATCAAGAACAGTCATTTTTTCCCTCCAGTTTCTGAAAGAGACATTCATTATCAGCTAAAAGAACAGCAAGCCAACTCTCCATACTTCCTCTTATTGATAATGCCAACACTTGTTAAGTGGACAAGTACAAATGACCCAGTGCTGGGCTTGATGTCAGCAAAGGCATATTGTCAAGTGAGAAAAGAGGAAATCAGGGAAGGAGAAGACTAAGTGAATCTCTGCTTGTGGAGCCTGGTACAGACCCTAAGTGCTGAACAGATTATGGGGTTCATTCCATCTTTTGTAAATTAAAAGAAAAGCAATACCAGTTCATAAAAGAAATATAAGACCAAATATTCCTGATTATTTTCTTTTTCATGATGTTTATGCAAATTTTTACATGATAAATCAAATATCTAATTTTAACAATTATTGTGCGTGACAGCCATGATCATTTGCCCCTCAAATTTCCTGCTACAGGGTGCATAGGGGGCTGCCAGCCTCAGCTTTTATCCATCTACATTCCCCCACACTGGATCTGAAATGAAGCAAAGTTTGGCCAACAGCTGAGTCCAGCACAGGTACTAATGCACACTCACTGGGGCCCTTGTTAACTTGGCCAGGCCTTCCTTGGAACTGCACTGCTGCGTGAGACTCTTCCTACCCCTTCCTTACTCCTCTCCTTCAGGGATGTCAGACTTGCGTCATAGTCTGAAAGCTCCTCCTACTACCTCTTCTTTATCTTTTGCTGAGGTTTCCCCCAATTAATCTCTCGCACATCTAATCATGACTTTTTCCCAGGGCACCCAAATTACACTGTGTGTGTAGGTGTATTCCCCAGCTTTGATGGTGCCCTGAGCAATTATTTTGTTTGCTAACTGGGTATGAGGTCAAGTACCACAGAGAAGATTATGTTCTTGGATTTAACCCATTCCTTTAGGTGTTTACTCATTGTGGTGGGATCTTCTGATTAGGTTATATCGGTTGAGGCATGCCCCAGTTGGGGTTTAGTCTTCCTACTGGAGTCCTTTACAACAGGATAAAAGACAGAGAAGATACTGGAAAAAGAAGCCTAGAGAGGAGCTGAGAGATGACACACAGAAGCTTAGGGGGGCAGAAGCTAAAAGAAAGAAACACACAGAAGCTCAGAGAGGAAACCACTGAAGACAGAAGCTGGACGCAACCAAACTCGGGAGAGAAGGGAGAGACCAACAGATGCTCCACGTGCCTTCCCATGTGACCAGGAGCTGAGGATGCCAGCAGCCTGTCTTCAGAGTCCAGATATTGTCCTGTTGATAACTTGACTTGGATATTTTCATGGGCTAAGAACTTAAACTTTTAAGTTAATAAATCCCCCCAAAATATGTATCTCTTTCTGGTATATTGCATTTCATTGGCTTTAGCAAACTTAAACAATGGGTAACCTGGCATTGTGTATAGCAGAAAGCAAAGATAATTATCTTTAATCAGACTTAACTCTGGATCCTGGATATGTGAGCTTGAGTGTCTAATTTAATCTCTATATCTTATCTTCCCAACTGCAAGGATATTCATCTGTGGGAATGTAATAAGACATGCTACAAGAATTGTCACACTTAAATGGGAACACTATTTGACAGTCCATTATAAATCGTAAAAGAAAAAGTTCTTCTTTAAATCCTTTATGCTTTTGGGCTAAGATTTTATCCTTGATTAGGTTAAACAAAGATTTGTGGTTTGTCTTAATTTCGTACAGCTGCTGTAACAACGTGCCACAGACAGTCAGCTTTAAATAACAGGGGTTTAATGTCTCACAGTTCTGGAGGTAAGAATCAGAAATCAAGGGTTTGGCAGGGTATCCCTCTGATACCTACAAGAGGCAACCCTTCCTCACCTCTTCCTAGCTCCTAGTGTTTGCCAACAGTCTTGGCATTCCTTGGCTTGTAGATACGTGCTTTATTTCCTGGCTGCTAAAGCAAATACCATGAAATGGGTTGGCTTAAACAATGGGAATTTAGTGGCTTATGGTTTTGAGGCCAAAAGAAATACAAATCAAGGGGTCAGCAAGATAATGCTTTCTTCCAGGAGACTGTTGTGCTCTGGGATTGACCGCTGGCAATCCTTGGTTCTTGGATTTTCCATATTGTCATATGGCAAAGCACATGGTGGCCTCTCCTGGCTTCTCAGTTCTGTTGATTTTCAACTTCTGTCTGATCTCTGTGGCTTTCTCTTCATGTGTCTTTATTTCTTTCTGCTTAGAAAGGACTCCGATAATAAGATCAGGACCCATCCTGATTCAATTGGACCACAGCTTCATTGAAATAAAAAGGTCCTATTTAGAAGGATTAAAACCACAGCAATGGATTAATTTTAAAACGTGGTTTTCTGGGGTACATAGCTCCAAGCCAATGCATTGTTTTATTCTGTCTTCAGTTTTCACATACTCTCCTCTCACATAACTGTGTCTGTGTCCAAATTTCTTCTAATTATAAGGAAACCAATCATATTGGATTAAGGCACTCTAATCTGATTTGGCCTCACCTTAACCATTTACATCTCTGAAGCCCTATTTTCCAATAAGGTCACGTTCATAGAACCAGGAGCTAAGCCTTGAGCATATCTTTTAGAGAACAAAATTCAACCCATGACATAGTTAAACTTATACAATTGACCACACACATCTATTTCTTCTTCCCCTCAAAGTTCCTTAAAATGATAGTATTTTGGGAAGATGAGAAAATATTGGAAGAGGAATTTCCATATATTTTCGGAAAATAATAAATGGGTAGAGATGCAGTTGCTGGAATAGTAAAGCAGAGCAATCTATAACCTAGTGCCACAAAAGGAGCTAAACTCACTGTATTAGTTAGGATTCTCTAGATAAACAGAATCAAAAGGGAACACTTGCAAATATAAAATTTATAAAAGTGTCTCACGTGACTGTGGGAACACAGAGTCCGAAATCCACAGGGCAGGCTGTGAAGCCGACGTCTCCAATGGAGGGTCTGGATGAACTCCACAGGAGAGGCTCGCCAGCCGAAGCAGGAATGGAATCTGTCTCCTCTGGGTCCTCCTTAAAAGGCATCCCGTGATTAGATTTAGCATCACTAATTGTAGAAGACACTCCCCTTTGGCTGATTACAAATGGAATCAGCTGTGGATGCAGCTGATGTGATCATGACCTAATCCTATGAAATGTCCTCATTGCAACAGACAGCCCAGCACTTGCCCAATCAGTTAAACAGCTACCACAACTTGGCCAAGTTACCATGTCCCTGATCATGACACCCACTTTACCTCCAGAACCCTCACAAGGTTCAGAACCTGGGGAAGGAAGGACAGGGGTGAGGGAATGACAAAAGGCGTTTGTAGAAAGTCAGTCCATACAGGGTTATTAATATCCTAGATCTTATCTCCATGATGTCCCTACCAACCTTGAAGGAGACAAGGATGGCAGAGAAGAGTGAATGGGGAGGAGGAAACACAGGGTTGGGTGGATTGGAATTTGGGGAGAATCTGCTTATGCCAAAAAAATGGTAGTAACCCAGTTTCCTCTTTTTATTTCCCTAAGGCAGAATATTAGTGGATTAGTTTTTGTAGAAATAAAAATGCCCTAGAAAAATGTCTCAAGATCCTGATAGATGAGAATAGCCTCAGTGACTTAGGTACCAGAAAACTGGTTGATGCTGTAACAAATACCTAAGAATGTGGAAGTTTCTTTGGAATTGGGTAATGGATAGAAGCCTAAAGAATTTTGAGGTGCATGATAGAGAAGGACTAGCTTGCCTTAAAGAGATGGTTGGTTGAAATATGAATCTAAAAATGATTTTGATGAGGGTCAGGGGGAAGTGAAGAGAATAATAGACACGTCTTTATCACCTTGGAAAATACATTCATCATTATGAACCGAATGCCGGCAGAAATATGAATATTAGAGATGGTTCTGGTGAAATCTCAGAAGGAAAAGAGGAATATGTTATTGGAAACTGGAAGAAAGATGATTCTTTTTATAAAGAGGCAGAAAACTTGGCTGAATTGTGCTCTAATCTCAGCTAGTGTAGTGGTTTGAAGAAGTGTGTACCACAGAAAAACATGTTCTTAAATGTAATCCATTCTTGTGGGTATAAACCCATTGTATGAAGGATCTTTTGATGGGGTTACTTCAGCTAAGTTGTGTCCCACCTCAACCAGGATGGGTCTTAATTGTGTTACTGGAGTCCTTTCTAAGTGAATGAAATTCAGACAGAGAGATAGAAAGCCACAGAAGCAAGCTGAAATAAGTGAAAACCAGAAAAGGAGCGAGAAAGCCCAGTAGACATCACCATGTGTCTTGCCAGGTGGCAGAGGAGCCAAGAATTGCTGGCAGCTGGTCTTCAAGAAGGAAGCATCACCTTGATGCTGCTTTGATTTGGACATTTTCACAGCCTCAAAGCTGTAAGCTTGTAAACTACTAAATTGCCATTGTTTAATTCAACCCATTTCACAATATTTGCTGGAACAGCCTAGAAAACTAAAACAGCTAGAAAGTAGAATCTGTGATATTAGATATTTAGGTGAGGAGATTTCCAAAGAAAACATTAAGAGTAGAGTTTTATTTCTCTTTACTGTTTATAGCAAAATGTGAGAAGAAAGATATAAACTAAGGAAGGAATTGTTAAGGAAAAATAAAACAACACTTGGATTGGGAGGCTTTCAGCCTATCCAGGTTGCAAAGGATGCTGAAATTAAGAAATTCATGATTAGGAAAGCACACTCTGAAGAGAGGTCCATGGATGCAGCTAGACAACTTCTTGCTGAGAAGATTAGGTGTGTGACTCATGGATCAACCATCTCAGGAGAAGCCAGGGATGGAAATAGGGCTCTTCAGGAGCTAGGTTTGGATGACCCTCTTGTATAATGGTGTGAATCTCTGTGATGCACTGGAGGCCCTCACGGTTTGTGAGAATCAGCAGTGTTACATCAGTTTGGACTAAAAGGGACAGAGATTGGGTGAAATGAAAGAAATATATTGTTTTATCAAAATTCTACAACCAGTAAAACTGGTACAGATTTTGATCATTCTGCAGTGAAGTCTAGAAGTGTACAAACCCATCTCAAAGACTCAGAACTCCCAATTAGCTTCTCAGTACCTATTTTATTTTTCATTATAAAATCACAACTAACCAGGTATTTAAGGCAAACCTCCGCATAAAGACTAAAATAATCAGACAAAAAGGAAACCTCAGGAAATGGCAACAATATCCAAAATAAGAAAAGACAACCTACACTCCAAAATATAACTCTAACTAGATTAATATCCTCAGAGAGCCAAAAGATGATGTCATTTTCATGAAATAAGAACAGGATGCTGGAATGAGAAAAATAATCAGAGCATAAGAAAATGCACTTGAAATTAAAAATTGAATAGTTGAGATTAAAATATCACTATACAAGTTGGAAAATGAAGTAGAGAGGATCTCCCAGAAAGTTCATGAAAATCAGAGCATCATTTCTCAGGGCACAACATTCATGGAATAAAAGTTAGAAAAAAGAGTGAGGGGAAAATGAATATAAAACAGAAAAAAAAAGGGAATTATATTTAAAATTCATCAAAATTTCCTAGTATTGGAAATAATCTCAGACAAATAGGTGTCTAGCACTGAATGGGAAGAAAGAAGCACATAAGCTAATAACTAAGGAATTTCAGAACAGCAAAGATAAAGAAAAGATCTTTAAATCTCCCACACAGAAAGAAAAACAGGCCACATATTTAGGGTCAAAAATCCTGGTAGAAGCCATCTTCTGACAATAACACTGGATGTTGGAAGACAAAAGAGCAATGTCTTCAATACTTTAAATAAAAATGATTTTCAGTGTAGGATTCTCTAATCAGCCATCCTATCAATCAAATGTGAAAGAGCAAAGAAATTTTTAAACATGCAAAGATATAAAAAGTTTACTATCCACCTGTCCTTAGGAAGGTATTAGAAAAAAATATCAGCAATACAAGGAATTAAACAAAGAAAGAGGACGGTGCAGGATTTGGGATTTAGATTTAACATCAGAAAGTAGTGGAGGGAAGTCTAATGATGATAATCAAGAGAAACTGACAGAAGACAGCTGGGCAGAAGAGCTATTTGACCAGATGGGAAAGAGACCTAAGAGATAGTTCCAAGTACAAGAGAGGGTGATGTTTTAGTGTGTGGAACATATTGTTAATTGGCATTTAGAAGAGGTGATGGAGCATTAAAACCAGACAAACAACAAGTCGTCATGATAGGAGATATAATCATATGGAACTGCTCCAAAGACTAACACTTGTGTTTTTTAATATTATAATGTAAAATATGATTATTTATTTAACTAAGAATTGTGATATAGCTATCAGGAGGCAGTAGAGTGGAATTATGGGTTTTAGAAGTTTAGTTTTCCTCTGTCATTGCAGAGACCCAGTAACTCATTTCTAAGTGAAAAATGAAAATCCTGAAATTTCAGCATATTATTTAGATTCTAGGGAATGAATCCAGAACTGTTGAATTTGCAACTTTGGGGCAAACGGATTGGGGTTGACAGGACTAGCAGGGAAATTTTAGGACTACTGTCTATGGAATTGTATTATTTTTTTTCTAAAATTATAAATTAGTTAACACATAATGGTTTGCTCAAATATAAAATATCTCCTCTTAATATGGATACAATATGCCATGTCACAAATGTATTTTTTTAAGATCTAGTATCTTTGGAAACTAGAGCTAAGTGTAGATATTTAAAGGAAAAGCAACTGAATGGCATTGACTCCCATCACTACATAACTTGTTTTGTGTGTGCATTTATTTGTATGTGTAATATTTAGGAAACTGAGCTGAAATCCCATTAGATTACTCATAACATTGAGAAAGAAGAAAAACTCCTCCAGCATTCCCTTAGTACAGTGTAATGAACCAACATTTTTCATTCCAAGGATAGACTTTTATTACTATTGATCCCAGCTAGGAAAATCATAAACATCAATAAAGTGGATCCCCTCCTCCCTTCAGACCTGAGACGAAGTTGGAGCTAATTCTGTTATTTAAATCATAATTTAATCATAATGGTGTGCTTAGCAAAGAAAACCTAATTAAGATCCAAAAGAAAAATAAGTTACAGGAAATAAAATTACAGGTAGCATTTTCCAATGCTCAACTTTTCCCTACAAATATTAACCCTTCCTTTTACAAATTCAATCAATGGTGGAAATAATTATATCATTTATTTGGATAATTTTCAAATTTGTATATTCTAAAAAAACCTTAGTTTTTGTACTCTTTCCTGACCGATGGGTCAGAAATAGTTATATATTTTCAAACAAAACTTATAAGCATTAAAAATATAAAAACATTTGGCTTATTTTTAAGATCATGTTTATAATTTGATCATTTATTGATATAACAGCATCATCAGGTTGGGTTTATTTGACCCTGTAGGAAATTTCCCAGAGTATCATCAGCTTTTTAAAATTGTTTGCCTGGGTGCTTGTTGTCAGATGTCACATATTTCTGCTGTTTGCATATGTGATACCAGGTCCCTCACGTGTTATGTCTTTAATTTTCTGCTGTATCTATAAAACCCAGCAAAGTTAATTACTCATTAGAATTAACTAAATAAGTAAGTGTAAAGTAAGAAGAAGCAGATTCGATATGGGATTCTAGGAGGTTCTATAGCATGTAACTTTGAAATATCTGTTGAGAATTTGGAATCAGTGATGGCTTTCAGGAATAATAATTAATGAATTTAAAGCCCCCATTTAAAACTTGAGGCTGAAAACAAAATTCTATAATCTATAGTAACCAAATTTTATCAAGGTAATTTAGTTGATACACATTATCCCTGGTTGAATTTACCAGCCAGTCAAATCAATGTGGAGAGCTTTGAAATACTTTTAGAGAATACCATTAGGCAGAGGTATTTACAAAATAAAGTCTGAAACTACGTTTCCTTTGTAAACAGGTTTGGGCTTGTGATAAAGAAATATAAATTGATTTAGAGAAAACACTTTTTAAGCCTCTCTTATGTGTTAGGTACAACCCTAAATGCTTAGGCCAAACATGCTGTGCGTCATGGGTGACCAGCTGCCTCAGCCCAAAACCTCTGCAAAACACCCCTCTGTGCCAGTCTTTGACATTTGCTCACTTCACATGGCTATGGGTTACCTGGAATAATACTTTAGCACATACCCTTAAGCTAGCATGGGCACCTGTACAGTGGGACTTGCCTCTACAAGGCACTGAACAGTGAAATGGTTGGTGAGCAAGTGCACCTCTGAATCAGGCATGGGGACAACACCTTATCTTAACTCCTTTCATTCTAGCAACGAGCTTCTGAGATAGCTACGCTTATATAAAGGTACAGAAATTGAGATAACAGGGGGTTAAATGACTTTCACAAATAATACAGGTTTGGGGGCTGAAGATCTAAATTTCGCCAGTTGCCAATTTGGTTCATGTCTATTTTTCCTTCAGGTCTCATTTCAATTCTCATCTCCTAGGGTATCTCTATAGTCTCTAAAAATTCCCTGTCACAGCGCACACTCCCTTTATGGCAATAGCGGATTAAATTGTCTTTCTGCCTGACTGTGTTTGCCTCTGGGCCAGGACTGGAAATATCCTATTCACTCCTATAAACCTTGTGCCTAGCAGATGGTGTTGAACAGCAAATATTGAATAAACAAAGGGATATGCCAATCAACTCAGATTTCTGCTGCTACAACACTGCTGCTGAAACCACTGAAGCCACTCCCATATCCTTCTACCTTTAGTGATGACCACAGACAATGTGTACTTTTGTTGGCAAAGGTGGAAGCAAGGCCCTGCTTTCTCCCAAGTTCTGCAATGCTCCGGCGCTGGCTGCTGGCAATCCTTGGGTCCTTGGCCTTTTTGTCTCCTGGAGATGCACCTGCCGATGTCCTCTCCTTTCCCTTCTGGGTTCTGTTGACTTTCTGCTTCTGGCTGCCCAGCTGTGGTCCTCTCTCTGCATTTCCACTGCTCATACAGGAGCCCAGTAATCTTATTAGGATACTACCTTATCCAGTTGGCCACACTTGAAAAATATTCTGTCCAGGAAACCCTATCTACAGTGGACTCCCAGCCACGGGGAGGCAGGTGAAGACCATGAGCATGTCTGCATTTAGGGTACGTAACACAAATCACCACGCATGCTATCTAATCCCACTTATGTAAAATTCTAGAATTCCGTGTACATTAAATTCTAGTGACAACAAACAGATCAGTGCTTGTCAGGGGCCATGGCTGGGGAAAGAGAATTGATTACTAACAGCCTGAGAAAACTTCTGGGGGCAATAGGAATTTTCTATATAATATTTTAGTGTGGGTTACACTTAGGTATTCATTTCAAAACTTTTTAGTTTGAGCATTTAAAATCAGTGAATTTTATTGTATGTAACTAATGTCTCAATAAGTCAATTAAAAATTTAAAAATCTGACCTAGTAAGGGCCATTGGTACAAAGGAACTGTGTAAGACATTGAACCTCATCGAGTCTTCTGTTTTTTATATAACTGTAATCCATAAAAGTTGGTTGTCTTAATAACTCCTAGAGTAAGTATTTAAATTGGCATATAGTTTTGTTCGTTTGTTTTTGAGAAGTGTAAGTACTTATGGAATTACTTTGTTAAACCAGAGGTAGAACTGATGAATTTCCTTCTTCTCTCTTAATGCTAAAGGTAAGATAAATTCCATTACTCCATTTGACTCCTTATTCAAACTGTGATTTTGACGATCTTAGTTTCAAAGGGACCATTGCTCCCCACAGGTGAAGCTCTCTTGTTCCGTCAGCTCTCCCATCCTGGGCAACATCTTCATCATTCTAGTTAAGTGGACTTCCTGTCAAATTAACATTTTTTTTCCTAGACCTCAGGTGCACAGCTTTTGATTAATCGCAATCCTTGTTTCATGGTACACACGTTAGCCTCTCAGAATTGGTCCACCTATTTTCATCTGTTTGTTATTTATTTGCTTGTTTTACCATGGAAACACCACCAACACAGAAACTAGAATACTGCTTATAACTTATATCTACTTATTTGGTCCGCCACCATTCCAATTCTCTGCCTCAATCTATCCAGTGCAATCCCTACCATTGTAAATCTTGTGACAATCACTCCCTTACTTTAAAAAAAGAAGGCAAATATCATCGAATTGCATTTATTTGTATTTCTAAAAATGTTTTGTTTTGCTTTGTTTTTAACTTCATAAAAGGGATATTTTGGTATAGGTTATTTTTGCTATTTACTCTTTACTCAATGATATACCACTAAGCATCCTTCATATTTTTGTGTACAGCCATAGTTCATTAATTTAGACTTCAAAATATTTATTTTATTATTGTACCAAAATGGCAACTGAAAACATGGCTGCTTGGCCACACTTAAATGCATGAACTCCTCTTGGATATATTAATAGAAGGGAGATAACTCAATCATAGAGTATGTGAATATTTATGGCATTCAAAACAATGTTATTTACTTTTAAAAATAGATGTTCCAGTTGACACTTCCACCAGCGGTTAGGAAGAGATCCTGTCACTGTGTATCTTCTCTAACACTAGGTATTAACATACTTTTAAATATTTGCATTCAGTATAAGTATTAAGTAATATAACACTGTGGTCTTAATTTTCAAAACAGAGGGAAATAACTGAATTAAAGTGACATTATTTGTGGATGACATGATCATCCATATTGAAATCACACAGAATTTATATAAACAAATTATTAAAATAATATCGGAGCTAAGCGAGGTAACTGGGTTTAAGATCAACGCATAGACCTCAATTACATATACACCAAAAACAAATCACATAACTAGGAAAATAAATTTTGGAAAATAATTTACTACAGCCTGTATGGAGTATAGCTGGGAATCAAAACTAAGTAGTCTGACTCCAAAATTCACATTTAACCAGTTTTCAATACTCTCTCCCTCCTCTACAACTGATTGCCCAGTGAGAACAACAGTAGTGAGTGATGAACAAGTCAACATGTTCTTAGAGAAACAAAAATGGAAGGCGCAGACCACGCATAGAGTTTTGCCAAGCAGACATATATTAGGTATGCACCATAAGACCAAGGAAGTGATTAACTTTGGGAGGCTCAATGTTAAGAGTCAATTCAGGAATCAGTGTTAAGAAAAGATAGTAATAAAGTAAAGATACTGGTAAATCATATTAAAATGCACTAATAATACTAATAGAGACTTTATTACATGGTAAAACTCAAACAGCAGACAAAATTGTCAGGGAAGTTGAAGGGGAGTTTGGAATCAAGCACCCTCAAATCCTTGTATGATTGGATGATGGTTAGAACTATTACATAACTTTTAGCTTTGGTAACCCATATAGAAACATTCGGATTTAAGGATAGTTAATAAAAAAGCATAAAAGCATATATAACTTCCAAATCAACACAGGAGGAAAAGAAAAGAAATAACCAAAATGAAGACAAGAAGGGAAAAAATGAATTAAAATCCTCACGGTGTATCTCCTGGGTCTCCTCGGATTCTGTCAATGGATCCTGTCTCCTGGGCCCTCGGACACTGCCTCTCTGACTAACTCTATTCAGGCCCCATTGGGTTCAGCTACTCAAAACAACAACTGCAGCTGGAGTCTCTGGCTCTTCCCACCACTCCCACAACCCAGGGGTCCCCAGCAGCTGCCAATGTGGTTGGATGACTCAACCCTAAAGTGAGGGGAAATTGGCTTCCTTGTGTGTGAACACTGACCAGTGGGAGGGAGGAATCAGGCGGAAACTTAAGGATAAATTCTGTACTGGCTTCTCCAAATAGCCTGTTTGGAGGCATCCTACAGACTATGTGAACATACTGCTTGTTAGGTCAGGGGAACGGTGAAAGGCACTGCAACTAGAGCTCCAAAGGCTGTGTCTCCCCTTCCAACATGGCTCCCGGAGAACCACCCCTTCCGGCCACCTGACTTCCGGATAACCACCCCTTCCGGCCACCTGGCTTCCAGAGAACCGCCCCTTCCGGACATCACCTGACCCCCTTGCTTAAAAACTGCCCACGCCATCACCCAGGAACTGATGCACCTCCCTCCATCTTGTGTTTGGTGAGCTGAGTCCGGTAGCGCAGGAATAAACCCACCGGCTTTAAATTTCCCGGCTACTTTCCTTCTTTTTCACCCTTTTGCCTCCTAAACCTTTCACTGCTAAGCTCCTGTCTCTGTACAGCCAGTCATGAAGCAGGGGCCACTATGGAAATGCATCCTCTTCCATGGCATCTCCCTTTTCCTTCATTGTCACTGATCTGGAATTTAGCATTTGTTCTTATTCCTTGCCCCAGGTTCTATTTTCTAGGGGACCTGAACTATAGTAAATAAAAAAAATCAAAATGTAATGATAGATGAAAGCAAATGTCAACAAAAGGTCTGTACAAACACAAAAAAGAAGAAAATGCAGTGGTAGAGTTATGACCAAATATATCAACAACCACAATAAATATAAAAAGATTCCCAGAAAGGATTAAAAAATATCCAGTTGTATGCTATTTAAAAAGATAAAACTACAGGTGGTTCAGTGGTTTGATTCCTGGACATATAACACCCCCCCCCCCCAAAAAAAAACTAAAACCTGATACTATGAACAATTTGAAAGGACTAGAAATATATATCTAAGATACAAGTATAAATCATGGGAAAGTTGGTGTAGTGAAATTCATATTAAATAAATTAGACTTAAAGCAAATTCTTAAGACTAAAACGAGTCATTTCAAGATGACTGGGAAGTTACCAGGAAGATGGAACAATCCTGAACTTGTTAATCTTCAATAATATATGCTAGAATTATTCATAAAATGTTGAATGTGATTTCCCCTGTTGCTTTATTGTTAGCACCCAGGACCCAAAGCTGAGAACTATAAGTCATTATAGATTTCATATTCTAAAGAAAGCCAAAACAGCACATAGCCAGATTCTCCATTTGGGGCTTTCTCTGAGTTGGTCCGTGTAACTCAACCATCCACAATCATTACCATAATTAGCCAGAATTTATAAACCAAAGAATAGAAAGGAAAATCACCAGAATTGTCAATTATCAGTCCATTGGGGGTGCTAGTTTTTGTTTTGGCTTATTTTCTCTCTTCTTACCATGGGGTAAGGGAAAAGGAGTTCTCCATAAGCCAATAAAGGATGGTGAATCCAAATGCTTAGAAAGACTATGGATTCTTATCAGAAAAAGGAAATCTAGCAACTTATTCCTGGCAGCTCAATTGCCTTTGAAATGTGCTTGTTGAAGCCCTCTTCATATATATTTGCACAATAGGAAAAGAATTACAGCAAGACAGTAGGGAAGATAGAAAGGGTAGCAAGTGAGGCAGCTGTGTCTCTCCACACCACAAGCCCCTGATGCCCACCTGTACCAGCACTCCCTTGGCCTGGGAAGCATGCATTAACTTCCCATAAAAAAAATGAATATCAGAAGGTAGCCAGGCCTTAGATCTCTTGCCAGCACTCAAGACTTTCTACTGGAATGGGGTATCTTGTTCTTTCTATGCTGTGTGGTAGGTGTCTACAGGTGAGGAGCACTGGAAGTGGTAAAATCAAAGAACCCAAACATGGCCCCATTAAGGAACAGCATTTATATATTTGACCCAGAGAGGGCACTGATGGCTTTCCAGTATTAGAGTAGTAATGATACCAAGGGGAGGATTGAAATTTTACAACTGGTCAATAAATTAGACTTCTTTCCCCTTATCCCAAAATCCCTAATGCTTGCTACAATAGCTAATGTTTCAGTTTCCTAGGCTGCTCAAAGAAGATTCTATGAAATAGGTTGGCTTAAATAATGGGAATTTACTAGCTACAGTTTGAGGTCAGGAAAATGTCCACATCAAGGCATTTTAAGGTCAGCTTTCCTCTCAAAGACTGGCTGTCAGCAATCCTTGGCTCCTCTGCCATATGGCAAGGCACATGGTGGCATCTGCTAAGGGAGCTTCTCTTCTAGGTTCCATTGATTTCAACTTCTTGCTTCCATGGTTTGTTATCTCTCTCTCTCTCTCTCTCTCTCTCTCTCTCTCTCTCTCTCTCTCTTTCATGTGAGATTTGTCATTTTTAACTTCTCTAGACTGTATGAGACTTGAAATAATGGAAAAAAGATCGAAATTGTAGAATCTTTCCAAGATGATGTTAGAAGATGGTAAATATGCTAGAACATATTCGTATATAAAGCAGTTTAAACTATAATAAATTGACTACATATATAAGTGAAAAACAGAAAGAGCTAAAAGGAGAGACTTGTAAGTTCTCAATAGTAGTGAGAAATTTTGATATAACACTATCAGAGACCAATAGGATCAAGAAAATGAAGAATTGGGAGAGACTTCTGACTACTGCTATGTGAATCCTCACTGAATCCTCACTGAATTCACTACTGTCAGTGAATCCTCAACACAAAATTCAAGGGCAACACTGGACAAAATTGCTCAAAAACCCCATACCATTTCAAAGCTCTGGAAATTGACCACTGGCACACAAAAGTTGAGGAATGTTTACTCTTGGAAAAGTGTTAGGGCTTTGGGTGAAAGCAATGGGAGTCCATAGACTAGACATTTCTACCTAGGGCTCCTCTTGTCTCGTCCCAGTCCTGAGAAAGGCAGTTTATCAGCATGGAGCTGGCTATGAAAACCAGCCACTTTGTTGTGAGAGGGGGCAGAAATGACTTGAGATTTTTGTGTGAAAACCCACAGATTTGTCAGCTAAACGTGGCAAACTCGGTAGGAAACAAATGGGGACAACCCATATTGTTGGCAGTCTGAGGTTTCAGGCCAAGATGGCTTTCTTTTGTCTTGTTTTTGCATATGGATATCCAATTGCTCCACCTCTATTTTTTGAAAAGTTTTCCTTTCTCCATTAAATTGCTTTTACACATTTGTAAAAATCAAAGTTGACCGTATTCGTAAGGATATATTTCTGAGTCTTCTACTTGGTGTCATTGATTGCTGTGTCTATCCATCTGCCAGTATCACACTGTCAACTATTATAACACATAATAAATTTAATAGGGTAATGAAGATACCCTATTATACTAAGATAGAGTAATTCTTCCCATTTTGTCAAGATTGCCTGATGTATTTTATGGCCTGTATCTTTCCACAAAAATTTTTAAATAAGCTCATTCATGTATACAAAAACCTTACTGGGGGGGGGGGGTGGTATGAGGGTGGTTCAGTGGTAGAATTCTCACCTGCTATGCAGAGTTCGATTTCCAGCCCATGCATTTCCCCCAAAAACAGACAAATAAACAAACAAACAAGAAACCAAATAAACAAACAGACAAAAATTCAACAAATGGTGCTGCAATAATGGGGTACTCACATGGAAAAAGAATGAAATGTGACGCCACCATACAGGATACAAAAAAAAAGAACCTTACTAAGATTTTGATAGGAATTTCAGTAAACCTACAGATCAGTTTGGGATAACTGACATGCTAACTGTGTTAAGCCTTCCAATCCATGGACATGATATGGGTCTATACTTATATAAAGTTTTCTTTGGTTGCTTTCATCAACATTTTTTAAATTTTAAGCATACAATTCTATACATTTTTGTCAGCTGTATTTTATCTTCTTTACACAATTTCAAATGGTATTGCGTTTTAATTTCAGCTTCTACATGTTCATTTTTAGCATATAGACCTGAGATTGATTCTTCTATATCAATTATGTACCATGTAATATTGTTATGGTCATTTATTACTTTTAGGGTTTTTTGGGGTATATTCTTTGGGGTTTTCTATGTAAATATATATTTATCTGCAAATAGAAATAGTTTTATTTCTCCCTTCTCAATCTTTATGACATTTATTTATTTTTCTTGTCTTACCGAAGTGCCTAGAAATTCCAGTACTATGCTAAATTAGAATGGTGGTAATGGAAATTCTCACCTTTTTCCCTATCTTAGAGAGAAAGCATTCAATCTTCATTACGCATGATATTAGCTGTAGGATTTTTGTAGAAGCTGTTTATCAAGATGATTCTATTTTAACTTCCTGAGTGTTTTTATCATGCACATATGTTGAATATTGTTGGATGCTTTTTCTGCATCGATATGACCATACGATTTTTCTTCTTTAGCTTGGTGATATGGTGGATTTCATTGTTGACTTATTGAAACAACCTTGCATACCTGGAGCGAATCATGATATATTGTCCTTTTTTATGAATTCATGGATTCAGTTCACTAATATTTAATTGAGGGTTTTTGTGTCTGTGCTCATAAAACAGTAGTGTGTAGATTTTTTTTTTCTGCAGTCTTGTTCTGGCTTTGATATCAGGGTAGCACTGAAAATGAGTTAGGAAGTGCTCTTCTAACAGCTTCTATTTTCTCCAAGAGATTGTGCAAATTTTGTTTTAATTCTTCTTTAAATGTTCATTAGAATTATCCAATGAAGTCATCTGAGTCTGGAGATCTCAGTTTTTTGAATTTTTAAATTATAAATTAAATTTATTTCAAGGCTATAAGTTCATTAGGATTTTCTTTTTTTTTTCAAGATTTTCTATTTTATCTTAGTTGAGATTTAGTAGTTTGTGGTTTTTGAGGAATTGTAAAATTCTCTCTTTTGTCTGGTCATAATGATTTCTCCAAATTAAAAGACTTATCACCCCCTTCCCAAAGTCCTTTAATTACTCCTCATTGCCCCTAATCCAAGAATGAACATGATCTCCAAACACCCAAAGGAAGACCGTATCATAAGAAATGGTTTTAAACCAGCTTGATCAATGGCAATTCACTTCATTCTAGTTAGTCATGACTGTTTCTATGGGGAGCATACTTCTGAAAGGCCACCATCAGTGACAGCCTTACTTGCTGGTCAATTAATTCGTGATAGATTCACACTACTGCATAGACTCTGAAAGCCAGCCAATAGAATCTACCTGACCAGAAAAATAATACATCTAAGGCTGGAATCAAATCACTCTGGCCTTATAACCAGCACATTCTCCTCAAACAGTTTCTGGCCCAGACACCATCTATAAAACCAGCAGTCAGCTAGCTTTCCTTGGAGAACTGTGCCTGCCAGTCTTGTTCTCCATTACTTAAGTCATTTTCTTTTTGTTTTTACTACGAATGTTGAGGGGTGGTCTCTCCTCTCTACAGTCTGTCCATGACCCATCCCTGACTTCCTCATTAGCCTCTGACTTCCACTTTATCATGCAGCTATAATGAACCACCAGCCATTTTCAAATGTTCTGTCTTCTTCATATCCCTACAACTGTGCCCAAATTGCTTCTTCTGCTGAGACCACCTTCTGCAAGCTTCTGCTCCCAGTCAATATATGCTCAGACTGTGGAGATCAGCACAAGAATATCAATACTTCTTTGTCACCTTTCCCGAATGCCCACCTCCATGGATTTGGATTTTCCCTTTTGTGATGCTCTGCAGACCTCGAATCTATGTCTAAACAATAGCTTCTTTCACAGAGTATTTGCAGTTATTTGCCATTTTCTGTATTCCTTCCTATGCTGTGAAACTCTTCCAGCAAAGATTAATCTCTTTACTTTGAATTGCCATCATTTATAATAGTACTAAACACACATCTTGTTGGAAATCAGCAACAGCCTATAGTTCCTTCAATAAAAAAATTTATTGGCTACCTAGAATATTCCAGAAACTGCACTGTGAGAACAAATTCAACAGCAGTGGTTGATCCAGATTTCCTCCAAAGGGTAGGCTTGAAGCACGAGAACTCTGTTTGCAAGAGGAACTAGGGAACCTGCCATGAGGTATAGAAAGTTCATGGCTTTCAACTGGCATGCATTGTAAGAACATTTAGGATGGTTTGGGGAGAAGAAGGAGGCTATGCAAACACACCCCCCACCAAGCCACCCCTTAGCACTGCCACTGGTGAACAAGATGACAGGAGATGGAAGTTTGGCACCAAATAGGAGACTCAAGCAGTCAGAAGTTCTGCTTCCGGCTCTGATGAGGTAAGTTTTCATTCAAGACTTATTTTGAAACTGAGGAAAAGGAAGAGCTCTTGCTGTGTTCTGGGATACCAGATGGCTGAATTATTAATAACAACTGCCCTGGTTCCTCCTGTCAACCTGGCATTGCTTGAATAGCTGTTGGTACAGGAGAGGAAGATGTTGCTCTCTGCATAAACATCAAGGACAGCTTCCTGCTTATCTCCCAGCTCCCAAGCTGCAGTTTATGTTGGAATGGACTCAGCAATACAGGCAAAGGACAATGCTACCTCTCGCCTGTCATAGCAAGAGTCATAATTACCATTCAACATCCATCCAGAAGGCAAGTTTAATTTTTGCTATTATACAATAGAATGAGCTCTGGTTTTTCTTTTCTTTGCCTCTCTCTTTTTTTTTTTAATATTTGTAAAACTATCTTTCAAGTGACATTACCATAAGTCTGTTTAAATAAATTAAACTACATCCCCCTAATTCAGTGGACTCATTTTTTGAAACAATACGTCTACATTTCATCTTGAATAGAGTAAGGGTTTGGGGAGGAGGGGCCAGAAGAGAAGAGGATTAGAGAAGCCTTGACAATGGTTATGTTCTCTCACCTTACATTCTCCTAAATAATCCTGTTGAGTATTAGTTATGCTTGTGCTTGCTTTAAAGGGGAAAGGAACTAATACTTACTAGTTACCTTCTATGTGTCACAATATTCTTCTTTAATATTTAAGTAATCTTGTGTTATACCTGAAAAGGTAGAATCTGCTCAAAGTGAGGTAAGAATGGGCAGCAAAGATCCAATGTTAAATCTGTCTGGAGCCTGGAATTTCAGTGATAAATGCTAGATTGTTTATGGGGGAAAAGGAATGTCTATGGAAGGATAGTATGAGGAGAGGAGACTCTTTAACAGGAAACGTGCTACCCATGTATCAGGAGGCAGAGATGGTCAGTAGAATGAATGGCCCAAGAGACATTTGAGTAGACAGTTCCCTCCGAGATTCCTTATACTGATAGACTCCCTCCAACCCCACAGATTCCTTCTTGTGCAATTCAACAAACATTTTATCGTGCAGCTAGCACAATAGCAATAATACTTGATATTTCATCAATTATAACAGAACTTCACCTTTACACGTTGAACACTTACCTTGGGAAGTAGCCTGCAGCTCTCATAGTCATAATTATCACATCTTAGTCACAGACAAGGAAACTGAAGACAGAAGGTTGAAGTTAATTTCCCAAGGGCACATCTGTTTAATGGCAGTGCTAGAACTCAAAATTAAGTCTTATGGCTCCACAGTCTTTACTTTCTACTACATTAACTGCTTCCCTGCCTCCAAGAAGTTTGCAAAATAGAGGGGTTAAAAACATATCTATATCCATACACACACATATATATTGTATTTATATGTGCATGCATGCATGTATTATGTGTGTATTTATGTGTGTATATCTAGCTAGCAGCCAAATAATAATAACAATAATGATAATAATAATAGCAAAGTGTGATGATTACTCTAAGAGAAGCAAGGTAAAAGACCTTAAGGAGTATAGAGATGTTAAGAGAATATAGATTAGAACAGTAGATTATGACTCTGCTAGGAAGGGTTTCAAGAAGGTGATACTTAGCTTTGAAGGATAGTAGGAGAAATGTGTAGAAAGGTAGAACAAATTGGGCAATTTGCAGTTCTTTCCATATGCCTGGAGATCCAAATATGTAGTGAGCAGTGGTGAGATAAGAGTAGAGAGGTATGCAAATCAGATACCTCAGATCAAAGTCAGATCTTGCATCTCACTAGAAGGAAAACAATGGAGACCACTGAGGTCCTAAGCAGAAGAAAGGCCTGGTCAGATTTCCTGAAAAGGAAGACCCCTCTGGCTTTCCAAATCAGGTAACACCTATAATAGTTCTCCCATCATAGCCCAGAAAGTAGGAGTTTGCCCCCAACTTTATAAAAATAATAATAAGTACTACTCTCCAACACTTAAACATATCCATCTCCCCCTTTCCCTTACCTCCTACACAAATCTCTGTGTCCTCTGAAGAGTCTCAGGTTTCTGTCCTCTTACCTGGTTAGCTCCCCTTAGTCTGCCCTTTCAGAATAATGCTATGGTTGAACTGACTAGTTGTCCACAAGTGATGTGGGTTCTTGATATTATGTCATAGCTCCCTCACACTGTGAACCTACATCTGCCCACCCCAGACTTCTAGAACCCTAAACCACATACAATCTATCAGTCTGGCATTGCATGACCAAGAAAGACAAAGAGATAACAGCAGTAAGATAGACTGAAGCAAGGTAAGACTGAAGACAAGTGGCTTAACTTCAAAGTCATTATTATTATACTTCTATTTCACAGATGGAGAAACTGAGAATCATAAGGTGAAATAATTTGTCCAAGTTCACACAAAAGTAAATTTATACCTGGGATGTGAAGAATGGTCTAGTCAGTGGGTTCTCATCTGCATTGCTGCAGTTGGCAAAGGTTATAACAAAGGCACAGGGATGAGGGAATATAAACTTTGCCTGGAAAATAAGAGTAGGAATGGAGAGAAAAGGCTTTGCCTGAGAATTTTTGGTAGAATATGCAGGACCTTGTCCTTTCTCCTGATGGTGGGTCCATTTCAGAGAACGATCACAGGGAAGCAATGCCCCTAGAGCCCAGCAAGGTCATGCAGACACAACTGGAGTGGCAAGTTCAGTTCTGATTTGAAAAACAGCTGGCAGCAAACTTTCCAATAAGATTAATAGTCTAGAGGATTCAAACAACTGTCAGGCCTTACTCTCATCTCATCCATTTTCCTCTTAAATCATAACTCTGATCATGATGCTCCTCTGCTGAGAGTTTCCCAGGTCACCCCCAAAGCCCTTAGGATCTACCGTAAACTTCCAAAATGGTCTAGATTCAGTGTTTCTCAAATTTTAGTGTACATATGAGTCACCTGAGGATCTTGTTGCAATGCAGATTCTCATTCAGGAGTCTTAAGGTGGGGCCTGAAGTTCTGCGTTTTGAATGGCTTCCTGAGTAATGCCAATGTGCCACACTTTGACTGTCTAGGACCTAATGGGCATCAAGGCCAAATTCTTGCACACCTCTGCAGCTTTTCTACCTCTACTCTCTAACCATGCTCAACTTTGCTCAGTTCCTTTGCTTGTACATACTGGTCCTTCTCCCTGGAACTTTCTTCATCTACTTAATTCCTCACATCTACATGTCTCAGCTTAGGTGTTACTCATTCCAGAAATGAGTAACATTTCTGTTCCTCCAAGACTGAAATACAGCTCTTCTTTAGCCCTAAAGCACACAGTACTGTAGCACTTAATGTACTACGTTACCATTGCCTGTTATGGATTTATCTCCATTCTCCACAACGATAATGCAAGAACTCCAGGTTTATTCTCCTCTCATTCTCAGCACCTAGAAGAATTCTTGATCCAAGGAAAGTTCTCAAATATGTGTAGAATGAATGAAATGAAGAATGACTGTGTCTTTCCAATTTAGTCGGTCATCATCTGAGGGCCTATTCATGGGCAGTGGAACCAAGTTCCTGGACAGTCCTCAGGACCAGGGTCCAGGAAATAAGAAGAATGAGACAGTTCAAGACTGGAGTCTACTCTAGTGGTGGAAGCTAATTCTCAGAGTCCCACTAAATAACCTAGCAGTAGAACTGAATGAGACCTCAGTCCTTATCCTGGGCCAATACAAAGTGGAAAAGAGGCTGCATGAGCAAAGAATATTTTGGGATCACTCTGTTGCATGATCTTCTTGACAAATCTAGTTGCTCTCCTGCAAACACATCTGGCCACAAGCTTCGCATCTGGAAATCAATATTCTAATAATCCCCTAGGTGAGAAACCTGGGTTAAGATGTGTGCTGTTTTAATACAGATTGGTACTGTATCTTTTCGGATTTCATCTTTGTAGGAAAGAGCATCAGAGAATCTGCTAAGAAGATCTGAAAAAAATGTATGTACAGGAAAAGGATTGGATAGAAAGAAGAACTGGTATTACTGAGAAACTTTCCTGGAAGAATTTTCTTACCAATAATGATGCAATGAGATGCATATTGAGGAATGTCACCCAACTAAATATAAAAATGAATCCTGTTCTGGGTAGAAAATAGTTAATTACAAGGTTTCAGCCATCAGAATTTAAACAGAGGAGGCAAAAACAGATAAAGATGGGGAGTTCTAAGCTCTGGACCAATCAAGATGACAGAGTGAGAAGTTTCAGGGCTCTGTCCCCAACATTAACTTTGAACAACCAGCAAGAATGGGCAAAAACATCTTTCTTGAAGGTTCAGAAAACAGTTAAAGTACTGAAGTAACTGGGCAAGTATCAAATGAAGAAAAAAATCTTGAAAGAGGTAGGTTCTAGTGTGCCCTGGCTGGTCCTTCCCTCACAGGTTCAGTATGCAGTCAGTCCACATTGCCAGTGTGGATCCGTGGTTGGGGTTCCAGAGGGAGCAGAGTAATGTTTGTGCATATACTGGGAGCACATATGGTAGCTTGACTGGTCTGATGGTGGCCTGAAGGACACGCTATCCCAGAACTTTCCCTGAATGTAGAAGGCAAATCACAGAGCTCTCCTACAGAACCCATAGAGAGCAGTCGATTGGTTGTTGGGATAGAAGATTGCTGGAGATAAGATATATACTGCAGTTTGGGACCATAAGGAAGCTGTTTCTAGGGAAGATGGGACATTCTACTTGTATAAATGAAGAAATTCCTTAGGCCATACCTGGAACCTTGTGCAGAAAGGGCCTGGTAAACCCTTATGCTTCGTTTGAAGCTATTCTCCTGTGGGTAAACCCGGAAGGAGAACATATACGTTTTCACATATCAATCTGCAAAGACTCTAAAGTTCTTTTCTTCTTACCTTTTTTTTTTTCATTAGCCCCTTGTATTCAAGGAAAGCTCTGTCATAGCAATACTGAGAAACAAGCTTAAGGACCAGATTCTTAAAGTCCAGTTATAACACATTAAAAAAATTATTAAAAAAAGGAACTGAATAGAGCTAAAAACCACAGTAAGAGAAATTAAAAGTTCCCTAGAGTGGTTCAACAGCAAATTGGAGATGACAAAAAGAGAGAACCAAGAAACTTGAAGATAAAGAGTTGAAATCATTCAGTCTGAGGAGCAGAAAGAAGAAAGAATGAAGAAAGTGAACAGAGCCCAAGGAGCCTGTGTGACCACCAAGTTTGCCAATATATCCATTGTGGGAATTTCCAGAGAAAAGGAAATAAAGAAAGGGACAGAGAAAATATTAAGAGAAATAATGGCAGAAAACTTCCTCAGTGTGACAAAACACATTAATATACACATCTAAGATGCTCCATGAACTCTAAACAAGATAAGCCCAAATAGATCCATGCCACATCTTATTATAATCAAATTCCCAAATGCCAAAGATAAAGAGAGAATTCTGAAAGTCAAAAGAAGGAGGAATAAGTCACATACAAGGGAGTCTCAATAAGATTAAGTTCCAAATTCTCTTCAGGAACCATATGGCAAGAAGGTGCTGGGATGGCATATTTAAAATGCTAAAAGCAAGGACTGCCACCCAAGATTTCTATAACCAGCAAAATTGCCTTTCAAAAATAAGAAGAGCTTAAAACATTTCCAAGTGAACAAAAGCTGAGGGAGTTAATGACCACTAGATTGGTGGCCCCACACAGTATGCTAAAGAGAGTTTTGCCAGTTAAAAGGAAAAGACAAGAGAAAATAAATCAAAGCTGCATGAAGAAATAAAGATCTCCAGTGAGAAATAACAAGATTGGTAGATGTAAATGCCTGTTCTATTGTAGTTTGGTTTGTAACTCCACTTTTCATTTCTTATAGGATCAAAAATGCAAATTCATAGAGTGTAATGATAGTGGATTCAGATTCATTATGTATAAACATGTAATTTGTCACATGAACCACATTATCTCATTTTGACTTTCATAACTAATCCAGAGGAAGGGTATAGGAACATAGTTTGTATATACTATTGATGTTATGTTTGATATCAAAGCAAATGAGATGGTTATAGATTTAGAATGTTAAGTTTAATCCCCATTGTAACAATAAAGAAAATATTGGAGCATATGCAAGCTCATAAAGACATAAATTACAGTATAGATTGCTGGGTTTGGGAGACAGGGGGACCAGGAAGTTAATGTATAATGGGTGTAGGGTTCCTGTTTGGGGAAATGGGAAAATTTTGGTAATGAAAAGTAATGAGGATAATGTGATATTGTGAATGTGATTAATCCCACTGAATGATATGCTTGGGAGGGCTTGAGATGGGAAGATTTATGCTGTATATATGTTTCCACAATTAAAAAAAAGAACAACTGAAGAGACAGTGGCAATTAAATACATTACCCGATCCTGGGCAAGACTTAGCCAGGAAGGAGAAAAAGTTCAAAAGGACATTATTGGGCCATATGAAAAAAATTGGAATATAGGCTGCAAACTTATATCAAAACTAAATTTCTTGAACTTGATAACAGCAGTTAAGATGGTCACATAAGTGAATATCATTGTTCTTAGGAAATGTACGTGGAAGTACTAAGTGTTCAAGGAATATGATGTATACACCCTACATACAAGTGTTCAGAAAATTGATATACAGAGAGAAAGAAAGAGAGAGAGAGAGATAAAGAAAGAAAGAAGCAGCTAATGTAGTAAAATGTTAAAATTAGTGGATCTGGGTAATCAGAGGTATAGAAGCATGTTGTATTTTGTGTTATTTTTGCAGCTGCCTTGTAAAGTTGAAATCATTGTGTATTAGTTTGCTAGCTGCCAGAATGCAATATACCAGAAACAGAATGACTTTTAAAAGGGGGAATTTAATAAGTTGCTAGTTTACAGTTCTAAGGAGGAGAAAATGTCTCAATTAAAACAAGTCTATTGAACTGTCCAATCTAAGGCATTCAGGGAAAGATACCTTGGTTCAAGGAGGCCGATGAAGTTCACGGTTTCTCTTTCAAGTGGAAGGGCACATGGTGAACACAGTCAGGGCTCCTCTCTCATCTGGAAAGGCACATGGTGAACACGGTCAGGGTTCCTCTCCCATCTGGAAGGGCACATGGCAAACATGGCATCATCTGCTAGCTTCTTCTCCTGGCTTCCTGTTTCATGAAGCTCCCTGGGAGGCATTTTCCTTCTTCATCTCCAAAGGTTGCTGCCTGGTGGACTCTGCTTCTCGTGGCTGTGTTGTTCTGCGCTGCTCTCTCTGAATCTCCTTCATTCTTCAAAATGTTTCCTCTTTTATAGGACTCCAGAAACTCATCAAGACCCACCCAAATGGGTGGAGACATGTCATCACCTAATCCAGCTTAACAACCCCTCTTGATTAAATCACATCTCCAGGGAGATGATCTGATGACAGTTTCAAGCATACAGTATTGAATAGGGATTATTCTACCTTTGCGAAATGGGATTTAGATTAAAACATGGCTTTTCTAGGGGACATACCTTCCTTCAAACCAGCACACATTGTAAAATAAAAAGTTTAAAAAAACGGGCAGGTCACGGTGGCTCAGCAGGCAAGAATGCTTGCCTGCCATGCCAGAGGACCCGGGTTCGATTCCCGGTACCTGCCCATGTAAAAAAAAAAAAAGTTAAAGTGGGGGAAGGGCACTACAGCAAGTAGACTACCGTGACCAGGACAATGTGGGACACAGGGTGGTGGTCGGTAAATATTTCTTCAATTAAATATGATTGACATAAATCCTGGGAGATATTAAATTCCCTTTACTTCTGACTACTTCAAGCAATCATGTAAGTAGAAGAAAATCCTGGAATTTTCTCATTCCTGCAGGGAAAAAAATAACTGCTTTGTGTTATTCAGAATGAAGCAATTCTTATGTACTTATGTATGCAGCGTTATTTACTTCTTTTTTTTTTTTTTTTTTTTTTTTTTAGGGGTAGGGTGGTGAGACAGCTCGTTGTGTTGGCTGGAGAGAGAGGCCACATCTGAGCAACAAAAGAGTTTCTCTTGTGGGTGACTCTTAGGTAAACTTGACCTATCCTTTGTGGGGTTAAGTTTCATATGAACAGGTATTTGAATATTCAGCATTATTTACTTCTATAACTATTGTCTCATTTTGACCTTTCATAACTAATCCAGAAAGTAGATTGAGCAGGCGTAGGCCCAGTTTTAGGTTTAGATAAATCTATGTTGCTTTCTATTTTTTCTAAAAATCACACTGCTAAAAGTTGTGTGAAAAGTAATAAATAAATACTTATAAAAGTATAAATTATAATAAATTTATAACTTATAAAAGTTATAAATACAATTGGAAAGCAAGAATCCTGGGTTGCTGTTGTGTCATGCCGCTCATCTTTTCCTTAACCTAGAAAATTTTTAGCCAGAAGGTGCTATTTAATCAACACCAGATTAAATGCCCAAACCTATGTGGGAAGATGTTCTATGATATACTTTATGAAATTCATTATTTGTATCTTACTATATAGATATGATTGAAGATATTGTCCATAATATTCCATTGTGTCTTCCTGTCTTGGTCAGTTATACTTGTCTGAGCTTTTGCCTGTTTGGGCCATATGGATTTATCAGAATTCTTTTCTTGTACTGTTGCTGGAAATCTCTGACCCTAGTGTACTTCTCTTCCCCACTTTTGTAGTCACAAGTGTATGGACAGTTATGGAGACCAATTGCCACTAACCTCACTCTTGCTTCATGCCATACTGGACTCAAGCTTACTCTTCTCTGTCCCACTCATTTAATTTAACCTCACCTACTTTCATCTTCTGCTATTTAATATAATCTTATAACCTATTCAAGTTTTTTTTTAGTAGCAAAGCAGATTATAAATAATTAAGGCATTATTTCATAGACATTGTTAACAATTTCTAAGTGCAGGTCAACCACTTGATTACCAGGTAAATTAATCATTCTTGTTCTATAAAGTGTTTTACTTAAAGGCCTGCAGATCCCTAGGGTTAAAGATTCATGCCTGGTAAAACACAATTCTCTCTCTTATGTGTGCAGAAGGTAGATAGAATATTTACATGAACTTCCCTGAGACATGTAACATCTTTTTCAGGACACTAATTTCTACAAGGCTTCTGAATAATTCTATACAAAAAGAAATTGTTACTATTAAAGGAACAGTTCAAAAGTCTAACATTTCCTCAGATATAAACTACTCACTTCAGATTGCTTCAAATACCTGAATAATGCTAACTATTCATAAACAATCACGAGAATGTATCCATTAACTGAGTTCCACCATCAGACTTCAATCACTGCAGTATAAAATGGTGTCAATTTAGTGGTGACTCTTGCAAATTAGTGATTGTCCTTGCCAAGATTGTATCTGAATCAGAACTCTTTATGCACATATTCAGATTGATTAGTTCAATTCAGCATTAGAGAGAATTAGATTTTGTCCTGATATATTCAGGTGAAAGTGTAACATTAATTCGCAGATGCAGTCTGTAACTTGAATACAGCTATATGTTAAAATATCATACCTGAGAATTTTTTTAACCTTCAATAGAGTCCTTCGTATTTTTTATTTAGTAGTTCAACATACTTATTGCATATGATAGGCAGGATATTTTGCAAAATACTTTTTAAGTACAGAAAACTTAGAAAATAGTCCTGTCCTTTGCAACGTAAACAGAAGATTGTATGATAAATGGATGAGCTCGCTATATTTATACAATGACTCTATGAGAAGTATGAGCAAATTGTGAGAAGACAGATAAGAAATTATTGATTACAACTAATATAATCAGGGAAGGATTCCTGGAAAAGGTGGCCTCTATAGTAAAGGCTGAAAGATATTCTAGCACGTCAACAACTGAAGAAGAAAGAAAGGATGAGGGAAAATCACAAGGAATGGCAGGGACTTGGGAGCTGCATTTGTGTAATGGCATGGGAGATAACCACTCAAATTGCCTCTCCCCCAAAACAGTATGTTTAAGTCCTACTCACCCACCCCTGGACCTGGGAATATGACCTTGTTGGAAGATAGGGATTTTGCAACCAAGTTAAGATGATGTCATACTAGACTAGGATGGGCCTTAAATCCAATGGCTGGTGTCTTTATAAGGACACAGAGACACAATGGAGAAATGCAATGTGAAGGCAGAGGCAGGGACTGGAGTGATTTTTTTTACAAGCCAAGGATTGCCCAGGAGCCCCCAGAAGCCAAAAGAGAGCCATAGAATGAACCCTCAGAAGTCCAGAGGGTACTAGTCTTGCCAACTCCTTGATTTCAGACTCCAGAACTGTGAGAGTAGAAGTTTCTGTTGTTTCAAGCCCCTGCTAATCTGGTGCAGCAACCTCAGGAAATTAATACCACCACATTGTTACTGTGGTTCCACTCTTACTACTACTACTCTCGGCACTAATATGTGGCCACTGCTGTTACTGCGGCTACTCCTGCTGCTACTAGATACCATTTATTGAGAGCCCGCTGAGGGCCGAACTTCCCTCCTTACAGCTATTAAGATCTTCATGGCACTTTCTCTGCTAAAAGGCCTGAAGAGCTCATGGACAGGTTTGTTAAATGCTAACTGTCCATGGGTCCCTCATATCTTGTAAATCTTCATGCACATAAATCTTCAGATCAGATGACATTCATTTTTTTTTTACCACTTCTTCACTGAGTGGCCAGGTCTTTGATTTTGATTTGTGAATTTAATTGTTCTTAGTGCAAATAGGGATCCCCTTAAGTGTTGGTATAAGACCATGGATCTACATGGATCTAGGATAAGCATGAACAATGACCACAAAAAGACAAAGGGGGAAAAGAGCATGCATTCTCTGGTCAAATCTACACAGTGAGAGTGAAATAGAGATAATAAATTGGGATCCAGAGCAGAGGGAGCCTATCAATGTCCTTTGGATCCCACTAGCCATCTTTGCCCCTTTTCCCATAAAAACACAGTTCTTCTCAGTGGTATTTTGAGACGGACATAAACAGATTACTAGAGGTATGGCATGGGCAGTGAGTGGATTCTCAGTAGTCTAAACATAGGCTCATCAATCTCACCTTCTTAACTGAGGTCTCCTTCTACAGGAGAGAAAGAAGAAGGGAGTTGTATGAAACTCTGTATTTCCAAGCTTTTCTCTCTCCTCTTAGGTTGAGGAAGGGATGGTTTCCCGCAGGAGCTCAGCTCTCTTCTTTGCTCATGGATGGGTTAAATACAAGCAAACTGAGCACCTTGGTGACAGGAAAATGTTATGACTCTCTCACTGGTGTAATTGCTCTTGAAATATCCTCACCTCCATGCAGAAGCTGAGGTGATGAACAGCGAGGAGCTGCTCTTGCTGAAATCTGCTCCTCTTGGAGAGGGATTGGGTTAAGCAGAATGGACCATGCCTAGACCTCTGAGGAAAGTCTCACTTTCTGTGATTCATCCTTCCTCATCCTGTGAGGGAGCATTAGCTGTGGGCGCAGTGGAGAGGCGTAAGGAAGTGTCTGACTTTGTTGTTAGTCTAAATAAAAGAAGGTCTCGTGGGATCCGGCCCAGCCCACAAGGTGATGACAAGGATTTCTCGTGGGGTAAAGGCCTTTTTGTCTGGTCTCCTTTTCAGGACATGTCCTCTTCAGAGGCCTGATGGGACAATAGGATTTGAAGATTTTAGAGATCCAGGATTCTGGCCATTATCAATGTGACATCTCAGAAGTGGCTCAGACACAACACATACATCATCGGGTGCAGCCAAAGGCTGAGAGGGCCACAGGTGCTTGATGCAGATCACAGCGCCCCTGGAGGAGAGGATAAGGCAGTCCTGAGACTTGAGACTTAGAGAAAAGTCCTGAGACTTTGAGAAAAATGTGAATAATGTGAATTTTTGACCAGCCCAACAAGTACAGTTGCAATTATTACACAACTCCATTAATGGCCACTTTGAACCAAAGTATTTTTTTTTTCAATTAGCTGAGAAAATTCTAGTCACAGCCTCAAAATGGATGTAGGAAATGGTAGGAGGGAGGTGAATCAACTCATCAGAAAGGTATTCAGTCTCTAGGGCCCCTTGCAGCTCTGCAGCAATAACTGTAAACTTTCATTTGGAACCAATTGCTTAGCAGTTAACAAAGAGTGCTGATGACTAACCCATCTGAGTAGCTTAGTGACAAGCCCAGCTGCTCAAGAGGGGGAGTTAATGGTTCCCTGGACAGTTCTGACTTAAAGGTTAATGCATTCAGCATTTGACTTTGAAGTTACAGACTTGGAACCAGAACTTTCTTTTTAAATTATGGAGAGCCACCAAAAGACATGGAAAACACTTGACGATTCACTCAGGGAAGATTACTAGAGCTAAAATAGGCAATAAAATCACTGTGACATAGAAGCAACACAATAGAGAAGCCATGTGAACTCTTGTCACTCACTAGCTGTTTGACCTTGGGCAAGTCATTTATCTTTTTTTGAGAATCAATTCCATCATCTGTAAAAATGGTTGTAATAATCATTGCATGGGTAGTAAATTGCAAATATAACTACAATTTTCCATCCCTTCCTGTATTCACACTTATTTTACAATGTGACTTTTCAACTGCTCCTCTTAAGAGATGAAGTCTCTCTCTCTCTCTCTCTCTCTCTCTCTCTATTTCATCGGATCCCAGCTGTCCCTGTGGCTTGCTTGCAGGGAATGACACTCTTAAACGGACTATTCCTTAAGAGGATGTGGACTCTTCAGCTTTCCATCTCAGTACCCTGCAGCCACCATGGGAACAAACCTGGGCTAGCCTGCTGAGAGAAGAAAGCTGTGTGTCCCAGCCACCCTGTCACCCCACCAGATGATAGATAGCCATATCACAGATAGATATGTTAGTGGGGCCATCTGTTCCGGCTATCTCTTGCTGCAAACAATCCCAGAACTAAGCGACATTTTCAAAAACACATGCACATTTATTTCTCGCACAGAATTCTGAGTTGATTGGGCTCAGCTGGATGCTTCTTCTGTTCCACATGTTGTTGGCTGGGACTGCAGTCAGGTGGGAGCTCCACTGCCCTGGAGCACTCCTGAGGGTTTGCTCACTTGTGAGGATGGTGTGCTGGTAGGGAACTCTGGGATGCCGCACAGCTGGGTATATCTCTTTTCTCCTCCCCAGCCCCGCCCCCCCTCCCCCCATACTCTCCCCTCCTCACCCTGCCTGCCCTCCTCTCCCCACCTGTGTTAGTTACATTCAGTTGTCAACTTGGCCAGGTGAGCATACCTAGTTCTGTTGCTGCGGACACAAGCCAATGGTACATGAATCTCATCTGTTGCTAATTACATCTGCAGTCGGCTAGGAGGCATGTCTGCTGCAATGAGTGACATTTGACTTAATTGGCTGGTGCTTAAATGAGAGAACGCTATGTAGCACAGCCAAGCAGCTCGGCATTCCTCATCTCAGCACTTGCGGCTCAGCCCAGGCCTTTGGAGATGCAGAAAGAAGTCACCCCGGGGAAAGTTGTTGGAACCCAGGGGCCTGGAGAGAAGACCAGCAGAGACCATCCTGTGCCTTCCACATAAGAAAGAACCTCAGTGGAAAGTTAGCTGCCTTTCCTCTGAAGAACCAACAAAATAAATCCCCTTTTATTAAAAGCCAGTCCATCTCTGGTGTGATGCATTCCGGCAGCTAGCAAACTAGAACACCACCTCTCCTTTTCTTTGTTTCTCTGTATCGGTCTCATCTCACAGCCTCTCCAAATGACCATCCTATGTGGCATTTCTATGTAATCTTTCCAGCATGACAGCCTGACTTTGTACATGAACGCTCTCAAAAGCACAAAAGTGGAAGCTGACAGGCTTTCTTCAGGCTCAGACCTCAGACTGGCACAAGATCACTTCCTCTGCATTCTCTTGGTTAAAGTGACTCACAAGATCAACTAGCCTAAATTCAGTGTGAGAGATGTGCAGGAGGGTTGAATCCCAGGAGACACCGTTCACTGGGGTCTGTCTTAGTTTCCCAGCTGGGATCACAAATACCATGAAATTGGTTGGCTTAAACAATGGGAACGTAAGGGCTCATGATTTTGAGGCTAGGAGAAGTCCAAAATTGAGGTGTCAACAAAATGATGCTTTCTCTCTGAAGACTGTGGTGAGCTGGGGCTGGCTGCCAGTCACCTTTGGTCCTTGGATTTTCTGCTAATATCCTCCCCTTTCTCCTGGTTTGTTGAATTCCAGCTTCTACTTCTCCCTGGCTTTCTCTATAAGGCCTGCAGTAATAGAATTAGGACCCGTCTTGATTCAGTTGGCCACATCTTAACTAAAAATATTCTCAAAATGTCCCATTTACTGTAGGTTCACACTGACAGAAATGGAGTGTGTTTTTTCCTGGGGTACATAATTCAACTTATTCCAGGGTCCACCTTTGGAGACACTGTCTTAGACTTGCCACCCTAACTGACCACAGACTCATCTGTAAACCAGCCAGGATCAGTCACGACTGACCCAAATTAGAAGAACCACCTACCTGAGCCCGGTCAAATACACTGACCCACAGAGCCATGAGCTAAATACGTGGTGGTTGTGATGCAGAAATTGCTAATTGCCTATTGATAATGAGTTTTAAATATAAGAAATATAAAGCACTTGGAATCTAGTTTGCACACAAGTACTTTGTTAATGTTAATTAAATTGTTAACAGTGTTTATATAGGCAGTCATTGAATAAAATCACTTTAGCATGACAATTTCTAATTTGGGGAAGAATTTCTATCTAAGGCAATGTGGAAAAACTTCATTTAGCAGAAGTCATATTGTCAATGGCCATACAATCTCCTCCTCTATCACTCTCCAGCACTGGAAATTCCAGTGTTATCGTCAGTTATCATTTATTTATCACTTGTTGTATACCAGGAGAGATATTACTATTAATCCTAATGATTTCTCCAGCATGAAAGTACTCTACCCCTTATTTTATGGATGAGAAGACTGTAGCTCCCTGAGGTTAACTGACTTACCCAAGGCTACTCAGCAACAATATTAGCAGAACCAGTATTTGAACCTAGATATATTAAATCCAAAACCGTGCTTTTCCCATCATTCTACTGCAATACTCTGGCTTCCAATTTCCTTCCCATTTAGCCTTGATGCTAAATGAAACAACTAAGAAAAAGTAGCAAGAAAGAAGAAAATACAGCCAAGGGCATGCCCAGAGAGAGCAGGTAGCCTACGAACTCATCATTTTACCCCCAAAACTGTTTATTCTGTTGAATTTCATATTTCTAGTAATGGCTTCACTATCTTTCTAAACATCCAGGTTTAGAAATCAGAAATTCTCTCTGATTTGTAAGTGTTTTTCTTGCTCTCTGTTTTCTCCTTTGTCACTTATGGCACTGGAATAGCTCCCCTCATATTCCCTTCTCTGTACTCTCAGTTGCATTATGATTCAGATCCCATATCTCCAGCTGCAGTACTTGCAATAGCTCCCCATGCGTCTCTCCATGTCCACTTTCTCCTGTTGTCACCCAACATGCATGAAGCTTCCAAAACAATCTTCCAGACACAGAGCTGGCAAAGCCATTTGCCTGATCTAAATCATCAGTAGGTCCCAATATCTACAGGGAAGAATCCAAACACAGGAAAAAATCCAAAGTCCTTTTAGAGTTCGCTGCCTTTTTCTACTTGGCTGCAAAGTTTCCAACTCTTTCTTGTAGTACCCATTTTATTTCCTGCACCTAAGCAAAATTCTACTCCCTGCTGTTATCAATTCATCAGTCATCAGGAGGTCAGCCAGAAAATTTTATTGAGCACCTACTGTGTACCTGGCATGGTATAATAGGCTGAGGATACAGAAGTGACCAAGGAAGTCATCGTTCCTTCCCATATGAAGCTTACAATTTAGCAGAGAAAATAAATGTTAACAAAATTTAAAACACAAAGAGTAATAATTAAGCTTAAACAAAGGGAAAAATACAGTTCTATAAGTATATAGGAAGCAAAACTAATCCAGTCTTAGCCAGTCAGGGAAGACTTCCTGGATGAGAGACATTTCAGTTGTGGTTACTAGAATGGGTAGGAGTTAATCAGATAAAGCAGGTGGGCAGAAATGTTCCAGCAAGAAAAATAGAATGCATGAAGAACTAGAAAAGTGAAAGCTAGCATATTTTGATAACAATTTGACCTTGGAAAGTTATGTGGCCTTTCTGAATTTCAGTTTCTTCATCTATAAAAGAGTGTTCTAACACCCATCTTCAATATTTGTGGAGAGAATTAAGTAGGATAACGTATGTTAGGTGAAAGTATCTCACAGAGGTAGTGTATGTAATAGTTGCTGTATGAATGACACTGTTTCCTAATAGAAGGAGAGTGCACATATTCCCTGCTCCCAATTTCCCTGCAGTTCCTCAGAAGACATGACTATGTCTTTCACTTATGAAATCGAGACAGCTCAGGTTCCAGCAGACTGTGAGTTTTAATATCATCACTTTAGCATACCTGCCCGAATCAGTGGTTTCAGTGTCACTGCCTGACCACCTCTTCTCAAGGAATTCCTGCGTTTGCCTCAGAAATCCCTTGAGCACCCCTGGATCTCTCCTGTAAATTCACACAGTTCTCTGCCCCTACCAAGAGCCCCACTACTGCCAGAGAGGCAAGGCCTGCACAGAGATCCTGCTTCTCTGAGCTCCTTTCTGATGACCGCATGGCGCCCTCATGGCAGGTGAGGTAAAAGGTGCTTTGGGGGTGTGAGTGAAGAAGCATGCCCTACTCCCCCACTCAGGGCTGCACTTGAACCCCTGGGCCACCAAGTAGAATGGGATGTGTCCCAAGTCTCACTGAACTTTGTAAGGAAGGGCTCAATCTTTCCTGCTACACAGGAG
The DNA here is from genome assembly GCF_023851605.1 of Tamandua tetradactyla. NCBI lineage: Eukaryota > Metazoa > Chordata > Mammalia > Pilosa > Myrmecophagidae > Tamandua > Tamandua tetradactyla. The sequence continues at coordinate 175,557,635 of NC_135332.1, forward strand.
AAAGTTACCTTCTCCTTCTGTCTCTTTCTTCTCTTTCCTGGAAGCTCCTGCCATAAATGAATGAATGAATGAATGAATGAACAAGTGAATGAGTGAATGAATAATAAATAAATAAAGCCAAACATCATCCTCTTAGAATAAAAAACATCCCATTGAATTTAAGCTAATAGAATTCTCTACTCACTGTGCAAATACCCAAACTCAGAATTTCCTTTCGCTCTTATTATAACACCCTATACATGCATGTGGCATTTCCAGCACCGAGAACAGGGTCTGCACCTGCTATGCTGCCAATATATATTGGATAACTGAATGAAGTATTTACCTGAAGCAAAATGCTGCACATAATTACAGAAGCTCAATAAATGTTTACTAAAATTCTGGCAGGAAGAGCCAACTGTCTTTAAGATCATTTCTGGTACTCAGAATTTTTTTTTTTTTTTTGGTGCTCAGAATTTGTGAATTATAATCTTTGTTCTCAGAAAGTCCTCCAATATGGTGCTAGGTTTCTCAACCTCAAAACTATTGATATTTTTTGTAGTGGGGACTATCCTCACTGGAGGATTCTAAAAGTATCCCTGGCCTTTACCTACTGGATGCCAATAGCACACCCACCTAGCTGTGACAATCAAAAATGATTCCCTGAAATTAAGAGCTCAAAAGATCTGGATTTAAACAGTTCCTAAAGCACCAAACAATGATTTGAGAGAAGTCACTTTCCCTCTATGAAATGGTATCACAGAGTAGTTGTAAGGATTATACAAAATGGCATGTGAAATTTTCTGGAAAATAGAAGGTTGTACATACATGTTAGAGTCCCTGACTTATAACTAATATGGGTGAAATAATTAGCAAATAAGACATATGATATATAATTTAAACTTCTTAAGAGATGAGATGTTGTTTACTATTATATTTTATACTCCAGGAGGGCATTGTGTTTTATATGTAGCCAATACTTGATAAATGCTTGAAAAGTTGAATAGAAATTCAGGTTTCATAAAATAGTAGGATTTCGAGGGGACAAGATTGAACTAGTACAGGTTGGAGATATCAGAAATGGTGAAACAAACTAAGTATTAATATAAGAAATACATGCTTACGAAAAAAATTCAAACCCAGTTTGATACTTAGCTATGCTTCTCTGTGGCCTTAGCAGGTAACAACTTCTGTGAGTCTGTTTTTTCATCTGTAAAGTGGAAATAATAATGTCTATTGTGCAAAGTTATCATGAAAATTATATATATTTATTAAAAATGATAGGGGTAGTTGGAATATAAATAATAATGGCTATTACTATTAATATGGATTCCCATTTAGATTATTATTTCAAACATCTTGTTGAATATTCATCATTCCCTGAATTCTATTTTTAAGTGCACTTGAAAATTAGAACTCACACAGAAAACCCACCCCATGAATCTCATTTACTAAGGCTCTTGGCCTCAGATAAATCAGTTAGAACTTATTCAACATTTATAGCACTGAGAGCCAGGCACATCCATCACATGAAAGGGCAGGGGAGTGACAAGCTTTCAAGGAAGTTTGGTAAAAGATTTATGATTCTTGGCAGCAACTGTCGCAGCAGTCCCAGCGACAGGTCCCCTATATTAGGACGTGGCCCTGCTTTCGAATGGAAGATGGCATTTGCTTTCAGAGGTCTATCAGTTCCCTCTTAGCTATGCTTGAAAAGAATGGACGCGTTATTCCATATGCTTTCATCAGAACCAGCCTTCCCCTCCATCAGATTATTTTAGTGGCCCGTGGATAGAGAGTCATGGCTAGAAATGTGAAGCCGTTTGGAAAATTAATAGCAAAAAGTCCCTTGTAGATGGATGGAGCTGGAACCTGAAGCATTCCCTATTAACTTTTGACTGTACAGAAGCTAATAGCTACTCTAACTGTAGGACTTCTCCTGTGAGAAGCTGTGAGCCCTTGGTGGATTTCATACAGGACACAGAAGAGGGTAGATTTTTATCTATGAGGAACACAAAGCAATATTAGAGTTTAGGTTTTTTAGAGGTGTCCAATTCTGGGCAAAGTTGTCATTTCATGTGTGCATGTGCATGTAAGACAGAGAGAGAGATGAGAAAAGTTGGAAAGGGGGAAGGAAGGAATGTCCTCCAGGCTCTAGTGTTCCATCTTGACGGCAGCCACAGATGTGGCAGTCCCTTGGTAGACGCCAGAATGAGTGTGAGCATGGAGAGAGGACAGAGGTTTGGAGTCAGGTAGATTTGGATTAGAATTGCATTTTATGGCTTACCAGCAGTGTGACTCAGAGGTAGTTAACCTCTCTGAACTTACTTCATCATATATAAATTAAGGGTAAGAATAACCACCAAGAAGAGTTGCTGAGACTTTAATCTGATGCTGATGAGGATATTGATGAGAAAAATCTCAAAAGACATTAAAAGGAGCAGCTCCAAGCTGCCTTCTGGCCTGGGAGGAAAAATGAGCTGGATCTTCTACCACCGAGTCTCTTTCTTAGACAAAAATAAAAGTGAGAATGTACCCATGGCCCTGTAGAGAGAATATAAATGAATTCTTAGTACTTGACAAAACCTGTACCTTCCCAATACCATTTTTGCATTCTCACCTGTTCCCTGGATAAATATGGGTCCCAGAGATAAATTATATAATTATATTATTAGAATTAGAAATACATATAGCACTAGAAATATTATATATCTATATATATGTGTGTATATGTGTATACATATTTATCTCCTGGGAGTAAGGGGATCAAGAATCTGCCTCCATTTCCTCCTAAGGGTCAAGCTATTAAGAACTTCTCTGTTGAATTAGAATGATTCCAATCTAATGTGGCTTATCAATTGGAAGGATCTCCATGGTCCCCCCCCGCCGAGGGATAGGGCACAGCAGGTCTGAATGGCTCATCCACACTCAATGCCATGGCATGGAGTTTCACAGAACTCTGCAAGGGCTGGAAGCACTTCTAGACTCTGGCTTTAAATCTTGCTTGGGGAACAATTACCAAGCATGCAAGTGAGGACTAAAAGGGTTATAATTTGGCTTACTCATGTCATTCCACTGTGGAAACAGAAGTGAGATGAGTCCAGGCATCAGTACAGCAGTAGCCCAGAAGTAGGACACAGGTGGCCACAGCTGAAGCATAGTAAGTGGACAGGTAAGCCTTTCTGTTTTTCTCCTCATCTTGGTTTTAAACAGATCTGGCATCTTTGGACTGAGTAAGGTAATTGGAAAATTCAGGAGGATGAGGACACTCACTGGTAGATGCTGAATTTTCAACTAATAAGTATAAACGGAGGTTCAAGCACCTTATCGGAAAAACAAAATAGATGTATTTGACTTCTAGCAATAAAACAGATCAGCTAGTTGCACAGATATTTCCTGTTGTACTCATAGTGCCTGCCATGTGCTTGTGAGGTAAATTGTAGACATCAATATCAATACCACTCTTATAATTGTTGATATCCTTGGAAATAATCCAATTATTGTTCTCAGTCTCAGAACAAGGCAGGAGTGAAGTGAAGCAGAGAACCTCAACAGACAAAGATGCCTGTGCATTGCAGTTGGTACTTGAAGGTCAAGTACCCCTGGAATGTTTAAATGTCTTCTCTTCATTGTTGCACAGTGGCAGACATTAGAGAAAGCAATGAATAAGGGTGGATTTGTAGTAAACAGAAATTGTTGACTTTGAATTAAATATGGATGGAAATTCGCTAAGCCTTGACTACCACCAACAGTCTTTTGGGGTGGGGTACCTGGTCAGTGCTCTCTCTCAGGCAGGGTCAATCACAACCATTTGCCTAATGCAGCATTACTCAGCTGTGGTTACAACAGGAAATAATAATAAAGGCAACTAAGATTTGACTGTTAACCATGTTCTTGATGCTACACTAAGTATTTTTAATGAATATTTAATTTAATCATCACAACAATCTCCTGAGGCAAAAACAATTATTTTCCTGAGCTTCAGGTGAGGAAATTGCAGATTAGAAAGACTGAAACACCCCCATGTTATGCAAATGATGAGCCAGGCTTTGGACCCATTGTCCTACCTCTTAACTCCTGTGACCCGTGGCCTTCCTCTGGAAGCACATCGCATTTGTTGTGAAAAGCCCTAGATTTATCTTTTTTTTAACTAATTCTTTTTTCATTTTTCTCCATATGTTTTGATATTCACCCACATTGGTGGGTGTATCTTTAGTTTGCTCCTTTTGATTTCCCAGTATTATCCCATTGTATAACTTTTTATCCATTCTATTGACAAACACTTAGGCTTTTTCTAATTATTTGTTATTACAATGAAACTGTGGTAAAACATTCCTGTATAAGGTGTTTACTCAACGTGTGTTTTCTAGGTTTGTATTTAAGCTAGAGCTCTGGGAACAAGTGGCTTAAACTTACTTAAGACTCAGTTTCTTGACTTCCAGCTGTGTGATAAGAACACCATATAAATACGCCTCTAATATCTGTGAGTCTCAGCTTCACCAGTTTCTAAAGGGAGATAGTAACACGTCTCAACCTCCCTCTTTCATGAAATATTCATTATTGACAAGGTTAGATACCTGCCCTCAAACAGTTCACAGTTAATGAGGAAAGCAGACTTATATAAAGATGGAATAATAAAGAGTTTACCACGAAAGGGATGGCTGTCTTAGGTTGGGAAGGAAGAATGTGGTTGTAAAGCAGAAAGAAACTTTCAGACCCATTGACATTTTTAAGGCAGTTTTACTGTGATATATTAGCACACCATACAAACAATCCGAAGTATATTATCACTGGCTCACAGCATCATCACATGGTTGTGCATATAACCCCATGTTCAATTTTAGAACATTTTCATTACTCCAGAAACTCAATAAAAAGAAAAAGAAAAGCTTAAATCCTCTCATGCCTCTTATCCCCCCTAATATTGACCATGGTTTTGGGGTAGTACATTTGTTACAGTTGATGAAAGAGTATTAAAATATTACTAACTGGCCCATAGTTTGCAGTAGGTACCATTTATTCCTATATACCCTCTATTATGAACTCCTAGCAATAGTGTCAAATATTTGTTCTAATTCATCAAAGAACTGTTTTATTTTGTACAGTTAATCATGAATGCTGTCCACCACAAGTTCAATGTTATGCATTTCCATGTTTTAACCTCCAACTTGACTTCTGTTAATATACATGTCTCTAAACTTCCTCTTTCTACCACATTCATATACTATTCAGCGCTGTTTATTATTCTCACAATAACATACTACCACCACTTTTGTTCATTTCCAAGCACTTAAGTTCAACCTAGGTAAGCATTCTGCACGTATTAAGCACTTCCTCCCCAATCTTTTGCCTCATTCTATAACCTGGTTATCTATATTCTATATTTCATGTCTGTGAGTTATGTCTCTAACTTCTGTCTGATTCTAGGTACCCTATAGTCTACATTTTAAGACTCTGAGTTTACATATTCCAGTTAGTTCATATTAGTGAAATCATATAATATCTGTCCTTTTGTGCCTGCCTAATTTCACTTAACATAATGCTCTTAAGGCTCATCCATGTTGTTGCATGCTTCAGAACTTCATTCCTTATTACTGCTGAATAATATTCCATCACATGTATCATCCACATTTTATTTATCCATTCATCTGTCGATGGACACTTACATTGTTTCTATCTTTTGGCAATTGTGAATAATGCCACTATGAACATCAGTTTCGCTGTCTGTCTGCATCCCTGCTTTCAGATCTTCTTGTTATATCCCAAGTAGCAGGATTGCCACATCATAAGGCAACTCTCTAGTTAGTTTCCTGAAGAACCACCAAACTGTCCTCCACAGCAGCTGTAGCATTTTACATTCCCACCAGCAGTTAATATGTGTTCCAATTCCTCCACATCCTCTCCAACACTTACAGTGCTCTGTTGGTTTAACAGCTGCCATTCTAGTAGGTGTGAGATGATATCTCACTGTAGTCTTGATTTGCATTTCCTTAATACCTGGTGAGCTGAGCATTTTTTTCATGTGTTTTATAGCTATGTGTATTTTCCCTTTGGAAAAATGCTTATTCATTTCTTTTGCCCATTTTTAAATTGGGTTGTTCGTCTTTTTATTGCTTAGACTTCCATTTATTCAGGTCTTCTTTTCAGCCAGCAGCCCTCCCTTCAGTAGTGCTCATACATTATGTGACTAAATGTTCTAGGAAAGTATTTCCTAGTAACAAATAAAATTAATTATTTATCTTACTAAATGAAAAATGTGACTTAGTGGAATGTAAATAAAAGGAAGCAGCATATTTTCTTATCTCTACCCTTTTAAAACTGCTCTGTTGAATTGTTTGTTCCTACCCCTGAATAAAATCTGACCCAATCCAATAGCATAGGTGTTCAGTTCCTTAAGTACTGCTCTTCAGGGTCTCAGCTTAAAGATAAGATTAACATTTCTTGTTTAGGATAATTCCCAAGGAATTGTTGGGAAGGACAAATAAGATGATGTGTGTTCTAGTTTGCTAGCTGATGGAATGCAATATACCAGAAATGGAATGGCTTTTAAAAAGGGAAATTTAATAAGTTGCAAGTTTACAGTTCTAAGGTCAAGATAATGTCCCAATTACAAGTCTATAGAAATGTCCAGTCAAAGGTATCCAGGGAAAGATACCTTGGTTCAAGAAGGCTGATGAAGTTCAGGGTTTCTCTCTCAAGTGACAAGGCACATGGCAAACACAGTCAGAGTTTCTCTCTCATCTGGAAAGGCACATGGTGAACACAGTCACAGTTTCTCTCTCATCTGGAAGGGCACATGGCAAACATGGTGTCATCTGCTAGCTTTCTCTCCTGGCTTGCTGTTTCATGAAGCTGCCCAGGAGGTATTTTCCTTCTTTTCTCCAAAGGTCGCTGACTGGTGGACTCTGCTTCTCGTGGCTACGTTGTTCTGCTCTGCTCTCTGAATCTCTTATTCCCCCAAATGATTCCTCTTTTATAGGACTCCAGAAACTTTTCAAGACCCACTCAAATGGGTGGAGACATGTTGTCACCTAATCCAGCTTAACAACCACACTTGATTAAATCACCTCTCCAGGGAGATGATCTGATTAGTTTCAAATATACAGTATTAAATAGGGATTATTCTGAGTTTATGAAATGGGATTTTGATTAAAACATGGCTTTTCTAGGAGACATACATCCTTTCAAACTACCACAATGTCAAGATTAACTCTGTTATCTTGAGAAGGAATGGATAGAATTTCTATTCCTAACTGGTTGACTATAGAAACCTTCATGCTTATTCCTGTGTGTTCTGAATATACTGGACACACCAGCAGAAATCACAGGTGCTGTTTCTAACAAATGAAATCTTCAACTCCTCATCAAGTCTGTAAGGAGGAGCTAAGGTAGAACATGCGCTCCCCTGAGGCTTTTCCTGCACCTGTGTTTTAAGGCTGAGGAGATGAACCTCCCTCCCATGCTTCCATTCCCCTGACTCTTCTTTAGACTTTGCTGTTCATCTAGGCAAAGGACACCTCCAAATGTGAAGGCAACCTCATGGTCTTTGCTACCATAGCCACACATAAGACAAGAGAGGGAAGCAAGTGGTTTCACAAAAAGCCTGTTTGCATGGAAACTTTCACTTCTTCCAGATATGATGACCTTAAAGTAGTCTCAAGGATTGCCTGTTTTTCTTGATACATATTTTCTGGATGTAGTATGTGGGTGAAGGGAGAGTTCTTTAACTCCCATATAAATTGAAACATAATCACCAATATGTATAAGCCCTTGACTAGTTGTATGGAACCCTTCATGGCACCAGAGGAAAACATCTGTCAACTTATTTCACATCAGAGATCTGAGGGACACACAATTGAGTGTTAATTATTGATTATTTATATCACAAGTTGGAAGTAAATTCCTAAAGAGAAATAACAGCATTCTTGAGGTCATATAGTAAGCAAAATTCATGATGTTAGTCTTTTTTCTTCAGACTCATCTCTCACCAGCTCTCCCCATCGCAAACTACATACTCCCTCCATGTAACATAACTCTTCAGTTTGGTATGTTCTCTCTTACTCTGTGCCTTTGCCTATGCTATTCACTCTGCCTGGAATATTTCTCTCTACTCACACCCTCTCCCATCAACCATCTTTCTTAGATTTCTTTCAGGTCTCAGCTTAAATCTCACTTTTGATGAGAATCCTTGCATGATAATCAACCCCACAGCCAGCCTGAATTAAGTGCTCCTTTTAAAGACAGCTGTGGGGTGGGCCACGGTGGCTCAGCAGGTAAGAATGCTTGCCTGCCAAGCCTGAGGACCTGGGTTCGATTCCCAGTGCCTGCCCATGTAAAAATAAATAAATAAATAAATAAATAAACACAGCCATGGCTGTCAGAATAGATTCCTGCAACAGCACTTACTGCTGTATACTGGGGTGGGTTTTTCCTGTCTTCCCTCACATTAGACAGAGACCTCCTTGAGGTAGTGCTTGCCTAGCACAAGGCTTGACCTTAAGTAGAACTTGAAACAGTCGATGGAATATGAAGTGAAATACACAGAACAGAGCTCAGGAATCCTCGCTCCTTATTCAGCATACTTGGTCTTCCCTTCTCCATCACTTATCTCTGAGGACACTGCAAATCTATTAGACCCATTATCTAAAGCTTAGAAGCAAACTTTTGTTCATTAAATTTAATGATGAAAGCCAAATATTCCTTTTTAACAGTGAAATGTCTTTGAATTTCAATTCCTATGGGTATCATTGGATTATTATGAAAGCGAGAAGAAGGAATGCATGTTTATGGTGAGTATTACATGAAAGATGACTTTTGAGATGAGACTAAAGAATGCCTTAGTCTGGGTTCTCTAGAATACAGAACTGAGGCACATGTTAAGTGTTGCTACTTTATTGGGAAGTACCATCTCAGGTCAGCAAGAGTGAGGGAAACAGGAAAGGAGACAAGCAATGATGAGAAGCAAATGCAAAATTATTCATTAACATGCCTGTTGGACAGCACTTGAAGAGACTTAGCCATGCATTCCCCAGGCACCCTTTCTTGACAACAAAGAGTGCAGAAAATGATGTTTTCACACAGTCTCAAGGTGGGAAGAAAGAGAAGAATTTACCTGCCAGGTTCTTTCTAAATTCTTTATTCCATCACAGTGTTTCTAACAGATATTTCACCCCTGCACCTCTAGGTTGCCTTACGTAGTATCTTTGAAAGCCACTGCGAAATTTGTGACATGTTGTTTCATCCAAGTCTGGGAGTCGGGTAGGGGAGTGAGAGTATGGGCTTGAGCTTTGGTGGCAACTGACGTTGAGCAAGTCATGGAAGGGTGCAGACTCAGATGAGACTGAAAGAATCTGAAAAGGTTGTGTCCAGATAAAAAGATGTGTGGAAGCCCTGGAAACGGGGAAGAGAGATGAATGAGTTGCATCAAATAATAAGAAAAGAGTAATTATAATGATAATAAGTGTTGTTAAAATGTATTGATATTCAGGATATATTTGGGAAATGGGGAAGGGGGTAGCTGTGGAAGAACGGCTTCAGAACATGAAAGAGGATGAATGGCACGTTAAAAAAAGGGGCACAGAGCATTGACAGGCTGCCTCCAGAAAAAGCGTAGTAATAGATCATGTGCCAGAAACTGTTCCAAGAAAAGAAAAAGAAAGGGGATGTGTGTGTGTGTGTAACAAAATTCAAATGTATATTACAAATTCATTTTGTAGTTTGCCCAAAGGCATTCTGTTAGTAAATGGTAGAGCCAGGATTTGAATCCAGTAGACTGGCTCCAAAAGCCGTGCCTTTAAGCCCTGTATTAAAACATCACATTCACACATTGTGTTGGAACCTGGCAAACCCGGGTTAATGGCAGGGCCAAGTGAAGAGGCTCTCTGAGAGCCCTTGTTTCAATGCTCTGTTTACCCGGATGCCAGCGTTTTCTCTGGAAACTTGGGGAAAATGTTGCAGGCAAAGCTTGCCACCTGTTAATTACTGCACAAAAACAGTAGGGGCCAAGTCATTGCTGTGCATCGGGGATAATTACAGCTGCACAATTGTTAGGCATCCTCTTGGCTCCTTTTCTACCCAAATGTTCAGCCCTAGATTCCAAGCAGGTGATGATTTGCCAGCATAATAATAAATGCCGTAGGGGAACAGGTAATCAAGAGAGGCAGGCTGCAGACAATGTACTCTGAGCAAGCCTGGAAACAGACCAGGAGACATCATGGAAGCTTCCATCCAGTCTAGATTGCACCTGAAAAGACTGTCCAGCATGCCCAGTAAGTGCAATTTTCTTAATAAATAAAGAGAGAGGCAGATGTTAAGATAAGAGTGGATAAATCAGTAAATACCACTTCCAGTGTGGGAAACAGTCTTACTGTCCATCTCTGGCTGGGTGCGCAGACATAAAATGAACATGAGTTGGAACAAGAGATTGAGGTGAATGCAATGCTGTAAACCAACAGCTGATAGACATAATGAGAATGGCTAAAGACATCTGCCTTGCTGGAATGAAAACTAAAAATTAAAATTAAAAAGATTTCCAAACTGCATCTAGGAACTTGGCATTTTAGAGAGCAGAAAGACAATAAACCATTCAGAATTTAGTGTCCAAATCCATGCCTGATCGCTGCCAATAGTTTGGGCTTATACATTTTGAAGTCAAACATATTTGATGACAACAGATTCCATTTTAGCTGTTGACAGCTGTGCCCAACATCTGGAGCCTTCAGTTCATCAAAAGAAATCTAAGACAAACCCAGTGTTTCCTTTTTAAATTCCTGCTTTTAAATGAACATTTTAAGCAAATGTAAAAAATATACTTATTACTACGTACCTGCTATGATCTGGATGTTAAGTAAAATCTTTGCACTCAGAACTTCCGTGTAATGTTCACAGCGGTTTGGCTCATTTATTACTATTTCTACTTGGTAAATCAGAAAACAGAGGTGGCACAAAGAGGTTACCCCCCCCCAAGTTAGTAAATAATGGAGTTCAGATTCTAAACACATATCTTTGTAACCCTGACGCTCATGCTATTTCAACAACATCTAACTGACTTCCTAAGTTCCTTTCTCAGGTAGCTAAGTACTAGGGTGAAAATATCCAGTAACAGTCCCGAAAAGCTCTCTAGACCATTCTTCACTCTGCTGTACCTCTCTCCCAAAATACTCACTCCTATGCTCCAATTGTTTAATCCTTAATAAACAGTTTATATTAGAACAGTTTTAGATTTACAACATTATTGACAAGATAGTACAGAGAATTCTCATATGCCCCAACCCAGTTACTCCTATTACTAATATCTTACAATTAACATAGAACATTTGTCACAATTAATAAGCCAATACTGATACATAATTATTAACTAAAGTCCTTACTTCATTCAAATTTCTTCAGTTTTGCTCAAATGTCCTTTTTCTGTTCCAGTATCCCACTCAAGATGCCATACTACATTTAGTAGTAGGTTTCTTCAATTGTGACAGCTTCCTAGTATTTCCTTGGTTTTGATGACCTGGGAAGTTTTGAGGATTCCTAGTCAAGTATTTTATAGAATGGTTCTCAATTGGGAATATTGTTAATAGAGGTACAATCCACATACCATAAAATTCAGCCTTTTAAAGTACACAGTTCACTACTTTATATTTTCACAAAATTGTGCAACCATCGCTACTGTCTAATCACAGGACATTTTCAGCCTCCCAAAGAGAAATCTCATACCAATTAGTGGTCATTCCTAGCCCCTCCCTTCCCCCAGCCTCTGACAACCAATAACTGACTTGCAGTCTCCATGGATTTGACTTCTGAACATCACACTGGTTCCTGTTCACTTAGGACTTGACTAAAACCTCCAGCTCTCTCCACACAAGTTAAATAAATGGAGCTAAATTTCATGCAACTGGTCATTGTGAAATACGATTTTAACTTATATGCAGGATTTTATATTTATTTTCAATTTCATCTGGTTTGTTTCCGTTCTCTATTCTAGTGTGTCAGAATTCTCTTTTACATGTTGATTATATTATTTGACATATTTATGAAGATCCCAGCTTTGCACTTTCTACAAGTCAAATGAGTAGCTGTCTATATCCCCACTAATGGTAGTGATAAAAGTACTGAACAGGTGGAGGAGAATGGCAGAGCCTAATGGTCCACCAATCAGTTCTCTCCACCTCTAGCTCAATCTCTCCCACCAGTCAGTTCTTCTCACCTCTAACTCAATTTCTCAGGCCAATAGAAACTCTTTAAACAATGTTCTTGACTATTGTTTTTCAACCCATTCTCCTGCAACTTTGGTGTGTTCTCAGTCATCTCACATGTTTTCCAGCATATCTTTCAAGGACCAATATTAAGAACACAGACTTATCTAAAAAAAAAAAAAAGATTGGCAATAGAGGGATGAACAGGACTTAGTGTCCTTAAATCACCAGGAGCTTGTATTTGGTAAACAAGACAGAAAGTTAGAGATGGGTGGGTTCTGGAGTCAGATTAACTTGGGTTTGAAACTTAGAATCCTGATTTCTATTTTTGGATCTCTGAATTTCAGTTGCCTCATCTGTAAAATGAGGCTAAGTATACCTATTTAAGTATAGAGATACTGGGGAAATCAAATAGCAATTATTTCCCCTGCATCCATCCTAACACTTTCTATTTCCCCTCTGCTTAATTTCTCCCCATATTACTTACCAACTTCATAATTTGCTTATTTGTCTTATTTATTATTTTTCCTTAATAGCTTGGAAACTCCACAAGAGGATGGGTTTTTGTTTATTGCATTCAATGTATCTCCAATACTTAAAAGAATTATTTGTTGTGTTAACGAATGAAAGAATGAATGAAATATATATAAATACTCGCACAGAGATTAGTACCTATACTTTAGTAAATGCTAGGGCCCTTTTCCTTCCCCCAGATAAAGAAAGAAACAGAGGAAAATCATGAGAGGAAATAAAAGCTTTGTTTGCTCTGGCTTTCTATTAAGATTGCAGACTCTGAACTTAACGGCCACACCTCCTTTTGTTATAGGAGACTCACCGGAATGGATGCTCAATAAGGGAGAGAACAGCACACAAAGGAAAATGTTTAAAAAAATATTAATACCACTGAATTGTACACTTGAAAATGGTTAAAATGGGAAGTTGGAAGTAGTATATATGTTACTACGTTAAAAAGTTCAAATAAAATAGATAACTGAATCTGAGTTGCTGTTTCGGTGATGGGTCCATGTCTAAAATGAGATCCAGGCATCAAAAAATATTGTCGTCAACATGGCTCTTTATAAATGTTAATATTAGAAAAAGAACATCGTGATATCTGTAGTCCGGTGATGACTGAATGCTTGTTCACAATTTCATTGAACATTTATTCAGTATCTATAATGTTATAGTTGCTGAAGGTACAATAACAAAGACAGACAAAGCCCTTCATCACTTGGGCAAAGCGCTATTAAACCAAATGTTACAGAAATTATTTTTGAGCTGTAAGAATAATGAATTCAAGGGATACAAAGAACCAATAGGCAATGTGAGCGTATATCAAGGGACCCGACCGAGAATTTGGAGTCACGGAAGGTTGAGTGTGAGAATAATATTTACCCTGGGCGTGAGGATCACTCATCTAAAGCAGAGTTTGACAAATTGACCGCTGCTTGACCAATTGACTTGGTTGACCAGGTCCAATCCATCATCTTTCTATAAATACTATTTCACTGAAATAAAGCCATGCATGCTCACATACATATTATCTATCTTTGCTTTCCAATTACAAGCACAGAGCTGAGTGAGTCACTGTGACAGAGACCATATGGCCCCAAAACCTAAAGCACTTATTTTCTGGAACTTTATAGAAAAGGTTTGTCAATCTCTTATCTAAAACAGCAGAAATTAAAGATAGTTTTGAAAACTATAAAGTACTTAAAAGTAATTACTAAAAGAATAGCTAAAAATAACATAGGGATATTTCACATTTTCTTAAGAATTTTCATCTTCATCGTCCCATTTGATTTTCATAACAAAATTGCACGGACGTTATTTTTATCCCCATTTTAAGTGATAAAGGAAGGAGCTTCCCCACAGCTCCCAAAGCTAATAAAAAGTAGTCAGGATTCAAATTTACCCTGTGTTTTTCTTGCTCCCCTGCCCTCTTCTCAGCATCACAGGATTTTCCTCTATGACTCAGGCTGCAAACTGGTAGACACCAGCCTCTTTCCCACCTGTGGACATGTTCTGTTTGTCCACATGATGTTCTATTGCAAAATTATGTGCCAGTTCTTTAAAGTTATGGGGATTCCACATTAAAAATAAGATTTAGTCTTTTTTCTTGAACAACTGGAAGCTCTGACCTTCCTGGGTCTGAGTTTCTACCTGGCAACAGTTAGCAGGAACTATGGAGCAGTGACTCCTCTGATTCTTCCATCTGCTCTCCAGGGTCCTTCCGCGGTGGCTGTGATTTTCCTCCCTGTGCCCATCCCTCTCGGCAATGGGACTGTGTAGCTCTCCTATCAAAAGGTGGGATTTATTTCTCCAGCCCTTCTCTCCAGGCTGGGCTTGTAATGTTGAGTCAAGTTCAAGGTCGAGAGACCTTGGATGCTTCCAGCCAAAGTAGTCTGAAAACTAGACTTTTTTTTTTAAGTGAAGAATATTGATATAAGAAGTAGTTCATTTCATGTTAAGCTGAAAACAATTTTCCATCACTGCCAACCTGTAACCCGACCAAACTCTTCATGGATGACAGAGCACTATTTCCTTTGTATAATGGTCTTCAACCCTTCCAATCACCTCTCCCAGCCCAGCAACTTTATCTTAAATTCAACCCTGAAGGATAGACAAGAAAGGTAGGTGGAAAAAGCCAAGATCTGTGGAAGTCTTTCTTACCCCTGGGAGAACAATCCCAGGCTCACCTACTGGAAGATGGGAACCCATGTGGAGCAGAGGTAAGCCGTCCCTGGAAGGTCACCAGTCATTCCCCAGCCAAACCTGGCGCAAATCTACAAGTAAGGTGAGCCCAAATCAGAAAAAACTGTCCAGCTGAGACTATCCCAAACTGCTGACACACAGACCCATAAGCTAAATTAAAGATTTATTGATGGTTTATTTTGCATTCCTTTTTTTAATCACCTCTCACCAAATTTAAGTGTCAAGTGCCATGTTTTATGGAACTTACACCAATCTCTTAAAACAGAATTATTTTATAGTATCCTGAGTCTACCAAGTGGGGAGAAATTCAACTAGGAGGAATGTGTGCTTTTTCACATTTGCAGAAACTATTTTCCTGCCTGGCCCTTATTAGCATGTCAGTTTGCAGCTCTGCTAAGGCACATGATTGACATACAGCAAATTTATTTTGATGCATGCCTCTAAAACACTTAACTCTGAGAGTGCCCGTATGAGTTAAGTGCCTGCCTTAAATATATTTGAGGAACTATAGGTGCCTGGTAAATATTACATGTTCTCCATTTCTCTGCAGTTTTTTCTGTTTCTTTCTTTATTATTTGTTCCTTTTTCTTTACTTTCTTTTTCTTTATTTCTTCCCTTCTTTCTTCCCTCCCTCACCCTCCCTTTTCTTTCTTTCTTTCTTTCTTTCCTTCCTTCCTTCCTTCCAGACCAGCCTTAAGGTTGTTAAGAATAACTCAGTTCCAGATATTGCCGCATGCTTCAAGAGGGGACCTTTACTTATCTCTAGGCTGCAGTCACTGAGCACACTTTTGTTCTTTGAAGTGATTAATAAAAACAGCCTTCTCTGGTTAGCCAAGATACTTCAAAAATGATCACTGAAAGCGGTTCAAATTCAATGTCATCCTTGTAATGCGGGTGGCTGGGGAGAATGGAAAGTGGTCTCTGACAGATTCATTGATGACTTTCTCTGTGTTTGGAGTTCTCATTGTAAGGATGCCATACTGCTTTCTAGGGAGACTGTTGACAAGCTCCTTTTCCCCAGATTTCCATCAGACCTCAGTTTATGGACTAACTTGTGATAAAAACAACAAAAGAGATGGAGGATAAGGAAAATGACGAGAGCATTTGAGGGCCATCAGTGATAACTCTCAAATTAAAACATTCAAGAGATTATGACTTAAATCAATTGTACAATGGTTTTCTAAAAGAAAGGACTTTATTTTTAAATTGTTAAACATTACTCCAGTGCACATACTCCACAACTCAGGATATAGGTACACTAATTTTGGATGGGTAGCACACGTAGTATTGTCTTCTTTTTATTCAGCTCTTTCCAACTCAGCCTTTGTGATCTTGCCAGACTTTTTTCTTGCCAAATCCTGTAAACTCTCCAATTTCCTCTCTCTCTCACATTCTCCTTATTCTTCCTTCTCCCACTATTTGTTCCTATCTTCCTCCATCTGCTCCCCACTTGGTCAGAAAGAAAAATACCAGAAGGGTGTAGCCAAGGGAACTCTCAAAAAGTTACGGTAGGTTAGGTCCAGGAAAGCACATGCTAAAAACGATGTAAAAGAAGGGGAGATTGAAAATTACCCTAGTGGTCACTTTCAAAACTTGTAATATGAAATAAATGTTTCATTTTTAACTGAAGGCTAGTGTGGGCCAGGTAGTGTGCTCAGAACAAGTGTCACAGAAGTGGTTAAGAAAGGTTTGGGGCTGCATAAGAGCAAGGATTGAAAGGGGAAGGAGCTGGGATCAGGATGCAGTTGGCTGAATAATGGCCACACAAATACATCAAGCCTGATCCCTGTAAATGCTACCTTGTGAGAAAAAAAAGGGGAAGGGGTCTTTGCATATGTGATTAAAAGTTAGGGATCTTGATAAGGAAGAGTATCTTGGTCCTAAATCCAGTCACAGCTGTCCTTGTAAGAAGCAGAGGGAGAGTCCACACACAGAGAAGAGGAGATGCTATGGAGGCAGAGGTTGGAGTGAAGTGGCCACAAAGGGAGGCAAAAGCCACCGGAAGGTGAAAGAGTCAATGAATAGATTCTGTCCTTGAGCCTCCGAGGAAAGCATGGCTCTACCAACACCTTGACTTTGGCCCAGTGAATCTGAGGCTGGACATCTGACCTCCAGAATAAATTTCTATTATTTGAAGCTACCAGATGTGTGGTAACTTGTTATGGCAGCCACAGGAAATTAATTAAAGTATTTAGTGTACATACTACAACAGAATTTGTTATATTATAATACATATAGTACATATATTAAAATGCTTATCACACTGAATTATATGTATCACATCTATGTAAAAAACACAAGCAACATTTTCTAAGTATTACTGAATGCAATACACTGCTAAGTGCTGTACAACCTTCTCATTTGAAACAATAATTCCATGCATTATGCAATTTAATCCTCAGTTTACAAATAAGGAAACCAAAATTTAGGTTTAGACCATGAGCCTATCCTCTTGGCAACTAAGCGATTCTTCTAAGATTCAAACCCAGATGAGTCTGATCCCAGAGCCTGGCCTTCTAAGCAGCATCTTCCCTGCCCTGCCCCCCGCACCAGGAGCTCTGTGTTCATAGAAAAAGCCAAAGAAGACGCATGAAAATAATGGCTGCTTAAATGTTGAGGTATGGATGCTATTTCAGTCAGGGGTTCTTTTCTGAATCAGAAGCCCAGAGATAGGGGAAGGACTTGACAACTCTTTGTGCTTTATGCAACTTCCAAAAGAAGATGGGCAGAAGTTCCGGGTCTTGGGAACGTATTAGAGGAATCAAGACACAAGTATCACAAGATAAATAAAACCCTCAGTCAAGAATGAGTACGAACATGTTTTAGTCTGCTAATAGTGATTTTTCTTAATGCTCAAAAAAAAAAAAAAAGAATGAGTACGAAAGTTTCCATCATTTTTTTTCTTCCCATGTCTAGGAGGAAACAATAACAATACACCAGTCAGATCTTTTTTTCATTCCAGATCAGAAGTTTAAACTGATATCCAGGCTGCAAAGATATTCTGTCTGTCCCATGCAGTGTTTGCAACGACAAAATTGAATTAGTTGTAGACATTGCAAAGTGAGGTACGTTGCATTAAAAGCTTCAGAGTTCTGTCTTTAAAGAGTTGAAGATCTCTTGTGCTGAATGCTAGTTATGCTTTCAGATGAGTCACACATTCTCAAATTAACCCTGTTCTACCACATTTTTTTTTGTCTACTCTTCTGCTGCATTTTTTTTAACACCTGACCTATTCCACTCATTTATTTTAATTTCCTGGTCCTAAATGCATTTGATATTGAAACTTCTGATAAAGATCATCAACTCATCAATGCTTCAATTCTATAAAATAAAACAAAATTTCAGCATGCACGTTCCTGTAGTGACAATGCATAATACCATAACTTAAACCCTCTCCATGGGCAAGCCTAGTAAATATTTACCAATTCATCTTGCCAGTACTATACTGTATCGAGCTTTCTGTTGCCTGATGCTATTAACACTGCCTGGAATAGGAATGAGTGCAAGCCAATAAAATACCATCTGAGAACTCTTGGATCGCCAAACAACTCGTTAAGCATCACTGAGTGTAAAAATGATCGTGATGATATGCCACTGGGAGAATAATATTCTCCACTTGTGGATGAGATGGTAAGATGAAATTTAGAAATTGCTGCTCTGATCATTGAATACAAATATTACCATCATCCACTTCCCAGCAAATGTATTTTGACTGGTTAATTGCTCGGCCACTCATTATTAATAATTGAAGACTCGAATGTGCTCTTACTGTGTAATCCATTTCTACAGTTACCGTTGAGTACAGTATTAACACGAGCACTCTCATGAGGAAATGCATTAGTGCACCACACTGCGTTAAAAAATAAGCAAGGATTCCTGTAAGCGGGAAGAACAGAGCTGTATTGGAGCCAGAGAATATACCACAATAATCATAACAGGCAGCTGTCTATGAAAAAGTACACAGGGAAAGCAAAATATTGATTGTGAGCCTATGCTATGATACATGTTGTGTTGGAAGTCTCACTAGAATTTATCTTTTTAAAATCTGTTCATTGTTATTATTCCTCATTTAGAAACAAAGTACCCAGGTTTAAAAGGGGTTAATTAATCAAAGTAATAGACCCAAGTTTCCAGCCCAAGTTTTCAGGGATATTTTAACAATGAACACCTGCAGAAGTAGAGCCCTATTCTGTAGGTGGAGAAGGATAGAGGTGGGGGTAGGGGGAATCTCGGAAAGAAAGGGGCGGGAGTGGGGGGGATGGGAAGCACAGAAAGGAATTCTCCTGTAAATAGGACCAGTACATCATCTTTTTCTTGCAGATAAATATTTCATTTTGATTTGGGTATTCATAATGACTCTGTTTGTGAGAGGCGCTGCTTGATTAATTTTATACACTTAAGTTCCATGTGAAAAAAATAGTTATTCATTTTGTCATATAATTGGTGCTCAAGAAATAATACTTATTGATATCATCGCCTGAAAATTTTACTGATAATATTGACAGACTCAGAGAAGAAATAATCATGAATGATATAAAATTAACATAAGAAATGTGAAACCACAGTGCATGGAATCACTTGCTACTTGCAAACTCTGCAAGGAGCAATAAATTATGGCATGAGTATTTGAGGCTTGCACTGAGTCAAGTTTAGCAGTTTTCAAGAGTTGCAGTTTAACGACTGGATAAGCAAGGTAAAGACATTCCTGGCAAAAGATCTGCATGTGCAAAGTTCCCAAAATATGAAAGAGCAGGCACCATTCAAGGCCTTGTGATCCAGATGAGCAAATGAGAAGATGCCCCCTCCTGAAGGGCCAGCAGATGTGCAAGCTACGGGGCTTTACTCTGTAGATCTTGCTCTTAGGAAAGAACATTAGTACATCAACCTGACATTCCTTTCCTGAGCACTTAAGCATCCAGTCCTGAGGTAGGCACTGGGTAGGATACAGAAATAAATGTGCTTCCACGATCGTCACCAAAGAGTTTAACCAATATTTATTGAGTACTTACGATGGGCCACATGCTGATAAACCAAAGGTGGACTTGCTAAAGTTCTGTTCCTATCTTCTCTACCAGTTCCCATGCACTAAGGACACTATGAAGGCTTGGCCAAGGGTTAGATTCTAAGGCCAATGAGTAAGATGGTATAAGTTTGAAGCACTGTGAATAATGGAACTTGTACAGACTCAGGAGTTTGGCAGATCTGGGTTTGCATTCTTGATTCACTGTGTTACCACTTACACATCTTGGGGAAATATCACCCTTAGAAACTATAAAATCAGGATGTCAAGCCCCATGACACAGAGTCCTTAAAGTGATTAAATGAGACAAATTATGTAAAGCCAAGCTCATTGAGGGGAAATCATAGTGGCTCAATAAATTCTAGTAAATTCATCTACAAAGTATAATAATCAGAATGTACTAGAGATACCTGTAACAATTATGATATTTGAGAAGTTCCCTCTCTATCACAAATGAGTGGATTAGAGAAGTTATTTTTACTATTCAGGAAATACAGAAACTCACCATGAGATGACAAAGGATCATATTTTTAATGGAAATATCATCATCTGAATAGAGTAAAACCTTCTATTCATGATGCACCTTCACATCTACTCTCTCATTCGACCCTCTCTCTGCCTTGTGTTGCTTCTCCAGCCACACCCACCCATGTGGTGATGAGCATCCATCTGTCTACCTATGCTGGATAACTGTCCTGACCCTGGAATCAGCAATAGTCAAGGCCAGCAAGATTCTTTTACAATACTTCCTACCTCATAAACCAGAAGAGTTTCCATTCCTTCATTTCTGAGGTTGGAGGTGTCAGACAGGACCTAGACATTAGTGGGCCACAGACTTTCCTGAGAACCCTCACAGGAACAAGGAACCATGCCCAGGTCTCAGGGAAACACTCCAAAAGCCCAGCAGCGCCTGCCTCATTCCTGAACCAGAGGGCTGCTGCCCTGAAGCCAACCCTCCTCTAGGCCCAAACCCATTCTCCTTGGCCTTCTGTTAGGATGCCTGGAATGATCCAAGCATGAAACCAGTCCTCCCATCCTCCCAGCTCCCCCACCGCCCTCACTCTATTTCCTGTCTTACAGGAACCTTCGCAAAAAACATGCATTTCTTCTTCCCTGCTCTCAGCCAGTTCTGGTTCATCCTGAGCTGCCCTCCAGCTAAGCCTCCCACTTTTCCTAGAGTGCTAGTGTTTTCATTTGCCAAAGCTGCTGGAATGCAGTATACCAGAAACAGAATGACTTTTAAGAAGGGAATTTATTAAGTGCAAGTTTGCAGTTCTAAGACCATGAAAATGTCCAAATTAAGATACCGACAAGAGGTTACCTTCACTCAAGAAAGGCTGATGCCATCCGGAACACCTCTGTTGGTTGGGAAGGCATGTGGCTGGCGTCTGCTGGGGTCTCTGGCTTCTGGACACCTCTATCAGCTGGAAAGGCACATGGCAACATCTGCTAGTTTTCTCTTCTGACTTTTTCCATTGCTTCTTCTGGGGTGTTTTCTTTAATCTCCAAAGGTCTCTGGCTGCGTGAACTCTGTTGGCTCTGAAGCTTTTTCCAAAATGGTTCCTTCTTAAATGGCTCTAGTAAATGACCCCACCTTGAACGGGTGGAGACACATCTCCACGGAAATCATCTAATCAAAAGTTACCTCCCTCAATTAGGTAGATCACATCTCCATGGACCCAATCAAAAAAGATCCCACCCAGCAAAATTGAATGAAGATTAAAGAATATGACATTTCAAACCGACTCAATGAGCAATAAAAACTATCACATGAAATAGCCCTAGCAAAGCATAATTATCTGCATCTTATAACTGAAGAAACAGATTAAGAGAAGTTAAGTCATTTGGCCCAAATTACATGTTAGTAAGTAGCAGAATTGAACTCAGAATCCAGGAATTTAGATCCAAGGCTCAGGGAGTTTCTCATCATTTCAAATCATTTCTCGTACAAGCCTGCTTGGGTCATTAATATGTAAAATAATTTTTTAAAAGGTATATAGAAATCCTTTTCATACCAAAGGAATTGAAAGATGAGTGAATAACTAGTATACTAATGATCTTTACTCTGAACATCGGCCATAGGAAAAGAACTGTGTTCAGTTGGAGGCTAAAATTCAGTCAGTGTAAAGAGTAAGACAATAATGCTGTTGGGTAAACATGACCCAGTTACTCATACTTTCCTATCTGTAAAAGATTAAAACTGAAACCAAATAATGGAATCAGGGACAGATAAAGATACAGGAGCAAGAGGAACATCTAGGGAGTAGGAAAAAGACATGGGAAAGATGATGGGTGAAAATAAGTTGAACGACCTAATGATACCCAGGGGAGGTGCAGAGGCAGGGAAGGGGGAGCTGACATTAATTAATGAAGAGTTTTAAAAGGAACAGCATGATAGAATGACATCCTTGGAGAACAGTCTCACTGGCAACATGGTAAATAATTTCTGAATGTGCTGGACTGTGATTAAGGCACATTTTTCTCCTTTCAAAGATGATCAGTATCTCCCAGTGGAACTATTAGCTAAAATGCAAACATTTCCTGAAAGAAAAATTAGAAGAAAGAATGCCTCCTTTCATGCTATGGGAAAACAATGTAATTCTGAATTCTCCACTTTGTTCCAGAGAATATCCATTTCCCATGCTAGTGCATTGCCATCATTATCACACATAGACTCAATATTCACATGATGCTGAATCAAAAGAGTTAAAGGCATAAAAACAATGGTGATTCAATGAATCAAAACTCCAAAAGGCTGTAGATGCTAGCTGTTGTCATTCTGAAAACAAACAGTCCACAAGGGAGTGATTTACTATCAAAACTGATCTCTAAATACACAACTTTTTCTTCTGTAGCTTAAATTTTATCTTCCTAAAAAATGAATATAATACCTACCTCAAAGGATTGCAGTGAATATTAAAATGTTATTAAAGTTAATATAGGTTTTACCTGAGCACATATAAGTTGCTTAATAAACATTAATTCTGCCTCCCTTCTCTTCCCTCCTCTCTTTCAGCCTCTCAATTTTGTCAAATTGGTGTACACATTAATGCCTGAATTTTCCCCATTATTTGCCTCTTCCCCTTGGTCTCTCCTTTTGCCTCCCTCTTTCTCCCCTTCCATCCTTAACGTTATCTCAATTGTGGACATAGAAAATATTTTCAGACTATATCTCGTTTAGGAAAATGACTATTTTTTGTTAACACAGACTTAGAATTTAACACAGTCTGAAATATTTTGGTTGTTCTTGGGAACTGTGTATCATTAACTCACAGCCTTATCAGGATTCTGCCTGAAGAATTAAGGAATATATTTTTACCTCATACACGCTAATAAGTCTTAGAGGCCATAGCCAGGGATGTCAAAGCCTGCCTTGGACTCTTCTGTTGGATGTGAAGCATCAAATTCCTTTTGGAACTCAATTCCTGAAGGCCCCTGCTCAGAAGCTAGACTCAATAACTCTGGCACTGGGGAAATGTGACTGGAAGTCTCTGTGGTTCACAAATAGCTTTATTGCAAAAGGAGAGCGAGCATGTAGAGAAAACTTAGTCCCTCGTTTGTGTGTGTGTGCATATGCACTTATGTGTGTTTATGTACATTCAAATTATAGAGAATAAAAGAACGGTTCTTTCTCTGGTGGATAAAGAGAAGAAAACCCTGATGAGAAGAAAGTAAGGGTAAGAACCAAGATAGCACTTTTTTCCCTTCTTCCCCTGGTCTCTGAAAATATTTTGTATACTGTTTCAAGGTTTTGTTTACCCCTATAGCTTTCTTGTTATTCCCTATAGCTTCTTGTATTTCCCTTAGGATCTAAATTTCGATAGTCTGTTACAAAAGCATTCGTAATATTGGTAGTTGGACTACTAAGGGATATTTGGCCTTCCTTACATCACTTTCTGACAAGACCAAAGTGACAGTAACTGCATATTTATTAGGGAGGTAATGGTGGTCCTGAAGTAACAACATCAAAGAGAACAGAGGCCCAGGTAGGACTGAATGATGGAGAAATAATCTCAGCTCTTTCAGTCCCAGGAGGGACAAGATGAGTCATCAGTATAATCGAGGAATATGATTGCTCAGGTGAAAACAGGTTTGATATCCAAATTGTGATATTTTGAGAGCTGTTCACTATAAATTACTTGAACCTGAATTTAAATCATTCTCCACCGAAAGCAAACATTTTCCTTAGGTAATATGAAGAAATTAAGCTTCAGATCATCTCCTCGGTTTTTTGTTTTATTTCTATTTCTCCAATCCTACTTTGTAGCAAATAATCTACATCCATGATTTCAGATTGGGAGAAGATGCACAAGCCAACTTGTGTATACTAAGAGATCAAGTGATCTCTCTCTTAAAATAGCTCTTTACCTGAAGGAAATGACTGTTCTTAGAGTGCCTTTGACGGCCTCTAAGAAGTGCTGAAAACATAACACAGAAAGCATTCCAAGTACACGAAGGTACTGATTCTAGGATACACTTAACTCCCTCCTCCTTTGTACAGCAGCATTTTACAAAAAGCCAACAACTGGCCAAAAACAGTTATATGAGAAAATGAAATTGTAGGGCTCTTTATCAGAAAGTGTACAGTGTTTGGATTCAGAAAGCACTGAGTTCTAGCTCATTAAATTACTATGTTTGTTTATTTTCTGATGGTAATACAATTACACATAAATATACATTGTATATATACAAAAATATATGCCTATACAGATGTATACCATATATATTTATATGTATCAGGCAACTGATAAATTCTAATATTAATATTAATTTGCTTTGCCTCCATTTCCCTTCTTTTTATATCTTTAGTTGTTGATTCCTACCTTAAGTCTTCTCTGACTAAGTCAAATGAAGTGTGTCTGTCCCCAAGATGTAAAGATTCAAGAAAATACACTTTGCCATTCACAAAATTTTCCTAATCTACCCTCAATCTATCTTTTCAAACTTTTTTCTTTCTACTACCCTTTCTATTCTTTATTTTCTGGTCAAACATGACCATTTCATGGTCAAACTATTGGCCATGACCGTCCACAGCTAGAATTTTCTTCTCCTAAGGAATTGATTTATGCTGTCCCCTCTTCTTACAATGTTTTCTCTACTATCTCCATATTTTTCCATTTTTCTATTCCATTTGATCACAAATAAAAAACTAATTATGCAAAAACAAGGTCAGTGTCCAAATGGTTCTCTAAGAACATTATGTAAATTGTGCTTTCATTTTAGTAATATTTCACATTATTCTAACCATGACTGGACTAATCCAATGACTTAGATGAAAACTTCAAAACAGTATAAATTATGATTAGGAAGCAAAGCGGGCAGGGAATATGAAAATGTCTTGACACACTCCAAGAATAAGCAGAGAGAATTCTTTTCCTTCTAGCTATGACTGTTTATCTTTGACCAGCTCAAACCTTCCCCAGAAAACAAAGAGAAGAACATCTGTTTGGAAGCACTGGAAATTTACCAGAGCAGCCAGGACTTGATAGGCCATGATTCCAGAGAAAAGAGAAGCACAGAAAGTGCGCTCGATCTTCTATGCCTCTTTCCTCCTCAAGGAATTTGTATAATCATGAGGAGCATGGGTCCAAGAGAATGAGAAACCAAGCAGATATGACATCAGTGCCAACTGTAGTGGGGAGACAAAAATTCAAATTTAAGGGACAGCAAGTATGGAGGGCTCTGGGAAACACTTCTGACTTGCAGTTTATATCTTTGAATGGACATAACATAGAAAGAAGAGTAAACCAAAAACAGACCTTCATTTACTAAGCCAAAAAATCAACCTAAAGTCAAAGTCAGTTTAATCCATTTCATGATGAAGGTGAGCTTCTCTTTTTATGACATCTAGAGTAAAAGTAAATCCTCTCTGGAGAAAGATAATATCATCCAGGTACTTGTAAATTCTTTATAAACAATGTCTAGCATTCCACCCCAAATTATCAAGCATACTAGCAGAAAGGTCCAAAACTGTTCAACATAAACACTTTTGCAAGGTATGTGTACTTCAAGATTTTGAAGTTTTCAGACATGAACTTTGAAATAGCTCTGTTTAATCCATTTTATGAAAATAAATGACAAAATGGAGAATTTCACCAGAGAACAGGAATCATAATAAAGAATAAAATGAAAATTCTACAAGTGAAACAAAATAACTGAAATTAAGAAGTATTACAGGTTGAATTGGCCTCTCCCCAAAGATATGGTGAATCCCTAGCCCCCAGTACTTGTAAATGTAACTATCTTTAGAATTAGGCTCATTGCAAATGGAATTAGCTAAGTTAAAATGAGGTAACACTGATGTATGGTAGATCCTTAATCCAATATGATTGGTGTCCTTCAAAGAAGAAGAGAAGACAGACACAGAGAGGGATGTCCATGTGTCAACCAAGGCAGAAATTGAATTATAGTTCCACATGTCAAGGAATACCAAGGTTTGCCAGTCATTACCAGAAGCCAAGGGAGAGATATGGAAAAGATTTTGCCTACAGACTTCAGAAGCTCTTGCAACCCTTTATATTGGACTTCTAGCTTCCAGAATTGTAGGACAATACATTTCTGTTGTTTTAAGACACACAGTTTGTGGTACTTTTCTAAGCAGCCCTAGAAAACTAAGATGAGGACTAATGACATCTTATGCATAGTTGAAGAGAGGGTTAGCGCATTGGAAGATAGGTAGGTAGAAACATATAGATTTAACCATGAGGAGAATAAAAGGAACAAAACTAGAAAATGAGAAAAGATGTAAGGAACATGGATAAGACATCTAATATGTGTGTTATGAGAGTGACAGAAAGAAAGCAGGGAGAAAATAGGCAAAAGCAGTTTTTGAAAAAATAATGGTGGGGATTATTTCCAAAGCTGATAACATTAAGCCACAGAGTAAATAAGCACTATTCAGAAGGAATATAAGAAAAGGTCATTATGGTAAAACTCCTGAAAGCCACAGCTTAAGAGAAATCCTTAGCAAATAGGGTAATGGGTGGTGGCATTCACTTTCTAATGAAAAAAATTAAGATTTACACCTGACTTCCCAAGAAAAATTATAGAAACCAAAAAACAATGGAATGCTATCTTTAAAGTTCTGAAAATGAAATCATTGTCAAAGTAGAATTCTAGTTCTGATATAAATATGCTTCCCAAACAAAAGCAAAATAAAAGGCAAAAATTGAGAACCCTCTTGCCAGAATATCCACAGTAAAATAAATGTTAAAATGACTCTTCAGGCAGAAAAAAAGCATGATCTCAGAAGCAGGGAAACAAAGGAAGTAATAAAAAGCAATGAAAGTGTTAAATAAATGAGCAAACATAAATGAACATTTACTGTATTGAACACTAATGATATCATGGGAAGTTATAATCATAGATAAAACTAAAATCGCTGAAACAATAATGCAAACAGGGGAACTGGTAAATGAGTTGAGCGATTCTAGGTTCCTTGGATTGTCAGAGAAGTAGCAAAATTATTACTTTATATTAGATTTTAAAATATGTGAATGATTTGTGATTTAATCCTTAGGGTAATTCTCAAAATAAGAGTAAAGCCATCTCCAACGAGTTAATGGGTGAAGTAAAATTAAAAAAATACACCACTACCACCATGACCAATCCAAAATAAGTAAATAATTAACCAAGTAAATACAAACATCAGTGAAGTAGGTATGAAAAAAAGCAAATGGAATGAGCTCAGAACATATAAAAAATAATTGGTGTGGAAATCTCTTTTAGAATCATTAAGATAAATCTTACAAGGAGATTTTTGTTGAGACGTGATCTGTAAAGATCTCATAATATAACAATGAAAAAGTAGAAGTAAGCTTGGCATCTCGGAGGAACAGCAAGAAAGCTGTCCTGGGGTTAGGTTGGACAATCCCCGGCTAGGCACATAGCACTGCACCGTAAAATAGACTTACAGCCTCTGATGCTCTATCACAGACCTACAAGATGAAAACTTTCAGCCCCAACTCACAGAAGAGGAGAGCGAGATGCCATTAAGCAAATTGAATGGCATTATTGCATATATTTTCTACTCAAACGCATTTTATAGACAATTGTGTGAAATTAGTCTGCCACTTATGTGAACACTTTGGGAAATTTACTTAAGCCTCACCTTACTTATTTGTAAAAGAAAAATAAGCAATAGTATAAAATGCAAGGGTAAGAAGTTCTGTAGACCAAATCAGATAATTACTGTAAAGTGCTTAGCAAAAAAAATGGGTGAAACCTATTATTAAATATTAACTCATGAAATTATTGTCTTAGATATCTCATACAAGAGGAAAAGGAGATGGGATTCTAACAACATTATATTTCACTAAAGTCTCTGCTCCCTCCATTCAGCTCACGGTCTGCTGAAATATGGGGAAGAAAAGTTTGCAATACACTAAGTCCTATAAGAGAAGCAGAGGCAAAGGGCTATGAAGGGGTAAAAGAAGCTCTGCCTTGCAGAAGTGGGACTTCACCAAAATCTTCTCAGAAGAAAGAGCATTTGAGCTAAGCCTAGGGGAGGATGTGTATTCTTGATTTTCCCATTTTCTCTTCTAGATGTTTGCTCTCGTGGCCATTCATTTAGAGCTCAATTATGTTCTGTCCTGTGTGAAGTCTCATAAAGTTTAATCTTTGAAGGAACTTAACTTTTGTGTTCTCAGTTGATTTTTTTATGGTCATGTCTTGTGTGACAGCACATACTTCTCTTTATCACCTCAAAGTGCCTGGCACTAAGCTGAAATGGTACATGTCAAAGAATTTCATGTGCTATTAGTATATAGTAGGCACTCAATAAGGTTTGTTGAGTTAAGGTACATAATAAACACTCTATAAGATTATTAAGTTGATGTTAGATCATATAATGAATATAAAAATAGAAGGAAAATGAATATATAGATGACATGAGAGTGGATGTATAGATGGACATATAGGCCAACAGATATATGGAAGACTGGAGGCATACCACTGAATTTTTGAGTTTTCCAATAATCTCAATATTATTAATTTAGTTAACACTTTTGAGTTATTCCTGTTTTCCAATTTCTAAAGGATGTAGTAAAAGCCTTATATAACTCTTTTTTTCTAACTTTTCTTCTAAATGGTTGAAATAATAGATGAGTGTTCTGTTTTCTATGATTTTTGCTTCAGTGCAACACCAACTAATTAAAATATCACATCATATGGTATCTTTTTAAAAAACATATATGTCTTCAACTTCAATTCACTATTCACAATGAGAATAAACAATCCCAAAGAAATAATCATAATAAAAATAATAGAGAAAAATCTTTGAAAAGCAGAAGATAAAGTTGATTAAAAAGGCATCTGTCTTGAAGGCAATCTTCTTAACTGAAAGTAGTCATACCAATGCCAGCTAAGCTGTGTTGGGAGTACAGCTCAGTGGAAAGGGCCCATGGCTGTATAGCAAGACCTAGGTTTAAATTTGAACTTGCTATTTACCAGCTGTGTGTTTTAAGGCAAGTTACTCTATACTTTTTGACTATTTGTACTTTGGGGATATCACTCCTACATTCCATAGTCGTTGAGAGGAATGAATTAAATTGAATTACATTAATTAATTTGTGCAAAGTGCTCAACTCAGTGTCATGTACATATTAAATTCTGGGTAGAAAACAACTATTAATAGTGCGATTACTTTGTAGAGTCCATTAAAATGGAATAATCTAAAACTTACTTGGACTTTTTATGGCAGTTTACAAGTTACAAACAATTATCCATTATTTCATTTTTATTTATCATATCTTCATGTTATAATTAAGGGTATTGTGTCTTAGAGAGGTGAAGTGATTTAACAAAGACCACAAATCCGGAAGTAAAATGTGCAGCAAGGCTCTTATACATACCATGATTTTTTCCCCACAAAACTGTTTCTTGCCATCATCTCTCACATTCCTGAACCTTCTATTAATCAGACATGCATCCCAAGGGCAGAACCTAAATGGGAGGCTGATTTCACGCTTATCTAGTTTTTAATCCTTATATTCCTCCAGCAGGAAAAATGCATGCTCTGGCTCAGGGTGGTGCCTGCCCTGGCTTAGGCTTCAGCTGTTTGCCATTGGCTATTGCAATGTTTGATGTCATGTGGCATATTTATGGGAATTGGAGCCTAGCCGTTTTTAAAAATTTAAACAGTACTTTTCTTAACATTCTCTCCATACCTGCAATCTAACTTACTGTCCTCCCCCTCTCCTGTCGTGGACCTTCCATTTCCATAGCCCACCACAAAACCACACCCTTCCTGTTATGTTCTACACTTCCCTATTCCTAACTTCTGCCCTAAGCCTAGCAACTGCTTCTTAGCTTGTGTGATTGGCTACCCTCCCCTGACGTACATGCCCCGACTCCACCCCTCCTCCAAACTGTATATAACCCGAGCTCACCAAGCGTCGGAGTCCTTTTTAGCCCTTGAGCCCCTGAGCACACGAGTCTTTGCTATGTAACAATAAAGTAGCAGTATGCAACAATTGGCCTCCGGCTCAAGTCTTTTTAGGACCCTTGGCAGGGAACCCTGCCGAGCATCGGCTCACCTTAGTCCACTTATCCGGGCCCGGAACCCCCTCACCCCCACCCGGTGAAACGTCCCAACACCCTGACGCCGCGAGGCAGGAGGCCCAAGAGCCGTAGCGCCCTCTTTAGCCCCTGCGACATCACCGCGGCAATTGGCGCCCGAACAGGGACCTCGACGACGTTCCACCGAAGACTAGGACCTCCTAGACTAAGGTAAGACCCCCCTCCAGACTGTGTCCGCCTAAATAAACGCCCGTCCTAGTTTTGCCTTTGGCGGCCACTAGTCCCCTCTAAATTCTTCACTATGGGTGCCTCCATCACCAGGGCCCAAGTTCCACAGGTGCGTGCCCTAGCCGCCCTGTTAGACACTCATAAGTGTCACTCGAAAGACACCCGCCTTCCGGCCATCATGGCGGCATACCTGATGACGAAGGGGTGAACGGTTCTCTTCCGCCTTCTTCTTCAGGCCCAAAGCCGGAAGGGGATAACAACCTATACCCCGCCCTCCCTAAGAGAGCGGATGCGGGGACTTCTAATCCCTCCCTCGTTTCCTCCGCCCCTCCTCCTGCCACTCTTCCTCCTCCCCTTAGCAACACCAACCCCTTTTCGCGCTCTGGGACAGAGATGCTGGAAGCACCACCGCCATCTTACGCACCCCCGCCGCCATCTTATGCAGGGGCATGCCCTTGGCAGCCGCCATCTTGTGTAACCCAGCCGCCACTTTGTACGTCCCGGCCGTCCTGTCCTAATCCCGTGGACGGCACTCCCACTCCCTCTTCGGGTCCACTGTGGCCGCAGGCTCGGCCGCTACCGCCCTCGCAGGCAACACTCTTCCCCATTAATCTCACCCCTACCTTTACTCGGGAATGCCCCCAGCGACCAGCCCAGCGACCGGAACCGCAACCCCCTAATCCTCAACAGCCCCGCTCCTAGCGCAGGGACGCAGTTTTACTTGTGTCTTTCCAGAAAGTAAACCTCAGCCGCTGTGGATCCCTTCCCGTTGTGTCCGGCCTGCCACAGCCTCCACTGAAAAAAAAAAATCTAAAACTCTGTCGCAGTGAGTTAACAAATGTCTGTGCACCCTTACTAGCTCTTTAAAAAAATTTTTTTTGCTTGCCATAGTATTTCTGTGTCTCGTAACGTGTTTCAACTTACTTAGCTTCCTTTCTTAATATACTGAAGGCCATCCTTGCCGCTTCTGCCCCTCGCCTTCCCCCTTGGCTCCTACCTATAACCCTCCTTTCACTTGCAGTTTTTTTCCACAGTTTTCGCAATGGAACCGGGGGCCAGCCCCCAGCCAACTGAACTGTGGGCCGCAGTGCAGAACCCCCCCCCGGGGTCCTTTTCATCACTCCGGAGAGTCCTTTTTTCCCACAGCTCTTCCATACTAACTGTTCGCTTAATTTCCCCTGCGACCCACATCACCTCAATGCCACTAGCCCTCTAAATGTCTCTTTCACGCCCCCTCTCTCAGCCTTACTATTTGTCGCCAACCTTACTTCTAACCCGGATCAATTCCCGTGCGTCTCAGCCTCCATCTGTCCCCCAAAATTCCCGAACTGTATCCCCCTCCTGTGTACCAATTACCCGTCAGCGACTACGAACCTCCCCAGCCTCTTTCTTCGCGGGGCATGGTAGCCCATTCCCCCCAAACCCACCTCTAACCTCGAAAACTTCCATCATCATCCCCCCTCCCAGTCTGGCTGTTCCTCCCCCCACCCTTCTAAAACTCGGCGGCCTAAGAATATACCCCTGCACCTCCACTGGGTCAAGTGCAGGAGACCTAAACCCCTTGCGGTCACTTCCTACTATGCCCTTTACTCCCCCTCCTTAACTGACACTTCCGACGATAGCACCCCCCAATACCGTGAAACTCATCTTCAGGTTACGACTACTCTTGATGTCTCCACTGATCGCCTCTTTGGTGCTCCTATTTTCTCCTTACACAAACTCTGTGGCAAGTACGCCTGCCTCGATCTCTGCCCGCTCCTCTGCCTAGGGGGCTGTAGCCTCTGTAACGGCACAAGTAATGTCTCACTGTCAAGCAGGGCAGAACCCAAAACCTCTTCCTGCATAGATATAACCACCTACATCTTCGTCAAACCCCCATTCTTCTTCTTACAGTGTGCACGAGTTGACCCCGTCAGCAATTGCGTGCTGAGTAACTACTGGAACCCTAATCTCCCCTTTACTTTCATTGTCCTTCAACCTAAGTTACTTTGGATCCCCGTTAACGCCACCACCTAGATAGCCCCTCAACTCCCTCTCACCCCATATCATCTAAGTACCCGCTCCCTCACTCGAATGCGACGAGACTTCAGTATTTCCGCAGCCATAGCAGCCGCCATCATTGCAGCAGTCGCCGCCAGCACCGTAGCAGCCATTACCCTGACCCAGACTTCCACCACTGCAGAGGTCCTTCTCAACGTTACCCAACAAACTGCTAAAATATCCCACACCCAGGAAAACATCAACCACCTCATGCATACTGCCATCTACAATCTATAGCAGCAAATAGACTTAATTGCGCTTAATGTTAAAGCACTTTTTGAATTAGCCTCTTCCACTTAAGATAGTTGTTACCCCTTCACCAAAATCTGTGTTACCCCTGTGCCTGTCAACCACTCTGTCCCCCACCTCTCCCTGTGTGACTAGATCTTTACTTCTTTCAACGATTCTTACTAAAACTATACTCACACCCTTCAGACTCAAATCTTAGAGCTTAAACAAACTATAGTCCCTTCCATCACCTCCCTCTTTTCTGACCTGTTAAGTAAATTTACCTCCTTCTTCAAACCCTCCAATCTCATCTTCTATGGCCTTTTACTCCTCGCTGTTATAGGCATAAACAACAAACTAACCTCCTAGCCTTAGCAGCTCTTGAACTCCAAAACCCCTTCGCCAACGCGGACAACCGTCGGCAGGCACAGGTTTAGCTGGCCAGTGTGGCTCACCCCCAGGACTGACCACCCTGGGGTCTTGGTGCTGCTCCCGGGACTGGTCCTCTTGTGGAGCCTGCATCATGCTGTTGTAGCTCTGGCCATGCTTACCGTGTGTTTCTGCCACTTCTGTGTCCTCTCCATTCCCCTACGGGGGCTGCACGTTACCAGAGAACGTGCATCTGGAGCCGCTGTACGGCTACCAGATGGGTACCGCTGGGTGCGACACAAAGTAGTCGCAGGAGAGGGCCACTCTAGCAAGCCTCCTCTGGCTCTTCTGGGGCACATGAGATTTGCATAAGGGTCGGCTCAGCACATACCCTTCCCCTAAAATTCTGAGCCTCACGTGCAAAGGGAATCTCATCCCTACCCCTCCCAGCAAAGGTTCATGCCCGCCACTTGTCACACAAGTGTGTTCTTTAAAAGAAAAAGGAGAGGAATTGTGGCATATTTATGGGAATTGGAGCCTAGCCGTCTTTAAAAATTTAAACAGTACTTTTCTTAACATTCTCTCCATACCTGCAATCTAACTTACTGTCCTCCCCCTCTCCTGTCGTGGACCTTCCATTTCCATAGCCCACCACAAAACCACACCCTTCCTGTTATGTTCTACACTTCCCTATTCCTAACTTCTGCCCTAAGCCTAGCAACTGCTTCTTAGCTTGTGTGGTTGGCTACCCTCCCCTGACGTACATGCCCCGACTCCACCCCTCCTCCAAACTGTATATAACCCGAGCTCACCAAGCGTCGGAGTCCTTTTTAGCCCTTGAGCCCCTGAGCACACGAGTCTTTGCTATGTAACAATAAAGTAGCAGTATGCAACAATTGGCCTCCGGCTCAAGTCTTTTTAGGACCCTCGGCAGGGAACCCTGCCGAGCATCGGCTCACCTTAGTCCACTTATCCGGGCCCGGAACCCCCTCACCCCCACCCGGTGAAACGTCCCAACACCCTGACGCCGCGAGGCAGGAGGCCCAAGAGCCGTAGCGCCCTCTTTAGCCCCTGCGACATCACCGCGGCAATGTCAGGCATGGCAACTGTTTCTGATGTGTCATTCTGTTTAATAAAGCTAGGAGATTTTGCCAGATGATCTGTTTCACTCTTAGGCAAATGCATATAAAGCCTGAGTAGCTCTTTCGACTTTGCAATAAGCTCAGAATCTATTCTATAGCACATTTTGAGCAAACAAGTTATCTGTCTCCCACTCCACCTACATTCCACTATGGTGGGCTTGATGAATGAGAACTTCACTTCCCTCATACCTCACTAGATATACATGCCTAGGAAGGCAGGCAGACCTTATGATAGCTTTGCATACAGATCTTAAGGAACATAAGAAATTCCAGCTTTTCAACTGCTGCCATTCAGAACTTGATTCTCCAAGCATCATGAAGTCAGGGAGGCTTTCTAGGAGATGGGGGAAAGGAGACACAGGGATGGCTATAGACAAAGTTCTAGAAAGGTCCTTTATTTTGCTGCATATAGTCACCTATGTAACTATAGTGAAATGCAAGGACTGCTAAATATTTGTAGAAAGCAAGATTACCCAATCTTTCCTCCTAAATTTTGGGCAGGCCTATTTAAGGGGAAAATCAAGAGGTTCCCCAAAGACCCAGAATGGGATCAGGCAAAATAGTTCTTCAAATTTCCCAGGTGTAGAAAAAGCCAAAGAAAAGGAGAATAACTAATATCTCACCCAAATCTTGGGGTCAAAGCTGTGGACAAGGAATGCTGTTGTTTTCAAACTAAGGACACTGAGACATAGCCATGAGGTTTCACAGCCAAAAGGTTTTTAAGTTAGTTGGACTCTGGAGTGAAGTAGAAAGTGAGAAAAAGGGAATCCAAGCAAAAATGTCTGAGAGAACTGCTGATGTGGGGTTGAAAATTCAGAGGATTCTTCTAATGGTTCCTTGGCCTTGTGGGGCTCAGGTGAGGCAGCCTAGTATAAAAGACACAAGGTTAAAACAGATATCTCTGGTTTCAGCATTGCTGATAATTGGGTCAATCAGTGAATTCTTCCTTTTAAGCTTAAAGGTGTCTAGCAGTCAATGTCTAACAGTTAAAAGAAATGGCATTCTTTTTTAGCTCAAGACCCAGAGTGACTATACAATATTTATCACCCTATATGGCCATTTAACTTATATTTTTTACCTCATACCTCATGGCCCTCCAAAATCCCTGTATTTCTCTTTTCCATCTGAACCTAAGTGCCCATAAAATATGGTAGTTTTTTTTTTTCCAGGGAGGAGACATCTGAAAGAAGATCATGTTTATGTACAAATCCATATAGGGTTAGCAGAAGGTCTCCCAGTCTCCAGAGAACATGCTTGGGGATAAGAGCAGGTTAAGAAAAGTAATTTCTAACTGTTCAGGAAGGTAGTATGATTTCTTCAAAAGATAAATTCCATGGGTTAGATGGTAGTTACTTGAAACATCTGAGACATTTGCTCTTAGGACCTTAACCTGATTTTTAAAATATTTTTCCAAACATCTATTCAGTTCCCCTTCTCTGAAGTTCCCTGACTTCTCCTGCTCAAGAAGGATTTGTACCAGGTAACTGTACACCTTTGCCATAGGTAGATGAAGTGAAAAATCGTGACCCTCCCAGATGAGCCTCACTTTTGAGAATTTGATCCTATAAACACCCAAACCAGTCTATACTGGAAAGTGAAACTTTAAGGTCATATAGAGCAGAAGAATTTGGGCTTGGAGTTGATACCATGTCAACCCAAAACTGACGTTAAGGATAGTCAGAAAAAATAGCATCTC
This sequence comes from Tamandua tetradactyla, assembly GCF_023851605.1. Lineage (NCBI taxonomy): Eukaryota > Metazoa > Chordata > Mammalia > Pilosa > Myrmecophagidae > Tamandua > Tamandua tetradactyla. The sequence continues at coordinate 175,593,755 of NC_135332.1, forward strand.
ATCAAGGAAGTAGGTTGACAGAGGGAAGAATGGAGCTGGCCTGCAGAGAAAAAAATTACATGAAAATATATACTTCCTCAGAGAAAGAAATACAGAGTAGATATCTAATGATCTTATAGTTCCCATGAGTTGCCTTTAGGTTATTAGTGAATCACCTGTCCCCTTACAAAATCCCCTTTTCCTTAAACTCTTTTGAGGGGTTTGATCTCTGACTAAAACATTTTGCAAATGACTGAACCTCATGAGCTGCAGGTGGATTGATGGAATAGAATGTGTGTAAGATATTGAAAGATGGTCTGTCAAGTCAGAGCAACTTAGGATCCAAGTTTCTAGTATGTAGATCTAGACCTTAAGTCCTGCCCTGATCTTACGATATAGTCCACTTTGGAATAGTTACAAAATATTGTTAGCCTAATTAGATAGCACATCTAATCTGTAGGCCATGTATGACTAACCATTTGCCCACATATGGTTGATTAAACCCACATATAATGTTAACTGGATTGGATCAATTAACTGTTGCCATTAAAATTGAATATAATTAATTATACAGCTTGAGTTGCTGAGAACAATTCCACTGCATTATGAAAGAACGAACATGAGAAAATTCTATCAACAAAAGGAAAACAGGTATGGATAAAGCCTCTAAGTCCTTTTGACTCATGTTTGAGTCATGCGAATTACCTGTACACCAAGGAAAGATATTTTTGAATAAACATTCTCATCAACAAAAATTTAATGAGGCCCATAAATATATGGAAATATAATCTGGGGACCAAATTTGGGGAATAAATAGATGTCCATGCTGGTCAAAATTTGAATCACCTAAGAAGGATACAGGGTCCCTAGATAATGAAATGTACTTAAGCTGTCAAACATAGATATTTGCTCATCCCTCACCCAGTTTATTTCATCAGCTTTTGTTTGGACATCCTGCTCCTAAGCCTTTACCACACCAGTGCCAGAGTCACACAGCAGTCAGAGTGAATTTTCCAAAAATACAACTCAAACCAAAGTCCCTTCTCTACTCATAATGTTCCAACTATCACAGCATGGTTCTCAACTTTCATGGGTATAAAACTCACCTGAAAGTCCAGTGCAGTAGTTATCTGGTAGATCCCAAAAACCTGTATGTTTAATTAGCAAGCAGCCAAAAAGTTTCCAGTGCAATGGCCCCAAGATCCCGTTAGATCCAATGGTTTGTTGGATAGAGCACATAACTCCTTAGCATGACAATCAAGAAGCTGTATGTTCTCACCATGCTCCTGGCTTCAACCTCATCTCCTACCACTTCTTGCCTTATCCTACACACCTTCCAACAACACCAAACCTCTACTGGGTTCTCAGTTCTCTCCATGCTCTTGTAGACCTAGGTGCTTTTCCTCCTGGTGATTTCACTTTCTGGAATGCCCTTCTTCATTCAGATCTATCATGATAGGGTAAATCATTGTTCAAACTCTTGTCCACACAAGGGTGCCTGGCTGAGGGGCCTCAACTAGGAGCTGAAGTCCAGACTGGAGGCAATAAGACCCTTATCTCAATGAATGTTCAGTGGGTTTATCTGCTTGAAAGGAAACCTTCTTCTAACTCCCAAAGACAGTTTATGTTGGAGGAGACAATGCCCCTTTCTTTACCTTACTGTAGTTTTATTTTATCCTCTATGTCTCACCAGGTTGCCTTCCTCTCTCTGCCCCTGCAGTGCCTCAATTCCTGCACTTATTGCATGGCACTGTAATCATGGTGCCAGTTTTTGAGGCTTTGATCACCTCAAATGGCTGGCTCGCAGGAGTTATACAAAAAATCTGTGCTGTTACGAAGGGAACTCAAAGGAAATGTCAGTCACTGATTAACACTCCTGAGGCTAAACAAAACAACTGCACCAGTTTCTAGCTCTGTTTCAATATTCTTCTAGAGATTTTATTGAGTACCAACTCTGTGCCCAAAGCTATACCCAGCTTTGGATAAGTGAATTTTTTTGCTATGCTGCCCTTAAAATCAGGGTTCTTTTAACTCTTACCCTTTGATCAGTCCTCTGCTCCCTTGCCACTCTTCTTCAGCAACATTCAGCCTTTCTGAATATGGGCCTTACTACCAGGCCCTAGAATGCACAACATACTCACTTGCCATTGAGTCTTCACCCATGCCGCTCCCTCCATCTACTCAGTGCCCTCATCCATTCTGTTAATACGCATCATCCTAGGAGAACCAGCTCATGGTACATCTTCTGAGTGCCTCTATTGATTTTCCGTTCTACTCCAAACAACATTCTCCATGAACCCTAGGTTTGGAAATGTCCCAGGGCCCATAACTATAATTGGCAACTGTGAAAAGAAAGAGAGTAAGTGACGGGCACCTAATTCTGGGACTTCTCAGTATACCTTGCACCCTGGAAAGTACCCTTTCTTTACACAAAGAAGCCTTCTCACTAAGCCATGCACTCGCATAATCCATCTCTACTGAAGAGGATCCTTGTCCTAACGCCAACAAAAAATCACATAGACTAGTGCCAGCCCTCCCTCTTGCTCCTACAATACTTTGGAGCTTACCTAAGCTTTGTTTACTCCTAAGCAAAGTGTCTGGTTCAAATGTGACACTCAAAAGGTATTCATTAATCAATGAAATCTTAACCCCGGAGAAATTTCCAACCTAACCATAAATCTCCAGCTCACTGACTCACTAACTCGGGCTTTCCTTCATTTATTTTTTCAATCATTTATTTTCAATAATATGAATCACTCTGGTTGACAGTTTCCTCAGGCATAAAATGGAATAATAAGAATCAAAATGATAATATTAGGGACTTCTGGGAAGATTGTGGAGTAGGGTGTGCTGACTTCACTCCATGGAACAAGAATAGGGTATAAAAAAAAGAGAGAAAGAAAAAGAATAAACAACAGGGACTGTAGTTGAAGCAGAGAGACTGACTGGACAGAGAGAGAGGAGCAAGTGCTCTCAATTGCAAGCCCACTGGGGGTGGGCAGCATGCAGAGGGGGCACTCCTCCACTCTGGCCAGCTCCTGCAGCAGATTTGGGAGGTTGACCAGCAAAGGACCCTTGGCCGGGTATTCCCACAGGATCACAGAGGGCAGCAGATTTGCTTCCCCTGAGCAAGGGGACCATTGGGTTCATGCAGGGTGCCTACTTCCCACAGCTGAGATAGGCCACTGTGGGACCTGGTTTGGTGGAAACTGGGGTGGTCTCCACCTGAGGGAGGAAAAGGAGAAGGCAGAATGGAGCTGACAGAATGGCAAGCCAGCAAAAGAGGCTCTTGGGGGTCCTGGACCCACTCCCCGTACATGGAAGTGTAGGGATCTTGGGCATGCACAGAGAAGTGTGGCCAAGGAGGCCAGCCAAGCTGTGAGCCACCATCGTTTTTTCTTCTTGTGCATGGGCTGGGAATACAACACGGGTCTCCCATATGACAGGTGAGCTTTCTACTGAGCTTTCTACTACTGAACCACCTGTACACATGTTTCTGCCTAGTTTTTAATAGACTTTCAAATATTCTTTTTCTTCCTTTTTTTCTTTTATTGGTGCATGGATTGGGAGTCAAACACAGGTCTCTAGCATGACAGGTGAATGTTCTGCTGCTGAATCATCTGTACATCTTTTCTGCCTAACTTTTAGTAGAACTTCAAGTAGAATTATACCCCCTACATGAGATCCAGGCCTTGGTTTGGTGGGGAATTATTGACAAATCAAGTGCAAAAGGGACCTCCAGTGAAAATCCAAGTAAGTACAAAACTTTAGATGAGTGAAGGAAACCAACTTGCAAAATAACCTTGTTAAGATAAATTTCCAGGATGCAACAGAAAATCATAAAGCATGTGAAGATTCAGGCAGAATGGCCTGGGGTAAATGACCAAATCAAAACACTGGAGGGAATATAGAACATGAAACAACTACTCAAGGATATTTATGAATAAGTAAAGGATATCAAGAAGACACTAGAAGAACATGAAGAAGAATTTGAAAGATTAAATAGAAAAATAGCAGATCCATCAGAGATGAAAGAAACTGTAGATCAAATTAAAAATATTCTAGAAACACACAAAAGCAAATTTGAAGATGCAGAAGAAAGAATAAGTGAACTAGACAACAGAACAATTGAACTTGAGTGTACAAAAGAACAAATGGCAAGGAAGATGGAAAAAATGGAGTGCACAAATATCAGAATCATCAGTGCCCCAGAAAGAGATGAAAAGAGTAAAGGGCTGGGCAGGTTAGTTGAAGTGATTATCAGAGAAAACTTCCTATTTTATAAAAGACATAAATGTGCATATCAAAGATGCTCAACAAACCCCAATTAGAATAAATGCAAAAAAGCTTACTTCAAGACACATACAAATCAGATTGTCAAATGCTGAAGATTTCTGAAAACTACAAGAGGAAAACAATCTAGTACATACAAGGGAAACCATGCAAGATTGAATTTTGACTACTCAATGGGTGCCATGGAGACAAGAAGGTATCTGTTTGATATATTTAAGATCCTGAATGGAAAAAACTTCAAGCCAAGAACTTGTTATCCAGCTAAGTTGTCCTTCAGGTTGGACGGGGAATTTAAATCTCTAAAGACAAACAAAGACTGAGAAAACTAGTTAACAAGAGAACTGCCCTATAAGAAATACTAAAACTTCTGTTGGTTGAAAAACAAAAACTGAAGAAAGAAGTCTGGAGGAGGGCAGAGAATTGAGGAGTAACAGTAAGAGTAATTCAAGGGATAAAAAGAGAGAGAGGGAAAATAATATACACATCTGACAAATAAATAAAGGATAAGATGGTACATTCAAGAAAAGCTTTTACAGTAACAACTTTTAACGTAATGGACTAAACTCACCAATTAAAAGCTTCAAATTGACAGAATAGATTTAAAAATATGATCCATCTGTATGCTGTTTATATGAGATGCATCTTAGACCCAAAGGTATGAGTAGATTGAAAGTGAAAAGATGGAAAAAAGATATTTAATGCAAGCTGTAATCAAAAGAAAGCAGGGGTAGCTATACTAATATCAGATAAAATAGACTTTAAATGGAAAGACATCATAAGAGCAAAAAAGAACATTACATATTAATAAAAGGGACAATTCAACAAACAGAAATAACAATCATAAATGTTTATGCTGCCAATCAAGTTGCTCCAAAGTACATGTGGCAAACACTGGCAAAACTGAAGGGAGATACAGACGTTTCAACAATAGTAGTGGGAGACTTCAGGATACTATTCTCCTCCATAGACAGAACAACCAGACAAAGGATAACCATAGAAATAGAGAAATTAAACAATGTGATAAATGAATTAGATTTAATTGACATATATAAATTGTTATACCCCCAAACACTTCAGTAAACCACTCTCCTCCATAGATTATCTTATGGAAAGTAAATGAGATTGAAAGGGATGTATAGTTCCATGTGCCCCACCATTTAACTCTTCAAATATAAACAAGTTTTCACATGAGCTCTTTCAAAGGTTTGATCTTGAACAAAAGTCAATAACAGGGGGATATGGGGGGAAACTAATATTGCATGCTATGGCCTGTAGTTAACAGGAAGACAGCAAGAGTACCACAGCAACACCAGGGGTAAATAATGGTGGGGAAGGACAAGAGACATGGAGGTGTTGATTTGATATTTAATGAGGCTGAGTTTATCAGTTCTTTGTCTCTTTGGACCAAGGAAAATTGTCTAAAATTGAGACTACTGCTGATTGTACAACCAAATGAAGACATCGTAACCATGGTTTGTTTATTTTGGACATTATCCATGGTGCCCAATGGATGGACGGGGCCAAAAGGTACAATGACTAAGAATTTGAAAGCCAAACTTGTTATATATATATATATATATGATGGAATGTTGTGTAGCTATTAAAAGGAATGATGTCATGAGGCTTACAACAAACTGAATGAACCTTGGGGACAATGTGTTGTGCATCATAAGCCAGAAGCAAAAGTACAAATATACTATGGTCTCTTTCAGAAAATACTTATAAGAAAATTGGAGCCTAGATTATAAGTTTTTACAGCAGCCATACTTAGTCTGAAGTTGTAAGTATATTTCTAGAGTCTGAGACACTGAGCTATATGTGTATAAGCTGGTATTTCCTGGAACTTTAAGGACCTCTGTGACACCTAAGACTCAGAGCTGGAGCTCTGCAGCTCTAAAAGTCAGCACTGCCTCAAACAATAACAATTAGAGTAACCAAAAAAGAGATCAAGCCTCAATGAATAATAAAAGGAAAGCCGATCTGGTTGGGACTATAGTAAATCAGAATACAGGGCAAAAGATGAGTATATACACTCTAGAACTTCATCTACTGTATGAGCCAAAGGCAGAGGGTTTATTATGTCTACAATCTAAATTTTCTGTAACACACACACTAAATCAATTTGCCTAGATACCTCATTTAAACAACTCAAACGCAAAAGTTTTGTAATTCTGCATAGCTTAATGTAATACCCAGAGACATCTAAGATTATGGTGGGCTGATAATTAAAAAGCATTGGTAGAGCCCCTGGAGGAACTGAATTAAAAATGTGGAAATACTAAATTTTCCCATCTGGGAAATCCCAGGTACTCCCTCAAACATTAGGGTCTTCCAAGAAAATAGGCCAAACTCTTGATTTTGTGGCTTGCCCTTAAAAAACTTATCTCTGTAGTGGAGAAGATAAGACTACCTATAATTATGTCTAAGAGTTGCTTCCAGAAAACCTCTTTTGTTGCTCAGATGTGGCCTCTCTCTCTCTCTAAGCCCAACTCTGCAAGGAAAATCATAACCCTCCCCACCACATGGGACATGACATCCAGAGGTAAAGGTGTCCCTGGGCATATGGTATATTTCTCCCAGTGATGAGCCTGGCCCTGGCACTGGGGAATCGACAATGCCTTCCTGACCAAAAGTGGGTACAGAAATGCAACAAAATAAGGTATTAGTGACTAAGAGAATTCAGACAGAGTTGAGAGGCTATTCTGGAGGCTACTCTTATGCAAGCTTCAGCTAAGTATTGCTAATTGCCATGGTTGGCCAAACCCCAACTAATATCATTCCTGTTTATCCTAAAGAACACCTAGGGCTCTAGCTGAGTCTCTACAAAAGTTTTATGTGCTAAGTTTTCTTTCCTGAAACCTATAACCTCCAGAAGGTTCCTAGGCCAGATAAGTTCTGAAACCCAGAGGGACCAGCCTCCCCAAGAATATCCATCCCCTTTTCAACATTAAAAAGTTAACATGGACTTATCCCAAAGACCCCTATAGATAGAGGGTAGGATCAAAGGAGAAGAAGGAGTTATAACAGAGAAGAGAGGCTTTAACAAATGGTGTGACTGCTGAATCACTATAATGATATTTCTTTTAGCTTCCAATGTTTTGGAGCATCTAGAAGGAAAAACCTAAAAATGTGGATTGGTGACCCATACCAAACTTTAAAATTGGTTCTGTAATTACTTGCTACAACGTACTTTGAAATGTGTTGCTTTTTTGTATATATGTTAAATTTCACAATAAAAATGTTTAAAAATGATGATTTTATTAAGTCACCCAGCAAACTGTAAAATAGGAAAAAGAAGGCACTATGATGGTAGAAGTACTGAGACATATAGACAATTTTAGCATTTTTCCCATGAAAGTGAAATTTCAAAGCAACATTATCCAAGTGGATTTCACAAAACTTGCCCTTTACAGAAACAAGAATCAATAGTTAGTTCCACTTTGGAAGTAGTGTGTGTTTTAAAAAGTTAATCAAGCTTTTCAACCCTAAGACCTTCAAAATGGCAATGTCATCATACACCTCCAGTGGGTGCTGGAGTGAGGGGATCCTCCACACTTAATTGAACAGAGAACCTCGTTGGTCATGAATTAGCTAATAAAATAGGTTTGCTTGCTTATTTCCCTTGAGAAAAACAAAATTTGTACAAAATATTCAGGAAAGTATCCCATATGGACATACTATCTTTAAGCAGTTCAGCACCAAACTCCACCTAGAAAAAAGAGATCATCCCTCCAGATTTATAAAATGAAATGTTTTCACAAAACTAATGAAAAGCCCAAGAGAGTCAGTGTAGTATATAAGATTGTTTCACTGCAGCTCAATAACGTTGACATATTTCAAAATAAGTTTATTTTTATACCTACAAGTGCATCTTGAAATATTTGAGATCCTTTGTGACCATCGTTTTTCTCTATCACCTTTGCCCCTTGCTATATTTCTCCATCTTTCTTAACTCCTGACCACTTGAAGATAAATTGTTGTCTGCTGGGTCAGACCCCTCTAGAAGGTCATTATAAATCAACTTGACTTGACACTATTCACTTATGGAACCACTGCCTCCTGTCAAGCCAATTTAGTCAATGTTCCCTCAAAATATCTACTCTGTCCTCCTTTGCTCAGGTTATCCCCTCAACGAAAATGCTCTTCTTTAATATTTCACTCTTCTTTTCCTCCTTCCATCTTCCCCTTTTCCCCTTCTTTTCCTCCTTCTTCACTTCCTTCCAACCTACAAATATTCATCTGACTTGGTGTGAAGTGCTGAAGGCACAAACACACACACTAAGTATTGCTGTTAGGCTCCAAGAAGCTTAAACAGACAAATGTGTGAACAATGATGCCTGCTATGCAATTTGCAATTAGTTTATAATAAAGGAATATACAAGATACAGTTTGTTCAAACACACACACATAGACACATTAAAGAGCCAGATCTTCTGGGTGTGGTGGTGGTTAAAAGCACATATACGATCAGTTAAGTTTTCCCAGAAGAAATACCCGAAAGTCAAATCTTGAATAATAATGTTACAGACAAAGAGAGCCATGGGAGTTTCCAGTGAGAAGGAAAATCATGTATAAAGGCACAGACGCAAGAAGTAAAATATATTCATAGCAAAGTGTCTAATAATAAAAGCTAATGTTTATCAGGTGCGTACTCTTTTCTTTTTTTTTTTAACTTTTTTTTGGGGTGCATGGTCTGGGAGCATACTCTTTTCAAGGCACTGCCATAGTGCTTACTAAATAGCACTTTGAATGATGTATGATTTTTATGGCCCCATCACCCAGATAGTAAAACTAAAGCCATGTGTCACAAAGTTAGTGAGTGCTGAGGCTCAGATTCGACCTTGAATTTGGGATTCAAAAGTCCAGGTATTCAGAGAGGGCAAGGGTAGTGCAGTAGTAGGATTCTCACATGGTGTGCGGGAGACCTAGGTTCAATTTCTGGCCCATGAACTCCCTTGCAGCAGCAACAACAACAAAAAATTCAGCAAGTGGTTGAATAACGGATATTCAAATGGATCAAGAATGAAATGTGACCTCCACCATACAACATACAAAAAAAAGTCTGGGTGTTCAATCACTCTGGTATGATTGGATATAGTAGGTGTGTCAGGTGATAGAATAAGATAAGACCATATAAGGAAGGGACAGCCAGCTCCTGGAGGGTCTTTTATGTCCCTCTAAGGTATCTGGACTTTCCTTTGGAAGCCTGTCCTGGCCATCTCAACTCGCTGTAACACTCTTGTCTTCTAAAGTCCCCACTTTTCGTGAGTTAGGCATTTATTTTTTGACAGTCTTTGTCCTCTGCCTTCATGCATTACTTATCTCCCAATAAGAACATGCAATCTACAATGGTAGGAATTGTATTATCTCCCTTTCCCCTCAATGTCTAACACAGAACTCTAAACACAAGAGGTGCTTAGTTGAAAAATATGATTAGTCCTTGAATTAGCATAAAGTATTGACTCAAGACTTGATCAGTTATACAGAATTTTCATATACATAATTGACTCAGATAAATGTAAGGTTATAAGGTAGGTACAATTAGAAGCCAATTTTACAGATGAGAAGCTGAGACTCAAGAAGATATAGTAGCATTCCAAGTTAGAATGGCAAAGCAAAGGAGAGAAATTGAAATTTGTGAAGTTCTTTATCACTCTTGCCTACCACTTTTCAGGCAGTTGCTGGAGTGGAGTCTATATTCGATGCATTTATCCTCACGTCCTTTCTAAAAGCCCCACTGCCATCTCTCAAAGCTAGTCCATGAACCACGCTTCATTTGTTGCAGAAAAGAAACAGACCATGGAGGCAAAGATGGACAACACTGTATGAGTTGCTATGAAACCCAGAACAGTCGTAAAAATGCCAGGTCGCTGTCCTACAGAGAGAACAATATGTCATATCTCCATAGTAACTCAAAATGAAACAGCATGTGAACTGAAATTAGAGGAAACTAGGAGATGTGATCATGGTTAGACCTGAAGAATGGTTGGTAAGAAATTGTTCGATGAGGTTAGAATACTTGGTGTGAGTCTGTGGTCAGAGCATGAGCTTTGGAATCGATGAGACGCCACCACTGAAAGCTGTAAGACCTGGGCAGAACAGTTAAACTCTATGAAGTGCATTTTCCCCAACTGAGAAGTAAAAGCATTAAGTCTTGCTCTACTGAACTCTGAGATTTTTTGTGAGAATCCAAGAGAATATGAACATAAAGAGTCCACATAAATATAAAAATATTTTAAAGGAATCATTTGCCTCCTTGAGATTGAAGGGGTGAGTTGGCCCACATAATTCAAGTCACTAAATAACTCAAAGTTCATTTAAATTTGGCTTTGGCATGTATTATGCCATAGGATTTCCTGTTTGCTAGAGATTATCCTTCAGCTTTGTGCTGAATGAACCGATGTTAAATTAATTAGTTGTGCACTGGAAAGATGCATTTGGGGCACTGGAATGTAGGCTTTAGTCCGTCTTTCCCCAAATTATTTGTATGAGCCCAAATAAGTCATTCTGCCTCCTGGACTTATCTTTATTTGTAAAGTAGCAGAGGTAAGAGTGACAAGTATCACTGTTAGACCTGTGCAAGCAAGGCCACTACCCTGCCTCGGGCTGCCTGGGCTTTCCAGTGCTCCCCTAGATCCCAAGACCTCCTCTGATGCTGATTACTTCTGGTGACTGGCGCCATGTTGCTTCCACAGGGCACGGCAAGATGGGGCTAGCAGAAAGGTGCTAGCACGCAGAGTTGGGATGACTTTGACTCATGCCAGACATAGGAAATGGGCTACTGCCACCCCTCGGGCTCAAGCTGTGTGCGTGCTGGTCTGTGCCTCAGCTCCACCCCGTCCATGTAATCCAGTGAAAGCCCTTCCATCTACTGCATCCAAGAGGAGTGCAGGCGTTGGAGGCAGGTGCTATTCAACCCACGAACCCTCCACCACTCGCACCTGGGCAGTCACCTCACCTTAAGCAGTTGTCAGGGTTTCCCACAAGCTTCTCCCCTCATCACTGAAGAGAAAACAGAAAAAGTGACCCTCATTTATGCCACCATTGTTCCCATCCACAGAACCCGGGCACCACACCGCACCTGCTTCCTGACACGGATGTGCCACCCTCCGGTGCATGAGTACGGGAAGGGGCCACAGACAATCCTGACCCGCAGCCCCAACCCTCACTGCAAAGCCTGGGGCTGGCATGGGCACTCAATAACTGTTTGCTGAATGAATAATAGATGGATTAATTAATTTATAAATTATGAACTAAGACAGAAATAGTAATACTATTACAGTAATATCTTCATTTCTTGACAGAATCATATCGTAGAACAGAATGAGCCAGAATGCAGAGTTGACAAAACGATGCAAAGATACAGAATTTATTTTTCAAATTAAGAAGGATAATTTTTAAACAGCAGGCACCTTAAGCCAATGTTTCCACAGGTCTTATCTCTTTTCACCCCCATTAGAATCACGTGGGAGAGGGCTCTGTAAACACCCAGATCCCGGCCCTCTGGGTCAATTCTGTGGAATCAGAATCTACGGGCCGGGGATAAACCCAGAAATTCTCATGATGCATAAGGGCTTCAGTTAGTTCTTTAGTGCGCTGACATTTAACATTCACTTTTATAGATTAATATTTTCATCTCTGTGCTGTGGCGCCCTGGAGTTACAGTATCATAGGTTTGCCTACATTTTATTGTTGTTGCTTAAGTAAGCGCATGTCGATATGGGCTATGGCTATTTCGAATATCATTATTTCCAGCTGTTAGGGTAATCCCTGGAATCTGTGAATGTATGAATGAAAATAAGACTATGATGAAATATGATATCAGATGAATTTCCCAGAAAGCACAACCTGAGGCAAAAACTTAGGTGCTTCACCACTTTATTGAGAAGTACAACTCCAGTAAGCAGGAGTGAGGGAAGGGGTGTGGGGTGTAGGGCAGAAGAAGAAGTTATTTAGAGGAAGAGCCAAATTCAATCTGACTACCAAGTGCAACTGATGGCTTGACCTTGTAAGACCATCTAAGGAGGGTCCATCATGGGGCAGAAAGGGTAATTATTTATTCAACATCTCCCTTCTCTTGGTCCAAGTTTGCCCCACGAGGTATTGTCTGTCCTGCAAGGCTGAGGTGCACATGCGTGGATGCCGAGCTGTGCCCAGAAACCCTGGTGCAGGACATGAGGCGGGGGTTGGGGGGGGGACAGCGCGACGGGAAGAGCTGCCAGGCTGGGCCTGTGAGATGTCACTGGGGCATCTGCAAACTGCTGAAATGCCTGGGAGTGGGAGGCACGAGTCCTTGGGCTCGAGCAGCATGTAATTGGTACGTGCTTAACGACTAGAGGCACAGGTGTTTGCATGCCACCTACTACTGAGGAAACTGTGCGACACTGGGCAAGGCAGTTAAGTGTCCAGACCTCAGTTTTCTCATCTATAAAATAGGGCAATTGCCCACACTCAATGCCTCGATAGTCTCACTTCCCTGTCGTTATCATGATTTCTTCTAATCTGGCCTCCAGTCAAATGACTCTACTGAACCTGCCCTTGGTTGGGTCACCAGCGACCTGCACTGTACATATCGAGTGGTCACGTCCCAGTTCTCAGCCTGTTTGAAAGCCCAGCAACGTCCAGCACTTGATCACCCACTTCTTCAAGAAATGCTCTTCTCTTATCTTTCATGACCCCATATTCACCTTGTTTCCGTCATCTCTCACAAGCAACACCCCTCTCCCTGACCCTCCAATTTCATTTATTTATTTAATCTATTCTTTCCGTAAGGAACATCATTTAAACTCATAGCTTTAGTGATCATAAATTGACTTTTATATTCAGCTTTCACCTACCGCCAAACTCAGCTCAGGATTTCCCCCTGCCGTGAACCCATTTCCAGTTGTTTGCCTGAAAGATGAAAACATCCAGTGTAGAATTCTGCATTCCTGTTCTGCTGAGACACAATCTTTCTAAACTGGAGCTCTCCAGGAGGCTTAAGCCCTAATGCCTGAAGGCTTTGAAGGTGTGTAATAAACAAACCCTTCTCCAGTCCTTCTAGGATGGGACTAATTATATATTAGTCTTGAGAGAATTAAGAATATGTTCACTCAAATCATTTTCTAAGTTCTCTGGTTCAGCTGAAGAGCTCTGGTTGTCTAGAGTGGTTTTCATTTATCTAAGGAAATTTCTCCTTCATACATAAATAATGATATTGATTGATCAATTGAATATTTAATACATTTTAGTCAGGTTAAAAGCCTAAGCATGAACAACAAAATCATAAAACTACTAGAAAATATTTAAGGACATTTCTATATCCTTAAATGTGGATATGGATTTCTTAATGAGAAATAAACAGCACAAATCATATAATCAAATGTTAATGCATTATACTACATTTGATTGAAATAGTTCTCACACAAGACACCATATTAGAAGTGAGATGATGAGACACTGATTGGGAGAAGCTGATTATATTTTATTTTTATTTGTTTTCTTGGGGGGGTCATCCTTATTGGAATGTAAGCTCCATGAAGATAGCAACCTTTATTTAGATTATTGCTCTATCTTCAAAACCTAGAACAGTGCCTATCACATAGTAGATGGTCCATGTGTATTTATTGAATAAATGCATGCTTTAATCAATCATTAAATTAATAGTCTATTTATCTAGACACAAGTGAGCATTCTTTCCAGTATAAGATTCTGCTCATACTTTTTGTCTCATACATTCCAGCAACTCTAGAGTTTATTCTCTCTGTAATTAATCTCTCTGTAATACAATTTCCCATTAGTATTAAAATACTCATCTCAATTAATCATTAACTTATAGCTACCTTGATAAGTGCTAACATAATCATTAGCTAAATATTAAGAAGTTGTCCTTTTCTCACTAGTGCAATTATCATTAATTATACGTTATTCCAAAAATATATGTTTCTTCTTGGGGGGAAGAGAGGGGGACTAGCGAGACATGAGAGATACATACACTAGCCTCCTTTGAAATGTACTGCTTGGCTTCCCCTCTTCTCATCACTGAAGCTACCTATTCCTTTCCTTCAGATCCACCTCTGCCTGGCCTCTGGGATCAACCCTAGCCTGAATAAGTGGGGACTTAAGGAACCTCTTGTTAGGCTAGGACACGATTTATAGTGTCTTAGATAAATTTATGAATAGCTTGTAAGAATATAGAGCCTTGTCCTAAAATAAGGACCCTCAATTTTTATATGTGTACACTATTTAGGAAAGAAAGGCCAGTTCAGAATGTATAGCCAACCCAAACATTTCTTTTATACTCAGGGGTTTAAAGATGGAAATGAATAATGGTATTACTATATACGCAGAGTGTGTCAGGCAATGGAATATTAGAGAAACCAAGAAAAACATCCCCTACTTTCTTTGAACCTGAAATATCGCGAAGGGGGTATATATACATGAAACAAATAATTATACAAGGAAGTGATTGCTGCAAGCACAGGAAGCTAAAAGAGCCCAGCAACATCTGCCCTGAAGATGTCAGAGGGCACGTGGCCCTATCAATACCTTGGTTTCAGACTTCCAGCTTCTGAAACTGTGAGAAAATAAATGTCTGCTGCTTTAAGTCACTCAGTAGATGGTAATTTGTTACAGTAGCCCCAGAAAACTAACAGGTCCCTTATTTGGGACCTGGCAATAAGGAAGGTACTCAACAAATTCTTCCACATTTCATCCATTTAAAGCAAGTACTAGGAATTGTCTTATCTATGGAGCTGAACTCAGATGAACTCCAAGTTCTACATTCTCTTTCTTCTAGGTTTATTTTTAAAACACCTAAGTTTTTAGTACATTTCTCCCCATGAAATTTTTTATTTCCAGAATAATCCAGTTAAAATAATCCAGTTAAAAATGACCTCATGCCTGCCTGCCTGTTTCTGTACTACTCTATTTTTTTTTCCCCTTTATCTCTGGATAGGATAGAACATGGAAACTTTGAGCTCTTCGGTCCATTAAAGGAAAAATGAAGAGGCCACTGGAGCTCTCTTTTACATTATCTTCAGTACAGTGGATGAAACTTTCCAAATCAGGGGCAAGTCATTTTAAGCAAGTCGCTGCAAAGTGGGTTATTTCTATGAAATTGCACTCTTTTGAAGGATATCCAGGAGTTTTTTTTCTTCTCTCAATAAAACTCTTCCCACTTGCTTTCTATTTATAAAGACCCCCTCCATTCCCTCACCAAATGGTTGAGTTTCAACTCATCTCAACACATGAAAGGCCATCTGTCTTATGCAACAGAGAAAAATGGCCTCCTGTGGAATCTGAAATGGCAGTTTGGGGACAGAGGAAAATCTGGGCCTCCTCGGTTCCCAGCGACTCACTCCACTAAGAACTTTTTAGGGTAGCCTTTTATCTATGTGTACCGTGGTCAACACAGGGCTGGCCACTTAGGAAGCACTCCATCAATATTGGGTTACTTTTCCTTTGTGACTGAGACTTGCTCTAAGCACGTCAGTCAGTATCAGTCTTATATAGCACAGCCATCTTTTTTAGTATTTCCTGTGTGCCAGCCACTGTTCTAGGAGCTTTGTATGTATTCATTCACTTAATGCTCCAGTTTCTAGAGGAGTAAAGAGAGGCACATTGTAATTGAATAACTTGTCCAGAGTTACAGAGCTCGTCAATGAGAGAGCCAAGATTCGAGTCCAGCATCTAACCTCAGGGCAGCACACCATGGCAGCACAATAAATAAGGTGGTGCATTGCACCAGGATTAGAAAATTGTTAAATAAATTGTTAAGGTCCTGGAGGAAACTTGTCTGTACGTGTCTAAAGCAAAGGAAAACTTATCTATACATGACTAAATGAAAAACTAACTTGTCTGTACATGTAGAAATCACCTATACATGCCTAAGATAACTTATCCATGAGATAATTTATCTAGGAATTGCCAACCTTGGATAACTGCTACAACATTCTAACATTTTCTGAACTTGAGCCTTGATTTCCCCTAAACCAAAATTTTGTCAAGAGCTGAGACTAGTGGTTAGGTGAATAAGTTTCATTGGTAGCCTGTTAGCATTCCATCCCCTTATGAGATTTGCTTTCTTACTATTTCTGCTAAACCAATCATAGTTTTTCTTCTGTAATCTCATTGTATTTTTCTATCTAACCTACCTCTTTTGCAGGAAAAAATGAAGTGCTTTTTTTCTGGGCATTGAGCATTTCTCAATTTGCAAATTGTCTCCTTTTGATAAAAAAAAAAGTCTCTCCTTTCTAAATTCTTAAAAATTTATCTTTTAGTTGACAGAATTGATTCTTTAGGAGCCCAGCTAACCCACTAGGTTAGTGCCACAGGCTTCCAAAATGAGTCTCCATGACACAGGAATATTTCTTCACATCTCCTACACCTGGGCGTCCACTCAGATGACCGATATATTTGTTCTATACCCCCTCATCTTCATCTTCATGCTCCCAGTCTCCCCTATCAATTTTCATGTTCACTCCTATCCAGCCTTGGCAATTATCTCATAGAACAGATTCCAGAATTCAGCTGCTGCTTTGATCTTGCCAAAAAAGAGCCTCTACTGACCAGCTGAAAAACAACAGATACCGCTTATTGCTTACTTGTTGTGGACCTGACACTGTGCTACATGTAAGTGTTGAGATTAAATGACAATGTCATGTGAGTACCTGGTTGGAGTGCCAGGCTTTAAATCCAGTCTGCCTGAATCTAAGGATTGTGCCTTTTCTACCATGTTATGTGGCCTCTTGACCACTCATGCTGTCTTGTTACAGTCCCTGTTTGATTTCACTGCTCCATATTAATGCCAACATATTAAATCGAATATACTTCATTGGTCATCAAAAGTCATGGTGAAAACTTCAGTAAATAGGGAGAGGAGACAAAGTTCTAGATGAAACAGGTAAATCCAGAAAGGTTGAGCCAAGAAGTTCCATGGAAATTGCCAGATGAAAGAAGAGAGAAGTAATGGAGCTAGAAGAAGCAGTGAAGTCAGAGGAGATAACTACATTTGTTAATGCTTGACTGCTGATCGTACTTTTAGCTTCACCTTCTCCTTTTCTCCTGCTTCCGTATGTCTGGAAAAGCTGATATAAAAGCTCAGGTGCTCCCTCCTTTGATAATAGTGGGATGTTCAAGTGAGGCCAGCCCCTGCTTGCTCATGGGAACTCTCATCCCAGTTCCACCCCCAAACAAGTGCTCATTCATTGGACCTGCAGTAAGTCACCAGGGTGTTGAAGCAGAAGAAGTTACAAACCCAACCTTATATCACGTCCATAACCAGCCTTTCCCATTTCCAGTGCTCCCAATTAACTACCCAGGGTACAACTAGAGGAGCTTCTATCTAGCCAGTAAACTCACAAAGGTTCACAGTGTGTGTGTGTGTGTGTGTGTGTGTGTGTTGTCCTGGCTAAATATCTTTGACAGGAAAGTACTATTACACCTACTTAAAGCATCTGGTCCTTCAGCTTCCAGTCCATTCACTTTACACTCCTTAGCCTCTGTCTGCAATACCTGCATATCGATTAAGTTGTGACACAATTGTGTCTAAGGATATAAAGGTCCTTATAAAATTCTTTCTTTCTCTGAGTCAACCTGGGCCTGGAAATTGCCTGACTTTCATGTCATAGGAGTGCCAAGTGGGTAAAAAAAATCTACAATGCGGCCAGCCAACCAGCTTTGCTGTTTGTATCTTTTATATTGAGTACAGGTACAGTTTCATAAAGACTAAAGGAATCTCCCTGGAGTACCATTTAGAGTAGTTCATTAAAGAGAAAGATACGATTTAATAATTAAATATTATCAAAAATTGGTCCTTCCTCTGTCAGCCAGGTTAAAAGCATAGATAATTGTATACCCTAAGGGTTGTGAAGGTATTCCTCACAGTCTGTGATTGGGATTTTCTTGTAAATTAAACCCAAGTAAATAATTTATTATTGTCAGCAGATGGTAGAATCTCAGTGGATGGCTTCCAACTCTTAGCTCCTCCCTCATCTCCTCAGCAGAGAAGCTGCCTTTAATGTGTCTGATGCATACCCTTATTTACTGTAACCTGAGCTATTACAGCACAAGGCTCTATTCCCTTCATCTGTATATCCCAGTGTGGCAAAAAGCATGGCACATAGTGGTTGTCCAATAAATGTTTGATGAATATAAATAAAGCATGGTTTTGTTAGATTTAAAACCCACTCTTCAAACCAAGAATGATGGTAGAAGCTGTACTAGACAAACTGTTAAAGTGAATCTCTGTATATTTCAATTCTCTTTCTAGTTCCCAACTCTTTCCTTTGCTAAGTTAATTGATTCATTTATTCAATGGCCATTGGTATCCATAGCACCTCTTACATGTCAGAGAATTTGGTAGGATCTGGAGATACTACAGGGTTTAAAACCCTGCCCAAAAGTAGTCACTAGACAATGGGGGAGATGGAACTGTAAACAAATGTTACAGCATTTTGTAAGTCTCCTAACAGCTGACATTTATTCCTGCGATGATCAGTGTTTCTTTCTCATATGTTGCAACTGTCATGAGGTGTGGCACCAGCTCTAGTTTCGCCCATGATGGCATGCATTCCCAGTAAGTACTTATGTGCATCTCTGGTCACTCCTTCAAATCTAGAAAAGATAAACTCAAATCCCCCATTTCAAGACTTGAGGAGAATCCACAGTCTCCCATGAGGTTCTGGAAAACTCCCAGGCACTTACTTATCCTCAAGATCCCACATTCTTGTTTCAGAGGAATTAGTTTGCACACCCTCATGTTTTCCCATAGTGCTTGTCCTCTTCCTCACTAAATGGAAATATGCCATTGAAAGGTGCTTTGGAAAACCCAGCCCCAGCTATTTCCATTGCACAAGGTCTTTATGTGGGTAGCAGATTCTTTCAAAACAGGTGAAAACTTAACATCCAACAAGCCTAGAACCACAAGTCCTTCAACTGTCAGCAATCGTCACTGACGATGCTGCGTGGAGACCCTTGTCTTCCCAGTTGCCTGATTCTTCTTTCATTCCTTTCCTTTCTTCTCTCTCCCTCTCCTCCCTTCCAATCACCACCCATTCTTCCACTTCAAATCATTTTCACATTTTCAGGATAATTAACGTATATCTGGGGTCTCTTCAACCCAGATCCAGAGGCACATATCCAAAATGCTAGGGGAGGCCCCAACATTTCCACTGAAATTACCTATGGACTTATTTTTTATTAACACTTACAACATAGAGTCACAAAGTATTAAGGTTCTATCTTGTGGGTGTACAAATTACTAAGGGAGCTCAGAACAGGGAGTATCAAATTCTACCTACTGTGACCAAAAGATTTTACAGAGCAAGCGAATTCTGATCTGAGCCCTGAAAGGTGAGTTGTCATATTCCAGGAGATGGAATGAAGAAATGGTACTCTGTGCAAAAGGAACAGGATGGAGGCACAACAGAGCATGGCTAAAGGTTGTGCCATGTGGGCAAAAGGTAGGAGATAAACTGGCTAGAAGTAGGATAGGCAGATCAAGAAGGGTTCAGAATCCCATCTTCCCTTCAATATCCAGCTCGTACCCTTTGATGCCTCTTCATCCTTCTTTCAATCCCATTTCTTGATCTTCTTCTTCCACCTCTATGTGAAAGCTTAAAGTATTTTGAGGAAAAAATGGACTTGAGAGGTAACAGGAAAAACATTTAAACAATTAGCACTTTTACGAAAAACTAGAAACAATGTTTTAAATGTTCTCTACAAGAAACGTGTCTGATATGATTAACTGAATTGTTACAGGTAGAAAATTTACAGGTAAGAAAACTGAGCCTCAGAGAAGGCAAGTAATATAGTTGCACAAACAATAAATGAAAAAATATGATTCTCTTCCAAGCCTGTATATGTTCAAATTTCTTCAAGAATAGCCTACTCATAGAAGGATGCCCTCCATTGTAGTCTAATGCAATTTCAACAGTGGGGCAAATCCAAGGATAGCAGAAATTACCCTCTCAGATGTCTCTGCTCCCTAGGGTTGTCAAAACAGTCTATACACACTTCATATTAAACATTTACACCAGTCCTGCCAGTGAACCAGCAATCTTTGTTTTAACTCAATTATTATATTGCCAAAGAATGGTTCCAAGGATATCGTTTGCTAGTATGACGGGTTTAACATTCGTTGATCATTTATTGTATACCAGATTTTATCTATGTTAAAGAATTCAATTTTTATGACTGTAAAATAACTATTGCTGTCCCCCAATGACGGGGATGATGACACTGAGACTTAGGTTAAGAAACTTGAGGCTCACAGTGGTAATGCCACTTGCCAAGGTCACACAGCTATTAAGTCTTAGCTGAGTTTTAGGCCCTGATTTTTCGTTTATTCAATGTTTTCTAAACACAGTTTTTATTGTGAAATATAACATATACAAAGAAAAGAAAGAAAAAGCAACACTTTCCGAAGTACACTTCAACAAGCAGTTACAGAACAGATTTCAGAGTTTGTTATGGGTTACCATTCTACTATTTCAGATTTTTTCCTCTAGCTGCTCCAAAATACTAGAGGCTGGAAGGAATAGCAATGTAATGATTCAGTGATTATGTTCATTGTTAAATCCTATTTTCACTGTTATAATGCTACCTTCTCCTTTGATCCTTCTCCCAATCTATAGGGATCTTTAAGCAATGCTTGTTCCGACTTTTTCATGGTGAGAAGGTGTGTCCACACTAATGGATAGAAAGATGTAATTGTTTGATAACCTTGGGGAAATTGGTCCCTTTCGGGCTCAGGATTTATCTGGCCTAGGAAGCCTCTGGAAATTATAGGTTCCAGGAAAGCAACCTTAGTGCATGAAACTTTTATAGTCCAAGTTCATGCCCTAGTTTCTTAAGCGCTAAAAGGAGTGATGTTGGTTGGGGTTTAGCAACCATGACAATTAGCATTATCTAACTGAAGTTTGCATTAGAGCAGCTTCCAGGATAGGCTCTTAACTCTATTTGATCTCTCTTAGCCATGGATACCTTATTTTATTACGCTTCTTTTCCCCTTTTTTGTCAGGAAGGCGCTGTCAATCCTTTGGTGTCAGGGCCAGACTCATCCCTGGGATCACTGAGCAACCACTATTTGCCAATTATTTGCTAAGGGCTGGGGACTTAGGGGCCAAAAGACAAAGTGCCTTCCCTTGAACAATTTATAGTCTATGAAAAAGCAGATGATGGGAAAAGGAGCAAGAATGTAAGGGCATGATTTTTATAGTATAGAAAGTACAGGGAGTTTATTCATCTTTATTATCATCTTTTCCAACACAACACATGACTTTCTAGGACTGAAGATCTAGATTTCCTTTTTTAGAAACCTCAAGTGTCTTTCTCCATGGCCTACTGTGATGAAATATGGATTAATTTGGTGACTTCCAATACTCACTGGGGCACCTAGGGCTTCCAGAAACTGAAGGACATGCAGAACTGTAATTGATTCAGGGAATAGCATTTATTCTCTCCCCTATTAAATAATTAAACCCTTTTCCACAATTAAGATCCATCAAAAAGAGCCAAGCCCATTTCAAGGATTAAACCATAAATATAGCAAGAGCTCCAACTATAAAAGGGAAACTCAAATAAGTTGTTTTATCAACAAAAATATTTTACAGAAAGCAAAATAATATTTACAGAAATGCTATGTCAGGAAAATGGAACTGATAGTCCTGATTTAGTCTGAAATAATTTGTTAAAGTCTGAAGTGTTGGGTTGAATTCCAGGTTCCAAATTTGAAGAACACTGATAAACTCAGGTCAGACAGAAGAAAGATAACAAAACACTTAATTCTTCTAATTTGAAGAATTCCTGAATGGATTAGAGATGGTTAGCCTGGACAACAGAGAAGCTTAAAGAGAAAAGATGTCTTCATATATTTGAAGGGCTATTTAAAAAGAAGCTGCAGGAAGGGAGTGACTATTTACTGACACCTGGCAAATGCCAGGCCCCATGCTCCACCCTCTAATTCTCACTTAGACACTTTCAGATGAGTTTTATCATTCCCCTTCCTGTGGGAGGAAAATGAGACTCAGAGACTTCAAAAGCTCGCTCAAACTCACACAGCTTTTAAGTGGCAAGGACAGTACACAAATCCATGTTCTTCTATCCCCGCTCTGTTTTTTCCATTCCATAAAGACAAGAAATTAGACTTAGTCTGGACTAGAGCCAACAAAATCATATAATAGGGACACAAAGTTGGTTAAATAAAGTGCAAATATACCATAAATTAGAATGTCCCACAATGGGCAGGGCTCCCTTTTTAAGCAGGTTGCTCCCCTTCATCAGAGGTGCTGAAGCAGGAATGACCTGACCACTTGTCCAAGATAAAGTATTCCCTATTCAGGAAGTAGGGATTAAGTTGCTCACTAAAGTTAGCTCCAACTTTGGGATTTTATGATTCTAAATCCTATTTGACTTCTTTGTCATTGGGTCAGGAAGGGAACTTGTGGGCTCCTGAAAGCAGTTAAATTGGTCCAGTTTGCTTTTATATTTCAGAGTCTAGGACCATGCCTAGTATACAAATATAGCTGAATAAATGCTTTAGAATTAATGAATGGAATTAATGATTGAAGCCATTAAAAGAGCATAAACAAGTGAAACTTTTTTTTTCAAATCTCTCCAAGCAAAAGGAACAGTTTTAATTTAGTCACCTAGCTCTCAGGAAACGGATGGAGAAATAGTCTAGTCAAGTATTCCTACTTGGCTTTATCAGCTAATAACTCATCAAGTGTCATCATTTCTGGGAATTTCTTAGAAGGCTGCATTTTTCTTTCCTTAGCTTTACATATTCCACAGAATCCCAGCAATTTTTTGCAGGTACCACATTTTCTGACAACCATCTTTTGAGCTCTCTCTGTTTTAGGCACTGAGGTAAGCACTACCCATACATGATCTCATTCAATCCTGTCAATAATTCCACAAGTTTTAGGTATTTTTAACCCCTATTTTACAAATTAGAAAACTAAGATTCTGAGAGGTAAATAATTACCACCAGCATCACGCAGCTAATAACTGGCCTAGCTAGACTTCAAACCAAGCTCAGTGGGATTCCAAGCTACTATTCTGCAAAGTCAAGAGGTTCATAAGCATCAAGATAAGATTAATTTCATACTAGGTAAGCTCCCAATTGCCCCAAATAAAGGACTGCCTGCTCTGTTTATTGTGTAGAACAAGACAAGCAATCAGGAACTTTTGATTCTCAACCTTTGACCCAAGCTTGGTTGTCCATAGAGAAAGTGGTTGCTTTAGTTGGTCCAGCAAGTCCTATCATTGCTGATATTCACCAAGGATAACATCTTAGAGGCAGTTAAACGACGTGAGGAGAATTGGTGCATGGCTATTTTAATTGTAACATTACTTTAGAATTACTCAGTTATTTCCTTCTACCTTTGAGACTCTATCAGTCTACATTCTGAAGTAATGGGGAACACTGACCCAAGACCCACTGTCATCAGTGCTTCTGTGACTCTGGACTGGTCACTTCATCTTTCTGTTGACACCTTGGGAGCAACTGATCCTGAAGAACCCACCCAGCTCTTAGCAACTGAAGCTCAGATATGCCTGAAGACCACAATTTATTATTGCTCTGAGATGCAAAACCTCTACAATTAAAAAGGTGCATCAAATTGCTTAGCACATCAAGTGACTGAGAAAACCAGTCATCAATAGCGGGTTGCTTTCCTTACCCATTTAGTGCATTCATGATGAAAGAGTTGTGGAGAAAAGGCCACTAATTT
This sequence comes from Tamandua tetradactyla, assembly GCF_023851605.1. Taxonomy (NCBI): domain Eukaryota; kingdom Metazoa; phylum Chordata; class Mammalia; order Pilosa; family Myrmecophagidae; genus Tamandua; species Tamandua tetradactyla. Next base: position 175,617,742 of record NC_135332.1, read on the forward strand.
GTTACTCATTCTACCTTCTCAGATTGTGTAGAAGCCAAGCTGTTTGGCCTGGAATGTGATAACTGTTGACATTTGACAAGGTGAGCTTGATACTCACAAAAAGCTTCCAGGTTGAAGCTGCAGGAGCATCGGCTGCTCTCTGCAAACCCAGACTGTCCTGGCATTGATGACATTGGGATAGCTCTGCGGGCTCTCAATGGGGCGGGATGAGGAATAGAGCACAGGCTCTGGAGATGAGGGCATGGCAGGGACCACAGCCCATGGGAATAATGCAATCTCCAGAATCTCAGCTTCGGAAATGATCTTGCAGTTCACCTAAGGAGATCTCAGCACTGCACGTTAGATGGTGTGACTCCCACGCCGTCACTGACTAGCTGGGTGATCTTGGTCATAGATATGTAGGTGACTCACCAACCCCCTACCTCTAGCCCAGATTTCTCTTGTGGCCCAGTCCTGTGTGTCCTACAAGAATGACCCACAGAGAGTCAAAAATGGAGTTGATCATTCACGTCTCCTCCCCAGAAGTATAGTTCTGGCCACTGTAGCACAGATCTGTAAAACAGGCTGGATGGGCCCTATTCTCCAGCAGCCCATGTTTAATCCTTGTTTGCTTCATTGTGCAGTGTTTGGCTGTGATCTAAACAGGAAAACAATTTTCCTTAGTGAATTTATTTTATTTTATTCTTTAATGAATTCCTCAATTTGCACACACATACACACAAAAAGGAAGTGTTATGAGTTGAACTGTACTTCCCAAAATGATACGTTGACATCCTAGTCCCCAAAACCTCATAATAAGACCTTCCTTGGAAATAGAGTCTTTGCAGATGGAATGGATTAAGATACAGTCATACTAGAGCAGGGTGGACTTCATCCAATAGGATTAGGTCCTTTTAAGTAGAGGAGAAGAGGCAAAAAAATAAAAGGGGGGAAGAGGAGAAGGTCACATGAAGACAGGGGAGGCAGGGATTAGAGTGATGCATCCACAATCCAAGGGACACTAAGACTTGCTGGCAAACCCCAGAAGCTGGAAGGGGCAAGGAAGGATTCTTCACTATGAGTTTCAGATGGCGCGTGGCCCTGAACTACCTCCATTTTGGACTTCTAGCCCCTGGAGCTGTGAAACAATGAATTTCTGTTGTTTTAAGCCACCTGGCTTGTACTACTTTGTTAGCACAGCCCTCGGAAACTAACACAAGTATGCAAAGATGAGAATGAAGAGAATGAGGGTAGCAAATTGAGCAAAGTGATTGAGACAGTGGAAAAACTGCTGGACACAAAGAATAGAAAGTTGCAAAAAAAAATATTAGCTTCCCTGTCACTTGTTTTCATGCATATGCACTTCCAATCCTGTAAACAGACTCTGAGTGCCCTGAAACATATTTTGTTGCTATTTCTGGCAGCACATTTACAAATTAGAAAATTATAAATGCAAACCTCATGCAAATGAGGCAGCAGTTCATAATCTCCCACTGCTGATCTCCCTATTAACCTTATGAAAACAGAGATTTGTACCTCCCTGGGGGATGTGAGCTAGAAGTCTACCTAAAAGCCTAAAGAGGTAAGAAAAGGCAGCTTCTTCTTAAGAATAAGAAAGACCATGATTCTCTGCAAATAAGCAGAGCATTTACAGAGAACAGAAACTCCCTGTTCCAAGGCACAGGATTGGAGTAGCAAACAGGAAAGAAAAGAATTTATTTTGTATGGCTAGATATAGAAAGATATACATTTATTAGCAAAACACAAAACTACCAAAAAAGAAAAATATATATTAAAATTCTATAATAATGAATAAAATGACATTTTGAACTACAAAATCCTATCCCAATCTGCCCCTTCTAGCTTGTTTTTTTTCATGAAACTATATATAATGGATATCTTTCCATTTTGGTACATTCTTTTTTTTTTTTTTTGTATGGGCAGGCATGGTACATTCTTTTTAATGGCTGTAAGGTACGTTGCTGTATTTAATGTGCACTTTACTTAAATATCCACACCCTAATGGAATGTCCTAACAGTGGTCTCTACTTTTCTGTTATTATAAATGTGGCTGCAATAAAATTTCCTATGCATATATATGGTAACACTCATGTCATTACTTCTGTAACAAAGTAAATTTCTGTAGTGTAACATTATCTAAGTGCAGTTGCAAAGATGTAGGTTAAGCACATTTTAAATTTTGATGAAAATTGCAAAATTACCTTTCAGAATCACTGTAGCAATTTAAACTTCTAATAGTATATGAGAGGGTCCATTTACATATACCCTGTCTATCTGAGATGTTTTTAATGACTTAAATTTTAACCAGCCAGATGTGTAAAACAATTTTTTCTTTATTTCAGTTTTCATTCTAAAAATTCTAATGAGGTAACAAATGGTTTTATGCTGAAAAGCATTCATATTTTTTTCTTTTGTGAATTTCCGTTGATATTCTTTACCCATTTTATTGTTGCTTTTTTTCATTGATTTTTAGGGTATCTTCATATTTTAAAGCTACTAATATGGTTCTCAAATGTACCTCAAATATGTTGTAAACAATATTGTAGTATTTTATACCAAACAGAAGTTTTCAAATTTTAAATAACTATACCTCTTCAACTTTTCCTTTATGGCTTCAGAAGTTTGCATTTAGAAAGGCCTTTCCCAATTCTATGACATATAAATATCCCATGTAATTTTTCTCATAAAATTCATAGTTTATCTTTAACATTTAGATCTTCAGATCATTTGGAATTTAATTTCTTTGTACGATGTGAATTATAGAGATCTTTATTTTCTTCCAAATATTCAAATCTTATTTCTTGAATAATTCATCCTTTACATGCTGACTTTTACTACATAGCAGATGTTCATTTATACTAAAATCCAATTCTGGACTTTCTAAATTGTTAAATTGATCTGCTTTGTTTTATTTCCGTGCCTATGGCATAACACTTGTATTAATAACAATAAAAGCAAGTTATCCTGATTGCTCTTTTCTTCTTCCTAAATTTTCTAGGCAAGTATCATACACTGATGCTTCCTTTAAGCACTTTGGTGAGTCAGACACCTAGTTCTTTCCTAGAAATCACAACTTGCATAGGTCTCCCTCCATCCTTTTCTGCTGGTGCTGAGAAAGTGATGGCCAGCCCCTCTCATGGCTGATGGGCATCATGCCTGTGCTCAGTAACTGGGCTAAACTAGACAAATGACCCCGACACTTTATTCACTAAACTGACTGCTTCGGTGTATGAGTTCAATACTGTCTTGCTGGTGTTTGGGGACTTTAAATGCTAATTGTTCAGCCATTGCATGAGAACTCCTCATCAATGCTCCATGCGTCCTTAACTCTAGGGCACCTGGACACCTGCAAAGTGAGGGAAGCCCAGTGAGAGCCTCTCGCACATTTTCCCAAGAGCAGACAGAGGGAAGTGATGTCCTTCTAAATTGTGTGAGCTCATATAAGATGCATCTTTACTTACAAATCTTGCTAATCACATGGTTTATGTATTTCCAGATTTTCTTGCATCATTCAAGTGGGAAGCATTTGCTAAAAGCATGGTGCAGAGATATGGAAAGAAATCCATCTTCTATCCATGGATTTCTTCAGTATAAAATGGGCTGGGTCATGGGTGGGATTGCAGAGAAAGCAATCTGCAGTCCCACCTTCCTCAATGCAGCCTGTAAAAGAAAGGGCCTAATTCCTGAAGGGGAAATTCTGTGGATACAGCTAGCATAGTCAGGGTGGCAGGCCTAGGTTCAAAAGTCTGCTCTAACAAGTCACCAAAGGCCACTGAAGCATTAGACCACTCCGGATGAAGATATGCCTCTTATTTCTGAGGGAAAATATTTTCAAAATCTAAGGCTACTCTTAGGAAGTCCTACCCAGTCTTAAGATTGTACACAAGCTACGTCGATGGAGGCGGAGGAACAAATAAAGGTTGATGGAACACGCAAAAGGCCCAATCTTTGACGCAAGTCATAAAGTCTTAGTTCTCCCCTGCAGGTGTTTGAAGAGTTTGGGAGTGGTGTTCCGAGGGGTTCTGGCAGAGGGACATAGTCCCTGGAGCTGGAGACTTTGCGACAGACAGACTTTCACGTGGCCACTTAGGGCAGACACCAGCTGGGTCTACTGTGAGTAAATCACACCTTCAAATCCCGACTTGGCTGAATCACATGACTCTTCCAACATCACCAGCAGTTGGAGCTACTAAGGAAACAGCACAGAGGGAAGCATTTGCTCCCTGCAATGAACCATAGGATGAAAAGAGGACTCAAAATATAAAGTCTGAAATTCCATTTTACAGACTGAGAAGCAAGGTGTGGGTTCACCTCTGCAGGCTCCCCAAGAGTTGGCTGCATCCCACAGAGCAGTCCCCGCCCTTGATGTGCCGTCATTGGGGGGTGACCTGAAGCACACACATTCGGCTGTGATTAGAAATAACTCAGTCCTGGCGTCTTAAAGGTGGAGGTGCACAAAGGCAGAGGATTAAATGGCAAAAGGGTCCTGGAAACGAGCCCGTCCTCCTTCCTGCTGGGAGAGTTTTATGCAAAAGTGTCTCACCATCCTACTCACCTAAGTCTGATGGGTCCTCTAGAGGAGTCAGCAATCAAGACTGGAGTAGCTTGAAGAACAAAACTTGCCCATGTTTTAGGCACAGGCTTATTGGCTAAAATCCCCCAATAGGTATTCACAACCAGTGAGGAAGAATTCACTGACTCTGCCCAGCACCAGGAGCAAACACAACTTGGAGGCCTTTGTTGATACAAACACCAAGGTTTTAAGATGTCAACCCAACACTCTCAGAACCCCAGGGCTCAGAGTATGCAGGGGGGCTGCTTATTTACATCCCGTGTGCCAAAACCCCCTGAAGAGAGAGAATAAGCTGAGGACAACCAAATAATCCCCGCTTTCTCTCAGGAATCATACCCCATAAACTAACCCCTCTCACAACAGATGCTGAGAATTTTAATTTTTGAAATTCCCTGATATCCGAAGTGTGGAGGAAAGGAAAAGGAAAACCTAAACGATGAATGATAGTCGTTTGTCCCCCTGTGTGGGAGATGAACAGTATTCAGGAGAAATGTGTGTTTTTTTATTTCCAAGGGAAAGATCTAGAAAACCTGTTTCTTTATAAGTTACAAATTGTAAAAACACTTTAGAAATTCTCAGTTCCACAGTTCCTGTGGCCCCATCTATTGGTAAGGAATAAAAAAGAGGAATAAACACATGAGTGCAAAATGACCACATTCTGATTGGTGCGCACCGTATCATATGCTATTTAGGTAGTTTGTGACACTAGGAATTGTTTTACAAAGAACAATGAATTCATTCATCAACCGAACAATTATTCATAAATCACCTAGTAAAAGATTAGTTTTCTGTCACACCGCCAGCTACTATTCCAGGTACTGTTCTAGGCACTGGAGATTCAGGAAGGATAAAACAAGCAAAGTTCTTGCTTTCTATTGGCGAGAGAGCCAATGTTTGGGGGCACACAGTTATGAGATTAGTTCTTTGAAAATAGCTGATTCACACGGAGAAAGGGAAAAATGCTTTCTTATGTCCCCTAGAATTTTTATCAATTTGAAACAATGCCCCCAAATTATCTCAGGGTCTTCTGCCCTTTTTCAGCAATTAATAGCAAAGGTGGTGAGAGACACATAATATTTGGAAGTACTGGTTTGTCACTGGACAGATGTAAAGTATGACTTTCACGAGAGGCCCTCCTGATAAAGTCAGTTTTACTCATGTGTCGGAGACATACGGGGGAAATGGGAGTAAACACAGATATTGGCTCTGTCCACATCCGCCTTCAAGGATTGTGGTGGGCACCACATGAACTTCTCAAGTTTATTCTGAATCATTCAGCCATGAGGGACCCAATTGTAGGTTAGAAGGTTAAGAGCAAGTTACCTTGAACCAAGAAGAGCAAAGCTCAAGAGCCACAGGGATCTAAGTCCCCACACCTGCCTCTCCTCTCTCCAGTGTTTTTCTACATTGAAAGAAACCATTGGGAGAGCTGCTGGCTGGGGGAGCAGCACCCTCATGGACCTATTATTATAAACCCTTACGGAACTCTAGCTGGCCCTAGTGACTGCTTTATGGGACATATAAGACAAAGCTTTGAATAACTAGAAGGTAGAAGGGGTGCTATAGTGAGAGCGTGAAGAGAAGAGGAGGCTTATAACTCTCCACAGCAAGAGATTCAGAGAGTAAGTTAAATTTCTGACTCTAGGATGGAAAATCATGGACACATTTCGGGAACATGTGTGTAGGATAGCTTTCCAACTGTAGACTAACAACTCCCCACTAGCAAATACCCCAACAAGACACCAAGGACCCAAGACGGGTGGGCTTAACAGTTGCTTATATGTAGCTCTGCAGTGGGGATGTCAAATGGAATTCAGCAACAAAAATGCTCTTTTCTTCAAGACCAATCCTTAGGTCCTGAGGCTATTCTTAGGATTCTGAGATTTTCAAGGTCTGGGTCAAATGCCCAGTGAAATCTGATAGGACTGCTTCCTGAACTTGCCACATGCCACAAATCATCTCCACGTGTGCTGGGAGCAGAGGAAGGGAGACACATGGAATGGGGGCTCACCCTGAGCTGGAGGGTGAAGGGAAGACCCTGAGTCAGAAGGCATCAAACCTACATTGTCACACCCTGGTCTCGGAGCACAGGAGGAAGGTGTGGAGGTCATGCCACTTAATAATCCCCTTGTCTTAGGAAATAAATGTTGGAGTGAGGGAAAGCATTGGTGCTAACTTATCCTGCGCCCCTGTTATCTCCAGGTGTTTGGTGCCCAGGGAGAGGAGGCATCCACAACGTCCCAGCACTGTGGGAAAGGTGATTGTCAAAGCCTGGCCTTATCACTAGATTTCATGTGCAGCAAGGCAGAAGTGCAGGATCATTCCTTCACATCAGTGTGACAACAAATCCAGGAACACTTGCATCAAGTCTACTGGTTATCCGTGGATCATTCTAACCTGATAAAGCAGTAAACCCAGCACCCGCAAAGCCCTGCCAGGGTTATTACATTTATCTCACATTTATTGATGTGTGGGTAGAAGGTCTGCCAGGTCATCCTTTTTTCCTATTTTGAGATGGATTTAGGGCATGAGATTTCTGAGAACCTTATGCAATATAGAGCTAAACTTAGGGACAAGTTTCGGGAATGGGTCGGATCAGCCAATAATGCTACTTGGGTAATACAGACAGGAGTAAACACCATCACAATGCCAAGCCAAAGTGCAAGGACCTGAAAAAATGAAAAGCAGTGATGCTATAGTGCTGGCACTTCTTGTTAAGCATAAAAGATGCAGCAGACTTAAGAGAGTCTCTATCTCATTGCAGAGATTTCAAAAGTCAACAGTACCAATTGCAAGCAGAGGGTGGGAGCATCAAGCAAGGGGAGTCACACAAACATATTATTAAAGAGGGAAAATGGTTTAAAAAACACTGCTCCTTCAATGCCCAAATGAAGATGGGAAATTATGGGGTACAGACAAAGAGCATTGATTTCCCAAAGAGAGCCAGAGAAATTCTGCTCCTACCTTACTAGTGGGCAGAGAACAGCAGATGAGCAGTGAGCTTCAATAAGAAAATATGGGGACAATGATTCGCCTGTAACAGCCAGAGGCAAACATATATTCATGGTTTAAGGTGTTGACCCATTTGTGGGGCTCTTGGAATTGGATGCTCTACTCATGGTAATTTCTCTGTAGATGGTAAACTGAAAGACATAGGAATTGCAGCCTCTCATTCAATCAAACTGCGTATGGACTGAAATATGAAATCAGGAAAAAAATGGTTCTCATATAAAAGAGAAAGAGTGAGAGAGAGAGAGAGAGAGAGAAGAAGGAAAGAAAGTGGGGAGGGAGGAAGGAAGGAAGGAAGGAAACAAAGAAGAAATCTAGCTACATACTATTATCAGAATAAGTATTTAGAAATGAAATAAAATACAAAAAAATCAAGAAATGACAAATATAAATCAGAAAAAACCATAACAGAATGAAAGCTGAATTGGAAATACCCAAATCAGACAAAATAAAGTTCAAGACATCCATCATAAAACGGGAAAACATTTGCCTGACTACAAGTTTAACTATCAATAATATATGAAACTCATGAACTCATGTATCACCCAAGATAACATACAATATATATTAAGAAAAACTATTCTGAATAAAAAGTGATATTTATAGATCCTCATCCATAATGGAGAATTTAAAACACCTCACTCAGAAACCAAGGACTTTATGAATCCAGTTAACAAGTATGCATCAAGAACTCAGTTTCTAACAGTAGAAAATACATACTATTTTCTTTCATGTGCAAATTTTCATGAAAATTAAATGTGAATTCAAACACAAAGTAATTTCAATAAATTCCAAAAAGTAGAAATTTTGCAGGCTATATTCTCTATGATACAACAAAAGCTAGGTATTAACAATACAATAATGACTGCTTAAAATAAATATGCTTATTTGAAATAGACTTCATTTTTTAAAACAACTTTAGATTTGCAGAAAAATTAAGAAGGCAGTGTAGGAAGTTCCCATATGCCTCATGTCCAGTTTCCCCTATTATAATAGTTCACATTAGCATGGTACATTGGTTACAATTAATGAACCAATATTCATACATATCATTGCTAAAGTCCATAATTTATTCAGATTTCCTTAATATTTACCTTATATCCTTTTTCTGCCCCAGTTTCCCATCCAGGGTATCACATTACATTTAGTTGTCATGTCTCCATACGCTCCTCTCAGTTGCGTGAGTTTCTCACTTTCCTTGTTTTTGATGACTTGGACAGTTTTGAGGAGCAATCGTAAGGTAATTAGAGGAATGTCCCTCTATGGGAATTTGTCTGATCTTTTTCTCATGGTTGGACTGACACTATGAATATTCTGGGAAAGACCGCAGAGGTAAAGTACCATTTTCATCATAGAGAACATAGCATCAACATGATTTGTCACTGTTGGTAGTGACCTGTGTCACCTGGCTGAGGTAGTGTTCGCCAGGTTCCTGTAAAGTTACTCTTTTCCCCCTCCCTTTCCATACTAAGATTATTGGAGGAAAGTCTCTGTGTGCAGCCCACATTCGAGAAGCAGGGATTTGTGTTCCCTCTCCTTGACAATAGAGTGTCTTCATAAATTATTTGGAAATCTTTGTGAGAGGTTTGTCCCTTTTCCCACATTAATTTATTTAGCCAATCACTTATCTATATCCAAATGTACTCAGGAATGCTTACTTTATATTTTGTGCTACAATTCAATGCGTCTCTATTTTGTTATTCCAGCATGGCCATTGGAATTTCTTTCAGTCATCTACATCCCTTTGACATAGCCCCATCATTGTGTGTGTGTGTTTACTACTTTCTTACTTTCTGGCACTACAAGATGCTCTAGAATTAACTTGTATATTTCCTGGCCCTGTTCTAGAATCAGCCATTTTCCCAAGGAGCCCTGGTCCTTTTATTGGAGAGTAGTGTTGGAAACAAAGTTCTGGGTGCTAGTTGTGTTCATTGCTATGGGGGTTCCATTGTTTCTAGGCCGTCTCAACTGAAAGAACAACGCAATGTATGTTTTTATTCTAGCCTGTGTACACACACCTATCTTTATGTGTCTCCATATGTAAGCATCTGAATCTAAATTAACATAATGATGTCTCCAACTCTAATCCATCACTAAATGGATTTTTCTGGCCTCCTCCCCCTGTTTATCTGTAAGCTTCCTCTACAACAATAAGTAACCTCAGTCCCACCATCCACCAGCCATTTACTTAATTGTTCATTCCAGTAAAAAATGTATAGCAGTATCAGAATTGTTAAGCTATACCCTTGTGGGACACAACTTTATCAACTAGAGTTCAGATCTTATTTTCAGTTCCTTTTACCTGTAGATTTTACAGACGCTGCTCATTTCCAAAGCTACTTAGGTCTGTATACTTCATTGTTACCCACTTCAGTGAGGTTAATTTGTACATTTTAGTATAGTTAGTTTATTTTGTCATGTCTTTTATCTGCATTTCATCCTCGGAACCTCCCATCTCATAAATGATATTTTTAACCTGCATGCATTAAGATTCACGCTTTGAGCTGTAAATTTCATTGGGTTTTGACAAATGAATGGTATAGTTTATCCACCATTGCAAGATAATGAGGAATAGTTTCACAACCCTATAAATTCACAACCCTGTGGTTCTCTAATCAACCTTCCACCCCCACAACCTCTGGCAACCACGCATCATTTTACTGTCTCTATAGTTTTGCCTGAAATGTCATATAATTGGAATCAGAGTACATAGCATTTTCAGAGTAGTTCCTTCAACTTAACAATGTACTTTTAAGGTTTTTCCGTATCTTTTCAGGCTTAATGATTCATTTTGTTTTATTACTGGATATATCCCAATGTATGGATGTATTGCAGTTTTTTTTATGCATTCAACTTTCGAGGGATATCTTGGTTGCTTCCAATTTTTGGAAAATATTAATAAATCTGCTATAAACTTTCATGTGAAGGTTTTGTGTGCATGTGGGTTGTCAACTCAACTGGGTAAATACCTAAATCACAGTTACTGGATTATGTGGTAAGATTATGAAACTGTCTTTCAAAGTGGTTGTACCATTTTGCATTCCAGCAAGCAATGAATGAATTCCCACTGTTTCATACCCTTGTCAGCATTTGGTAATGTCAGGTTTTTTTTTTTTTTTTATTTTAGCCATTCTAATAGGTGTATAGTGGTATCCATTTTTTAATGTTGAACCAGTTATTTACACAGTTGGAATAAATCCCACTTAGTCATGATATATAAATTTGGTACACATTTTTTGGATTCAACTTGCTAATATTCTTCTATGAAATTTTACATTAATTTTCAGGGGTTATTGTTTTGTAGTTTTCCTTTCTTGTAATATCTTTATCTTTTTTTGGCATTATGGCATTATCTGGGTGCCTCATAGAATGGGTTAGGATATATTCCTTCTGTTTCCATTGTTTAGAAGATGTGGCAGAAAAATGATACCATTTCTTTCTGAAATGTTTGATACAATTCACCAGTGAAAGCAGCTTATCCTAGCACTTTCTTTATTGGAAGGTAATAAATTGTTTTAGTTTGTTTTGTAGATATAAGACTATTCAGATTGTCTATTTTTTTTCTATGTAAATTTGGCAGTTTGTGTCTTTCAAAGAATTGGCTTATTTCATCCAATTTATTAAATTTGGGGCAGAGAGTTTTACATAATATTCCTTTATTACCCTTTAATGTCTATGAAATCAGATCTTTCATTTCTGACATAGGTCATTTGTGTCTACTATGTTTTGGCTTTTGCTTGGTTATCCTGGCTAGAGATTTATCAATTTGTTGATTTGTTTTAAAAATACAGCTTTTGGCTTCACGGACTTCCTCTATAATTTTCTGAAAGTGAATATACCTTTTAAAATTAAAGCACCGATACACATACACATACAACTTCCAAATAAGCCATGGATTTGGATTGATTTAGATGGAAATAAAATCCCAAACTAGAGTCTGCTTAGAATTGTAGGTGATCATTCTAGTATATATTGAACTGGATGAGATGGGGCAGAAGTTGTACTCAAAGGAGCATTTGAGCCTTTTCATCACTGATGAGAACAAAGCAGTCTATTGAAGAAGTTAGGCAACAAATGATGAAATTAACCTAAGGAAATTGAAGTGTTGGACTCACTTAGAACTTAGGAGAGACCAGGAGGACCAGGAGTGACCCCTGGACTTAACTCTGCCCTTTTTCCTGAGATTCAGAAAAAGTTTCTTGCCCAAAAGTAGCAATAGAATTTAAGTCACAACTTATTTGATCCTGAATGTGAGTTATCTGGGTACTCAGCTACATTCCCACTAGGAAAGGAGAGGAGAGAAGTTGGATGCAGGCAGGGATGTAGCCAAGAGGTATGAACTTGTGGGAGTCAGGGGGAAGGTGGAACAGAGGAGAAAAGGTCCCTGTAAGGTCGGATATGCAGCACCTAAAGATACCTGGTGAACCAAGATTTGCTGCAAGCAAATGTCAATGTCCAATGGAGTCAGGCAGTTAACAGTCACATAGATCTCTGCTATCAGTAGACCACCTCTGAGAACACAGTCATGGGGAAGAGGACAGAGTTCAACTACTCTGAGATATGACGATGGCCCAGTAATAAACTCACATGACTTTAGGGGCTCAGCAGGAAATGCATATAAATGTAGCTGGCATATGTTCATAATAGGGAGTAATGGGACAGTGACAAACTGATGAGTACGTGTCTCGGCTAAATATATTTACATTCACTTTTAAGGCTCGAGTTAATTACAACTGAGTAGAAAAGCTGTCATTTGACAAGCACTTGAATCAGCCACAGGTTCACTGGATACAAAGCTTCCAGCAGCATTACTGGCTCCAGACTTTACCCATCTACGGAGGGAGGCTGATGATGTACCACTGTCCTGGTGAGTAAAGACTGGGCAATTAGTCGGAACAAAGCATGTGGAAAGAAGAAATTACTGATTCCAGTTGAAAGGGGCTAGAAATGACAGGGCTGACAGCTGATGCCTGGCTCCCCATTGCCAGAACCAAGTCAAGTCTGGCAGGTTGGCAGCTATGTGAATCAACTCAAGAGTGGGCCATCAAACCCGAGAGGCCAGCTATGATATTGCCCAGGCGTTGCCAGAGGAACCTGAGCTGGGGCCAATCAAAGGGACGAAGCCAAGTCAGGGTGCATGCTAAGGTCAGTAAAAGAAGAATAGCATTGGATATCAGATCCAAAGGACTTTGTATACCCATAGTTATGGGTTCAGGCAATAAGTCAAGAACGGCAAAAAAACTCAAGAAAAGGAGTCCAAAGTCAGACATGGTGAGGGGAGTACAGAGTGAAAATAGAATTGTCCTAAAGTAGTGAGATTTTTATCTTTTCCTTAGATGCCAGTTACATCATCAGTCAGTTATTCAACAAAATTTATTTATCAATGACTATGTGCTAGGCACTGAGTTAAGTTCAGGAGATACAACTATGAGAAGTTTCAAGCAACTTAAGGTCTGTAGGTCAAACAGCAAAGAAAGTTGCCAATTATTATGCAGTGGGATAGGGGTGGGATAGGGGTATTATAGAGAAACTATACAGTGCTATAGGAGCATTTGAATAAGGCACTAATGTTCTCTTGGGAAATTGAGGAAAGCTTCGCAGAGTAACTGAGCTCTAAATTGAAAGCAAAACAAGTGGGGGTCATTTTTGTGGAATGGACCTGGAGGAGTTCTTCAGGCAAATTGTAAAGTCTATATCAAAGAAAAACATGGCACATTCAAGGGAGTGTATGGCCTTCAGTGTGATTAGAGCTTCCCTGCACGCATGTGTGTGGTACGTGCGTGCGTGTGTATATATGTGTATGTGTGTGTGCATATGTGTATAGGGAGCCAGATCCTGAATGGCCCCATAACATGTTTTGTCTTGAGAAAAATGAAGAGCCTGTAGTTTTTTTTTTCAGTATGCATATTTGTAAGGATGTTTTTGTTTGCAAATGACAGAAACTAAACTTAAAATAGTAGAAGTGATTTGCTTATTTAGCTGGAAGGGCAGATGAGTAGAGAAGTTTAATTGGAATCAAAACTATTACATGGCTAAGAAGCTCAAGTAATCTCCTCTCATCTTTGTGCTTCTATATGGACTGCCCTTTCTTCCTATGTAGACACATTTCTTCTCATGGTGGAGACATGCTCAATCACAACTCCACCCTCACATTTTTAAAAAGATATAAGAAGAAGACCGCAGTAGGCAGAATTGAAAGACATGATTCCATCATGCTATATCACACAGTTGACTTTAGGATAGGTAGATATCCAGGTGGGCCTGACCTAATCACATGAGCTCTTTGAAAGCAAAGCCTTTTCTTCTCCTTCTGGCAGAAGAGACCAGAGAGTCAAGGCATGAGAAAGATGTGATGTGGTATTGTTGACTTGAAGATGGAGGGAGCCACATAGCAAGAAGTGCTGACAGCCTATAGTAGCTGAACATCCAGCTGACAATCAGCGAGGAAACTGGGACCTCAGTCCTACATCACAAGGAACTGGATTCTGCCAACAAGGAAGATTTGGGAAGTGAATTTTTAGGCAGAGCATTCAGAAGAGACCTCACCCAGGCAAATATATTGATTTTGGCCCTGTGAGCAGAGAACTCGGCCATGCCATCCCCAAGACTCTTGACTTATAGAAGTGTGAGTTGTTTTAGGTGTCGTTTTAAGTCACTAAGCATGTGTTCATTTCTTCACAACAAGAGAAAACCAACACAAAGTGCCTACCCCACCCCTGCTCAGTCCTGCCTTACCCTTGTTTGGTTTGCTGTCAGAAACTACTCTGATTGGCTCAGCTTGTGCCATATGCCTAAATATGAGCCAATTACTATGAACTGGATAAATTGGGATTCTCTGATTGGCCAAGACAGGTCATGTGTCCACCTGGCCCCCAGTCCCTGCAGTGAGAGAGTAAAGGACAAGTTATCAGCGGTTGCTCCCATTTCGAACATTGTGAAAACTGTAGATGGGGCAGAGGATGCAAAGGTGAGCAGACCCTGTTTAGAGATGGCAGGAATGTTGGTAAGAAGACAAAGAGGCATATGTTACAGCAGGGGAGAAACACTTTCAGCCTCACCCTTTGGAATGATGCAGATAAGACTAAAAGCAGGGGGATCAATGTGGAGACTTAAAGAAATCGAGCAGAGAGATGCATGTCACCCAAGAATGGCAGTAGGAAGCTAAAGCATCACCAGCTCAGAGGCTGGCTCCAACTAGGCACTGAATAATGTGTTGAGTGAATAAATGAATGAATGGGTGAGAGTGTATGGATGGAAATGCAAATGGCCTCTTGGGGTCTTTAAGAGATTTAACCAAAATTGGATCTAAGCACTAAGAAAATTCATCAAAATGTTTGTTTAGCTGTGCAAACTGTATCTCCAAGGCCACAGGATCCCAGGCCTGTTTGGCAGAGCAGGTGTGGGGGCCATGCACATTAGAATGCCCAAGGCCTCTGTGCATTACTAAGGTATCATTACATAACACTTTGGGTACCTTCAGTCTGCCTTCTCAGACCCCTTGCCGTCATTTGTGAATCGCTGCAAGCTGACATAGCTTTGCATTTCCTCCTCTGCCATATGTCTCCAGTTCCTTGTCATCTTTGCTTATCACCAAGGTAACCCCCTTTGGCTTCCTTCCTGTTAATTTACGTGACTGACACACCGTCCCAATCAAGTGAGGTGCTATGTCCTCCTGTGCCTGTTGTGGCTGTCTTTGCCCAATGCCATCACCTGGGCTATGACCTTGATTCGCTCTGATATTTTCCATTTCATTATCTCGGACAATATCCTGATGGTCAAAGTCACTTTTCCCCATTAACTCCAGGTTATGTAGGAAGTATGGCCGTGTATTCCTATGTAGTCCAGAACTGGAGATGGAGGGCTGGACCGCTGGATCAGGGGGCTTTGAGAATTCTGCAAAAATTATGTGGCTCCTGCTGCTTGAAATAACTAATGTCTGGCTTGGGTCTGTCCATTCTGACGCTACATTTATGCTTCTTCCCTTACCCTATCCTGAGGTTGTAGTATCAGTGCTTCCTGCAGAGTCCCACCCACAAGTCTGTAAAGGCTTGAGGACAGAAGTCATACTCAACAAATATCTGGGTGCCTTCAATGCACTAAGTCCAATGCCTCAGGCTGCCAGTATAATTATTTGGAAAATAAGCATGGTTCCAGCTTTTATGAAGCTACAGTTAACTGGTGAGATGAACATCAGTTATGTAATCAGACAAAGAAAATATTATCCATTGCAGAAATGTTCTTTAAAACTACAGTAGTAAAAAAAGCCTTCCAGGAAAATGTGGCATTTGACTGAACATGTGAAGGACAAGCAGGGGTTAAGTAGCTGAAAGGGTGAAAGTGGAGGGGGGTGGAGGAGGTGGTCCTTATTCTGTCTTCTAAGGCTCTTCTAAATAGATTTGCTTTCCCTTCCATATGAAAACTTTCAAATAATATACGCATTTATCATGTCCTTGTTTAGTTTTCTCCTGAACATACTCAAAAGGACATTCTAGTGCCAGCCTGTACCCTGGCCCTCTAAATCTTCTTTCTCTGGGGAACTCCCAGTCTGTTTCCTGACATCTCCTAGAATTTGCTGCATGTCACTTCAGGAATGCAGCAACGTAGAGAAGGACATGAACACTTCTTGACCACTAAAGTTGGAGGCTCATATTGCTTTACATATGATCACATTGAATCTTCAAGCCTGTGAGTAGTTACCACCAACCTGATTTTATAGATGAGTAAACTGGGGCTGCAGAATGTGCCCAAATCCTCACAGCATGGGTGGTAGAGTCAGGTCTTTCTGACTCCTGAGACTTTGTTTCTTCCCCTGCATTGCACCTTGTCCACGGAAAACTTGGCACCCATCTATCTCTGTGCTCTAAGAGGACATCAGCTTTTCCAGCAGCCATGTCACACTCTTGGCTCCTTTTCAGGGTATGGACAAATGAGACTCCTAGATAATCCTGAATGTGTACATGTGTGTGTGTGTGTGTGTGTGTGAGTGCACACTCACACCCAAGACTCCACTTCCCTCTCTGCAGCAATTGACAGTTTAGATTCTAATTCAGCAAGACTTTTTTTGTTTTCCCCCATTAGAGTCCTTTTGCCAAGCTTGACATTTCTTTCCAGTCTGTGGAGAGATTTCAAATATCAAATCTTTTGCTCAGCGTGTAGCTTTTCCTACCAGGTTTGGGTAATGTAGCATTTATGCTTTCTATGTTCTCCTTCAAATCTTTACTTTTAAAAGTGACACAAGGAGTTTATACCCCATTTTTGGTGATCAGAAATCTTGTATTTTCTACTCCCAAGCACTTCAACTCTTTGACCTTAAAGGTCCAAGTCTACAGCCGCACTGACCTACCTGAAGCTGCCCCAAATGCCTGGTGCCATCTTCTGTCAGTACGTCGGAACAGGTACTCTGGTATGCCTGTGTCTTCCTCTTCTGTCCTATGAAGGCTTACTTATTAATCAAGAATGACACCTTTACAAAGCCCCTTCCTCTCAAGCTGAATCAGCAGTCCTTTTTGTGTATTTCTTTATGTGCAGAGTTTATCCCTGTCACGTCATGTATACAGTAGACAGTAATCTTCTGATTTTTCCCTCACAAGACTGGAAAGTGTATTACCTCTCATAACCAGGACCTAGAGCCCAAAGCATGGCACACTTTAAGAACTCCATGTGTACTAATGGAATAATGGTTCATTTGGTTTGGAACTGAAATTTTCTGTAGTACATAATCTAATTCAATCTATCTGTTTAGCTCATTTGAATAATTGAAACAAAGGGAGCACAGAATAAGAAAGAGGTCCCTTAATCCTGTATAGATTATTATAATGTCTGGATACATCCAGACATTATAATAAATATAATAGAGTATATTAAGCAGATAATCAAAAAGTATTGGCAAAGCCCCTTGAGGAATGGGAGAAAAATATAGAACTATTAAACTTTACCATCAGGGAATCCCCGGATACTGTGTCAAACTTTAGGGACACCCAAATCAATAGGCCATGCCCTCAATCATGAGGATTACTCTTGTGAAGCTTATGTAGGTAGCAGAGAAGCTTAGACTACATATAGGCATGCCTAAGAGTTACTTCTGGAGGACCTCTTTTGTTGCTCAGATGTGGCCTCACACTCTCTAAGCCCAATTCTGCGAGTTAAATCATTGCCCTCCCCCCTGCAAGGGACATGACATGCAGGGGAGAAAGTCTCCCTGCCAATGTGGGAAATGACTCTCAGGGATGAATCCAGACCTGGCACCATGGGATCAACAATTCCATCCTGACCAAAAGGGAGAAAAGAAGTATAATTAATAAAGTATCAGTAGCAGAGAGAGTTCAAATAGAGTCGAGAGGCTACTCTGGAGGTTGCTCTTACACAAGCTTCCTGTAGACCTTGCTACCTATTGTAACCTGCCAACCCCAACCAGGACCATGCCAGCCAATCCTAAAGACCTAGGGCAATATATAAGATTCCACAAGGGTTCCATGCACTAGAGTAACTTTCCAGAAACCTACAACCTCCAGATGGGTCCCTGATCCAGATGAGTCCTGAAACCTAGCCCAGCTTCTCCAGAACATCAGATAGTTCCATCTCCCTACCCCATATTAGTGACAGACTCTTCCAATGTGAAAAATTTAGAATTGCCATAGCCCAATCACCCCTAAGGAGAGGAATGGAAAGATCAAAAGTAATGGTAGAGTTATACAGAGAAGATAGGATTTAACAAATGAATATGCTGCTGAATCAAATTGATATCTCTTTTAGTCTCCAGTATTTTAGAGCAGCTAGAAGTAAAAACCTAAAATTGTGAAATTGTAACCCGTCAAACATTGAAATATGTTCTACAACTAATTGTGGTGCTTTGCTTTGAAATTTATAGCTTTTTAATATATATATTATTTTTCATAAAAAGAGAAGGGAAAAAAGTTGATTGTGATGATTAAAAGAATATTTAAGCCCTCTAGCCTCCTATATTCTGGAGCAGCTACAAGGAAAAATATGAGAATCTCATATGGCAGCCCATGACAAACTCTGGTGTCTGTCCTATAACTACTTGTTGAAGAGTGCTTTGAAAACTGTTGCCTTTTTATTCCTTTGCTTTTTATATATGTTATACTATACAATAAAAAAAGTTAAAAAAAAAAGATCTCCATGTGTAGAATTAAAATACTTTAACTGAATTATGTTGAATTGCATTGCGTCCACTGTGCTTTTTCCACAGTGATAAAGCTGGAAACATGAAATAAATATCCTATAGAGTGTGCTATTCTTTGAAATTGGTCAGCAAATCAAGAAGAGAGATGCCATTCTTTCTTAATTTGCTGTTTGCCAATTTCTTGAAGAAGTCTGTATAACACTTCCTAAATATTCCCCTCAATCCATAGCTAGCACCTTAGAGAATAGCGACACACCAACTAGTTGGTTCAGTCTACTACTCCCCAAAACAGAGAGAAACACAAGAAGCAACTCAGTAATTTCCCAGCCTAGGAGGAAGCATTGATTTGGCTCTCTACACTGCCAGCCCTTGACCATGAAGCTAAGCAAAGTCCCCAGAGTAATAGCAGGATTAAAAAATATATAAGCCTGAAAAATGATGTGGTCAGTAATTCCAGGGTCTTCCAAGCACTTTGACCATGATCAGATTCAGATTCAACCAAGATAGTTTCAACATCTGAGATGTTCCAGATTCCTTACCTTGTTTGGTCTTGTGCCCTGCTATAGGGATACATCATTTTACTCAATCCAGAGATGAAAGAATTAAATCCCAGAAGTTCAGGTCAATGACAAGGCACCTATGGGACAGTTGATGGTTCCTCTGGGTCAGCTCACCCTTGCCTTGAGGACACTCAGAGGACACAGTGAGAACTTGCCTTTGCCTTTCTCCCTGGAAAGCACAACAACTATATTTGTCTTCGTCCATGCCCTGGTCAATGATTCTCCTGCCCCGTGAAATATACCATCCCGTCTACACCTGCACTTACTGTACTTACATCTGTAGCTGTAATTTTTTTATCTTATTTTCCAGTCACTTTATAAATATCACCTTCATTGATCTTTTTATACTGCTGCAAGTTGTTTATTATCAGCCCCATTTTATAGTTGAGGAACCTGAGATACAAAAATATTAAGTAACTTGCCTAAGAAGATATAGCTAATAAAGAACAGAGGCAGGATTCAATCCTAGGCCATGCAATCCAGAAACACTGCTTTTAACTGCTAAACTTGACTGCTTTACAAACTGAGCCATTGCTCCCTTGCAAGGCTTTTCTTGACCCTCCAGGCAAAAGAACTCTCCCCTGTGTCACCGGGTCTTTTATGGAGTGAAATCTCTGTAGCCAAAGTTCTGAGGTTCAATCCCCAGCCTTGCCAATTACTAAATGAGAAGCAAATTACTTAATTCTGCTGTCTATTTTTCAAATGTTAGCAGTATGTACTAGAAGAGATTGTTGTGAGGGTTAAATTAGTTAATACAAGTGAAACATTTATAAGACTTCCCAGTACATGTTAAGCACTTAATAAGAGTGAATAATATCTCCATTAATGACATAATCTACTCTCTACTGTCTGGTTTAGCTTCCTGATTAAACTGTGAAGTCGCTGAGACAGGAATTATTATTTATTCATTTTCATATTATCATACACATATAATAGCAGGCATATTATTGGAATTCAATACATTTTTGTTGAATGATTTGTGGAATGAAAGGCCAGTGGGATTCACTTCTACACCTCACCTAGACCTGATTGATCTCTCATCATACTTTTCAGCAACTGTCCCTGAAATTTAGAAATCTGGTCAAGTGATTTATGCTAAGGAACAGCTGAAAACAATGAACTATTAAACCATTCCAAGGTGCCTCCCATATCAACTTCCCAGAGTATCTGAATTTTAGGACAGGATTATAAATGTTTCCATTCCTACGGTATTTATTGAGTGTCTACTTTGTGCTCAGACCTGATAGAAGCCTTGAAGGGAAATGCAATAGCAAATAGACTATGGAGATTATGTTTAAGAAAATAACGCTCCTGCAGAAAAAGAGAGATCCGTACAAATAACTGTACATTAGGCAAAGGAATGGAAACGGAAAGGAGGTGAAAACCAGTATTTCTTAGGCAACTTTATGTGCCAGGCATTTTACATATGTTCCTGCATTCAATGTTTAGAACCACTTTAATTAGGTAAGTACAACCATCATTGCTTTACGAGCAAGTTAGATGAGTTGCTAAGAGGAACACAACTGGTAAGTGGTAAGGTAAGGATTTGAACCCAGGTCCATGCTGAAGCTAGCGAGTACCACAGATGAGGGAAAGCAAGTGTCACAGAGATGCCTAACATGAGAAAGCACCCAAGGTATTTAACTGTACTTAGCTCTATTTCCTTATCTACAAAGTAAAAATAGAGATGACCTTAGAACTTTAAAACTGAAATGAGACCTTAAAGATTATCTAATACAATGCTTTTCAAATACAAACCATCCCCCAAAGCATTTCCCCCTACATCATGGCATGGAGGTGCAAGTTTAATGGTAAAATGAGCATTTGCCTCCACTTCACTGGGGCAGTCTGTGCTAAGGCCTCTTGCCCATTGAAAGGATTAACAACAGCCATTTACTCTCAAAAGCAGATCCGTTTGGATGATAGTGAAACGGCCACTCTGTCAGTGGAGACGTGCACAGCCCTCCACCAGCCAGGACCCAAACACAGTAGGCTGGGAAAGTCCCCTCACTATCTGAGGACTTTCAGAGCATGATGCTGCTTCTCTCTCACTCTCATTTTCACTCTTAATCAACATGTATTAAGTAAGGAATATCAAGCAAACTCCAAGACAATAAAGATGATCAAGTCACAGCCCTGCCTTGAAGAATCACAATATCAAGGACATCAGTTCAAGGGTCCTCTGAGAAGCAGATGAGAAGTCTAGATTCATTGTGCACAGTTATTGGGGCAGACATTTGTGAAGGATAAAAGGTGAGGAAGCAGGAGGAGGTGAAAGTATTTAGATTATGATGCAGGTCTGAAATGGATGGAAGGAGAGAGAAAGGAAGGAGAACTGGGTAGAAAGAACCTGAGACTAAAGCAGAGCTCTGAGCAAGGAGAGTCTTGGTACTTCTCAGGCTTTATTCCCAGCACAGTGCAGAGCAAAAGCTCAAGGACCCAGGTGTGTGCCCCATTCCAGTCAACCTGTCAGCCAGGACTAGGTTGCATCTGCAGGCTTGACTGGGCAGGGAAGATGGATCTACTCCCACACTTACTCATGAGGTTTTGGCAGGACTTGGCCCCTCCCCATGCGGGCCTCTCTGGAGGGTTGTCTTTCAACCCGGCAACTGGCTGCCGCAGGGCACACCATCCAAGAGTGAACAAGAGAGAACGGGTACCCAGAACGGAAACCAGTCTTTTCAGAACCTAACATCAGAAACCGCATCCCATCACTTCTGCTGTATTCTAATTCATTAGAAATTAGGACCTAGTCAATAGGTCCACCCCACACATAAGAAAAGGGGATTATACGGGGTGTGAATACCAGGAGGCAGGGATCATTGAGGTCTTCGTAGAAGCTGCCCTCCCCAAACTGAGGTCTCCGTCCCTCTCAGTCAGACACGTTAACACAGTGCTTTCCCCACTGCCCGTTAATGTCTCTTGATATCCCTCCAAACTGTAAGTTCTAGGAGAGCAGTGACTTTATTGATTTAAATCATACATGTAACTCCATTACCTAGCACAGAGCTTAGGATATAAATATTTGTGACATAAATTAATCCCCCCACCCCCACCCCAAGCACTTCAACTCTGTTATAGGCATATGGGATATATACCTATTTAAATCTGATGAATCTTTCTCTCTTCCTCCTCAAACATAGTCCACTTGTTCACTTTCTTAAATAGAAAATAACCCCATTTAACTTTGTCTTTTCTTGACAAATAAAAAGTATTGTTATAAACCCCAATTGTATCAGATTGTGCTATTTTTAATTCAGCAAACTACAAATAATAATTCCAAAAATATTTATTGTGGCGTGGTACTACTAGACTGCAAAATACCGATGCCATCTCAGCTGTGTGAGATACATATATCTGTTTTTCATATACATGCGTGTGTGCATGCGTGTGTATTGATTTAGTTCTTGGAACTATCTTTTCCTTTTTACTCCTCTTAAAATGTGACTGTGGGGTGGTGCGGCAGTAGCTCAGGGGCAGATTTCTCACCTGCCATGCTGGAGACCCGGCTTTGCTTCCCAGTGCCTGCCCACGCAAAAAAAAAAAAAAAGTGATTGTGCTTTATTTTTACTTATTTGTGGCTTCTGAAATGCTTTCTTCCTCTTGAATCAGTGTTTTCATGTATATGAAAGGATGAGCATCCATGTGCCAGGAAATTGTGCCTTCAAAGGGGGAAAGAGAGCAATAGGAGAATACATTTTGCCTGAAGAGTCAGCAAAGATCAATTTTTACTGGGGAATTTGTTTCCTGCCAAACAGGTCATGGCTCTTAAAATGTGATTTCTGGGAATGGTGTGTTCCGCCTCTGAAGTTCTGCCTCTTATAACTTCAATTATAAGAATCATATACTGGGTTCCTTGCATCCTCAGTATGTTAGTCCCTTTTAAGTGCTCAGGCTGACCTATATCTTAGCTCATTTGTTTCACTTGATACTGAATTTCCCTGAGGGCATATTACACCTTGATAAATGTTCCCTGAAAATTTCCAACCCCGCAACTCTTTGCACCCAAGCACTTCAACTTTACTACAATGCATGGGCTAAATATCTACTTAGCTCTTATAAATCCCCCCCTCCTCTTCCATCTTTTCCAGCAATTTCAATAGTAAATGCATTAATCCATCTTTCCATGAGTGTCCTACTGTAGCACAGCTTCAGGTGACAAAGAAAAGTGCTTCATCTGGTTGTCCCGCTTCTTACTAAACCCAGTAAGGTGAGCACCTGTTAGTGCCTGTTAGTGGGTGGGACGGTGGAGAGCAAGGAAGGAATGGAGATGGACACATTGACAGTGCTCCCTGATTTAAGATTCTGAGCCTTATCACAATTGCGTGCACCCCTCTTAGGCAAAGAAACACTGTGTTAGGTGCTTTTCAATATTTGGAATGACCCAAGAAGCCTCATCCCCCACTCTGCTCCACCTCCACATCTGGCTAGGACTTACATCAGTATTGCCTCGGGATCATTTGTCTCCACACTAGAACTAAAATCATTCTATTAATTGTGTAACCTGGGAAAGAAAATAAATTCTCTTTGATTTTTTTGTAAAAATCGCGTTCCATAACGTATGTTTTGTTCCAGCAGGCACTGTATTGCCCTCCCTCCGTCCATTCCATCTACCCTTCCATTCTCGCTTTGCTGGCCCTCATTTACTCCCTCCATAGGAGATGCTGAGTCTGTGGCCTATAGCCTTTACTCCCTTAAATACTACCCCACCAGTAAATGGTGGAACCAGGACTCCAATCCAGGTATTCTTTCTGTGTTCTTTCAAAAAAATGTTTATTGGTGGGTGAAGATCACAATATAATAGCATGGAAATGAAAAAGAAAAATATCAATTTTCTCTATCTTAATAAATTAAATGTTTCTTTTGTCTCCAAGTACACTAATTATAACTCCTGGTCCAATATCTCACCCCTGGATTAGCTACTCTGTTTTATAAACTAAATGAAGCTGCAGTATAACACTTTTAGGGCATGGCCCTTATCAAAATTGTGGAGCCTGAGAATTTGATTCTGATGCCACTACTTATCTCTAGCAGGCTCCATGGTGCCTGACAATGGTCTACAATGAGTTCTTCTAAGACTGACAGGGCCCACTGTACTCCAAAAATGAGCTACCTCTTCCTTATTGAGATTGTTTCTCCTGAACTCTGGTTGCCTTATATAATTATATAAGATCTTGGGCTAATCAACTCCCCCTCCATAAACTCCAGGCTTATCATGAGGACTGAATACAAAGATATTCGATCCGGGAGCTGGCAGCCCTGCAACACTACCACTCTCTCCAACACTATTCTTCTCTTGCTCGGTAATTTCAATATCCCCTCAGATAGTACTCCCCTTGCCCTGGATTCTTACTTCCTTGACTTCCCTTCTTTCAATGACTTTGTCTTTCATTCTAATCCAGTGACTCACATCACTGGTCATATCTCCAATTTTCCCCCTCTGTAAGATTAATTTCCAAATCTCTCTTTGAGCCTCATGACTCTAGTAATTCTTTGACTCCACTATAACCTACTATCCATGATGCTACCATTGTTTTCATGTTCTTACCCGAGTCCCCCATCCTTACCTTTTTCTTTCCCTGCTTAGATTCCACTGTCCCTCACCATAACCATGCTTAATACAACCTCAATGCCTTTACCTCTTTCTTTTTTTCTCAAACTTACCTGGAAAAACACCACCTTGGTTAAATGAAATTCTCCAGTTGTTTGTTTTCTAAACCAGCTAAGTTGAGAGTGATTGGAAGAAAACCTAAAACACAGACACATTAAAAATTCTGAGGTCACATTCCTCAAGCGGATTCACAGTGCTAACAACAATCCTATTACATCTCTTCATAGATGCTTCCAGTTTTCCAGTTCATCCTCATGACTATTTCGTACTTTAAAACTAGAACTGCATTTTCTCCTCCCTAATAGTCAGTTGCAACTAATGTCCTCACTTCCTATTTCCCTGAGTAATTAAAAGTGAAGAGAAGAGAATTTCCTCTTGTAGTCCTCTTACCTCATCTACAACCTATCTGTGTGTATGCCCATAAACTTCGTTTTCCTTCCATTGCTGTACATGCACTGTTTATGCTTCAATCTTAGGTCAACCATTTCCTTTTGACCTAGGTGACATCCACTGTAACCTACTCAAGGAGATCTTTCTAGCAATTGCCTCCCTCCCTTCCTGTATTATCAGTGCTCCTGCTCAACCAAAACAGTCCCATCATCACACAAACATACTTTAATAGTATCAATCTGAAAAAATAAAAACCCTCTCTTGACTCACAAACACCCCCAGCCATCACCCCATTTCTTTGTCCCCTTCCACTTGGTTTCAGAAATGCCCTCCTCTTTTCACTCTCCTCCTATATCACTAGCAGGTCCTTCCCAGACTCCTTTTCTGACTTTTTACCTCTTTCCCAAACCTTAATCTTTAAAGTGCTCCAGAGCCCAGTCTTCAGACATCTTTCCTGGTGAATTCAGCCAGGGCATGGATCTAAATGTCTTTTGTACTGACAGCTGTCAAATTGTTGTCTACAGCTGGACCTCTTTCCCTCCATGCACTCTGAAGCCCTTAAATCAACTGCCCATTCAAACTAAACTCCGATTTCTCTCATCCCACAATCTTCTCTATTTTCCTGAAAAGGAATTCCTTTCTCCCACTATTTGGGCTGGACATCTTGATGTGGGCCTTCATTCCTCTCTCTCATTCATCACATCTAATCCCTAGGCAAATCCTTCAGCTCTCACTTCAAAAATATCCCGTATAAACCCTTCTCACCACCACAAATCCCCACCAAAGCCCCATCATTTCTCATCTGGATTATCGCAACACCCACCTGACTGATCTCTCTGTCTCTTCTGCCCTCCCACAATTTTTCGCTTTTGCCATATAGCAGTCAGAGTCTTCTGGGCCATTCAGAACCCTCCCATTGCCCCTCACCTTACTCAATGTAAAAGCCCCACCCCAACCTGTTCTCATTCTTATCATTGAATCGGATGCTTAAGCAATGTTTGTTGAGTTAATGTGAAAATACATTGCCACCTAGATGCTTATGACATGATCTCCGTAAACACAAATATAAAAACATTAAAATGGTTTTCCTGAGACCTCAGAAGGTCCAAATGGGTTCTCAGATAAACCTGCATTCAAAGCCATTCTACTACTTACTTGGGTAATGTAACCATCTTGAACAAGTTATTTTACTTCTCTTGAGTCTCAGAGTCCTCATATCCAAAATGAACATAAAAATAAAATTTTAGTCAAATAGTAGCTAATGTTTATTGAGTACATACACTGTACAGAGTTTAAATAGTGTGGTAGTTAAGATTCAGTCATCAACTTGGCCAGGTGAAGGCACCTAGTTCTGTTGTTATGACCATGAGCCAATGGTACATGAACCTCATCTGTTACTCATTACATTTGCAGTCAGCTCAGAAGCGTGCCTGCTGTAATGAATGATGTTTAATTTAATTGACTGGTGCTTAAATGAGAGAGCTCAACATAGCACAGCCAAAGCACCTCAGCATACCTCATCTCAGCACTCACAGCTCAGCCCAGGCCTTTGGAAATGCAGAAAGAAATCACCCCAGGGAAAGTTGTTGGAACCCAGAAGCCTGGAGAGAAGGCCAGCAGAGACCATCCTGTGCCTTCCCACATAAGAAAGAACCTCAGTTGAAAGTTAGCTGCCTTTCCTCTGAAGAACTAATGAAATAAATCCCCTTTTATTAAAAGCCAGTCTGTCTTTGGTGTGTTGCATTCCGGCAGCTAGCAAACTAGAACAGATTTCAGTACTGGAGAGTGGGGTGCTGCTGCAGTTTGCAAATACCAGATATGTTGGAACAGTTGTTTGAATGACTAAGGGGAAGATTTTGGAGGAACTTTGAAGAGAATGATGGAGAAATCCTGGAGTGCTTGAAGACACTGTTGGTATAAACGAAACCACTGCCAATCTGGACAAAGGGGGACACAAAAGGGAAAAACTGGAGTTTGCAGAGTGAGAACCATGGAAGCTTGGGTCTGAAGCCAAGAAATCTCAGCCAGAAGAGTGGACCCACCGTATACATGGAGAGGGTGAGTTTGCCCTGAGGGCAGAGGATGAGTCTTCCATCTCATTGGAGTGGAAGAGTTGTTCCGCCTCAGGCATTTGAGAAGGTGCAACACGCTCCTTGGAGACTGGGAAGAGCCTGGCTGCCCCCATATGGAGGGGTTGAGCATGCACCCCAGAAATGGCAGGGAGCCCAGGGGTGGCCCCAACGCCTGGAGAGAGTGGAGCTGAGCAAAAGGTGGTCTCCTCAATGTTCCCCGAGGTTGATTTGGAAAGAGGCAGGCCAGTGCATAGGCCCTTGGAAAGGGTGGGACTGCCACTTTCTAAAGCTGAAGGATGAATGACTTTCAGACTTGTGTGCATGTGTAGAACTGTGGCAGCAGGTTGGCATTATGCCTTCCTGGATTGGGGGCAGATGTAAACCTGCTGCACAGGTCAGCACTTTCTCAGAGTTGGGATGTGAGGCTGAGGGCCATTTGCATGCGTGGTTCTAGGACTGCTATAAAGTGTGGTTCCCAGAGCTGAATAACATGATTGGGGGGTCCATGCCAAATACGTGGGCCTGGGAGTGCCATAAACAGATGTGCTGAGCTCAGGGATGGCAAGGTGAGGCTGTGCAACACTATGAGTGGAGGGCGGGGATGGGGGTAGCCTAGGTATGGAGGTTAGTGCCCACAATCTTTATGTGCTGGCAACAGCCTGGGAGGCAGTGCTCAGGAGGGGTGCAGGAGACGTGGGTTGGGCTGCACTTGGGGTGGGGGTGGGGGGCAGATACATGCACTGGGGGCTGGTGGGGTGGGGGCACCTGGAGCGTGGGGAATGGGAGCGGGTGATGGGGTTCAGGTGTGTGGAGTACGGGATGATTTGCCAGTCATGGGGCTGTGCTGGTGAGGGTAGCATGCCCAAGGAGCATGGTCTGGCTTACTTCCTACTCCCAGGCTCCCGTCTGTGCACTCTTTGGGCTCTACCACTCTCTGCCTCTGCACCAGGCTCCAGCTTTCTGCCTCTCACTTCCTTGGCCTCTGCAACCAGGGCTGCCCCACGTACTGCAGGAGGCTCTCCCAGGTCAGCCACATTCCTGAATCACCACCTCAATCACCCTCCTGTCCCTTCTCTAACTTTTCAGTGGAGCAGGGCTAATTTTGAGTTGCTTTATTCGGCCATCGTCCCAGAAGTCCTCTCCTCCTGTTATCATTTAAAATGAAAAAGTCTGAAAGCATAGAAAAAGCATAATGAGTGAAGAAAAAAAAAACAGTTATGAGAATGGTTGAAGGTAGTGTTGTCCCCAAAGTGTGAGAAATGTTGACACTCTTTTGGGTGGCAGAAAGGAGTGTGTTGATGGAATGTACCCAAAGAGAAATCTGCAGCCCCAAATATGCCATAAGGAGCCTTTACAGAAGGTAGGAACAGGTCCAAACAAAGAAATTTAGAGAGGCTCAGCTGGAAAACAGAAGTCAGAAAGGAGGGTGAGAAGAGGGATAATATACAAAAAATCTGTACTATTTGGCATCCTTACCCACCCCCTCACCTCTTACTTTCCCTCCAAGCCATAGAATACTGGGTGGCAGTAATATTTAGCTGTAGCACATAGAACTGATCTAAATCAAACCAAACACTGCAGGGCTCTTCTTTAAAGAAATTAAAATGTGTCTGTGGAAAATCAGTTTTTAGAATGTTAGTGTCCTAGAGAAATATGTTAAAAATCTTATATTGGTGAGGTGGGGATATCTTAAGGTGAAGGATCACATCTGATCTGACAGATGACTCTTGGCTTTCTTATTAAAGCAAAATTCATTGATTGAAATGTCCAGCTCCCCTGTACCCAGATATCCCCCAAAGGATTATTCTTAGTGAAGACAGTTGTGGGAAAACCAACACAATTCCACAATGGCAAAGAAAACTCGGATCGGAAACATGAGCTAGACTGCATAGAAGAGTGAGAAAGGGGAAGACAGCTATGATAAATGGACATAATGACCGTTTGGAAACAAACCTGGATGGAAACACATATTTTAGAAAATGGAAAAGACCTTTAAAACATTTGAATTAATCACCCAGAAAATTTGAGAGCACGTAATAATAACAAAACAAGAACAAAATACTATGTAAAAGGAAAATACAGTCAAGTATAAAGAAATCTTAGCTGTTAGAAAAATATTTCCACCAAATAAATAAACTTCTATTTTATTTTAAATTAAAAAATTAAAAAAAAAATATCCCGGGTAGTGCAATGGTAGCTCAGTGGCAGGATTCTTGCCTGCCATGCCAGAGACCCATGTTCTATTCCTGAAGTCTGCCCATTCCCAAAAATAAAATAAATATCCCAACAGAAGACCTGGGCAGAGGAGAAAACTCTGACAGAATGTATAGCAAAAAGACGAAGAGATGGAAAGGAAGAATATCAAACTTCTATCAATAATGGTGGATGCCAGAAGACAGTAGAACAGTAACTTCAGTGTGCTGAGGGGAAAAAAATATTTTGAAACTAGATTTCTAGATTGAGCTATAGTAGCCATGGATGAGCTGCTCTGATCTCTCTTTAAGAGGGACTATGCCATGCTGTGTGTACTCAGTAGGATGGTCTCCACGTGCACCACCTCAATCCAGGGACACATTTCCTCTGAGCAGCTCCAAGTAATGGCTGAGCATGGTGGAGGTACTAGGTTCAACCAGTTTCTGCCTGTCTAATGCAAGATTCCTGCAATGGGTAAGTTTTGTTTCGAGCTCCCCATTGGACTGGGCTGCCTGAGACTTTCTCAGAGGTGCACTATGGTTTAAGGCTCTTCCTACCCAAACTTTTTTTCCCTTCTCTATATTTTGACAGGTATAAAAACTGTGAGATTATCCCTGCCTACTTCTCCTCTCTCTCCCCTTTACCTTTCACAGGAGTTGTCTGACTTGCCCCCACCCCATCCCACCCCTCTTGTGCTTCCAAATCCATCTTGACATCTTCTTGGAAGATCTGAAGTAACTGTAAGTTAAGAGTTTAGGTAGACAAAAAAAATTTTTTTTCAAACTGACTGTAAATTTAATGTCTCATGTGACTATTCTCTCAGCTTCCTACATAATTTAATACTGATAACATAAAATTTATTCTGCAGAGAATCACACTGTCAGAATCTACAATTATTCAGGCACTCTCATAGCTGTTGATGGAGATAGAAAATGATATAACTTTTGTGGTGAGAATGTGACTACATGTCTCAAAAACCTTAAAAGGAAATGATTAGAGCTGAGTGCAAAAAAAATGGATTGTTAGGATGACACCAGTGAAAATGGCAGAGTAAAGATTTTTGTAAGTTCTCTCCCTAATAAAAGCAAAAAAAAAAAAAATTGTCAGAATCAATTCTGTTTTCAGGATTCTGTGTGTTAACCAAAAATTTGCAACAATCAAGGAAGCATTTATTAAAGAAAAGTGGCTGAATATCAGTAAGAACAGTAAGTTTTATGGTATTTTAACCTTCCATATCCCTATCAGCCCTCTGAAGCTCCACATTAGCCTTGAAAATGAATGGCTTGAAATCACAGTGGAGCCGAGCAACCCAGTAGTCACTGGAGGGAGTAGAACAATGATGAAGGCCCTTCAAAGATGAATTTTCATGGAATTGTCATTGTTTGACCTGTCTGGTGATGAACCCACTCATGAGGATGTCTTTATCTGACCAGATGTACAGCTTCCCTAGTGCAAAAACAAACAAAAGGCCTTTCCCCAGGAGCATTTGTCAATCAGAGACATATTTTTAACATTGCAGCTACCTGAAGCAGTGGGAAAAAATTGGAAAAAACAACAGGTTAAAGAAAAAGTTAAAATGGGAAACCTTGATTATGGTATGTCCATAGTTGGCTTTGATAAACTACACCATATTCCTAGGACTCTAGAAGACAGTGCACATGTATAGAGGTGTGTGCATGACCAGGGCTGTGTGTATGCTCAATAAAGACCCAGGAAGGCCCTACACTCTTGACTTTAGCTAAACATGAGTCCCTATACAAGCAAGAAGTGATGGCTAAGGTGGAGTTGTTAACTGCTTAGATGAGCTCTAAAGGTGTACTCCAACACCCACACAGAGCCCATCTGCAAAGACTGGGAGACTTATTCATTCCAAAATTTAGAGAAATCCATACACAGTAATCAACTGACCACCATGTCAACTGAGCAAAAATTTCCCTGGTCACACATGACAGAGAACAGAGACTTCTCAGAATTGGTTGAAAAGTTATTAAGAAACAACAATAAGAAGCAACAACTGCAAACCGTGGGAAGAAGGAGAATATGATTTTCAGAGTTGACACATTATATTGTCAATAAAAGTTGCCCCTGAGGAAGGGCACATGTTGGACTTACTAAACAAAGACTTTAAATCAGCTTTTTCAAGTACGTTTAAATAACTAAAGGAACCATGTTTAAAAGAACTAAAAGAATATATAAAAAACAATGTCTAATCAGAAAAGAAGATGCATAAAGAGACAGAAATTATTTTAAAAGAACAAAAAATTCATGAATTAAAAGTAAAATGACTGAAATGAAAAACTCGAAAGGGAATCAAAAGTAAATTTGAACTGACAGAAGAAAGAATCAGCAAACTTGAAAATAGGTTAATTTGTATTATCCAGTGAGAAAGAATAAAGAATGAAGAAAATTAATGGAGAATCAAAGACCTGGTGGGTATGAAATGTCATCTCATTGTGTTTTTTGATTTCCCTAATGGTTAATGATGTTGAGCATCTTTTCATGTGCTTCTTGGCTATCTATATCTTCTTTGGGGAAATTTCTAATCAAATCGCTTGTCCATTTTTTCTTTGGATTATCCGTCTTTTTGTTGTTGATTTGTTAATTTTCTTTATATAGTCTAGATAATAAGCTCTCATGAGACCTGTGGTTTCCAAATATTTTCTCCGATTCTGTAGGTTGTCTTTTGATTTTCATGATGAAGTCATCTGAGCCACAAAATGTTTAAAATTTTTATGACATTCCATTTATCTAGTTTTTCTTTTGCTGTTCATGCTTTTGAGTGTAAAGTTCAAGAAACCATTGCCTAACACTAAGTCTTAAAGATGCTTCCTTATGTTTTTATCTAGAAATACTTGATGCATTTTTTTGCATGATGTATGGTAGAGGTCACATTCTGTGGAATTCCTACCCTCAAACTCCCTCTCTCTCCAAACCAACATCAGGACCCTTCCTCCTTCTTCTAGTATGGGTTGGTTGCTTTATAACCTGCTAGAATTCCTTTTAGCCCTCCCTAGATTGGGCTTGTTGTTTCCTTTATCCCATATATTTATCTTCTGTGGACTCTTCTACCATTTTGCTGCAGTAGGTTTCCAAAAAGATTCTAAACACATGATGATGGTTAGGTAAAATTTCTCATGTTATTCAGCTCTGGGAACCATACTTTATAGCAGTCCTAGAACCACGCATGCAAATGGCCCTCAGCCTCACATCCCAACTCCGAGAAAGTGCTGACCTGTGCAGCAGGTTTACATCTGCCCCCAATCCAGGAAAGCATAATGCCAACCTGCTGCCACAGTTCTACACATGCACACAAAGGGCCCCATGCCTTAGACGAGTGCACACCAGGGTTATGCTCCCAAGACAAGTGCACCCACACAGCTACATCCTCCTTGGCTACTGGGCTTCCATGTTCACAAGCATCAGCATTAAATCCCCAATCTGCACATATGCCTGCCCTGAAACAAATGACCACACTGGGTGCCTCACCCTGTACCCTGCTCCCTGCTGTACAACCATTCCATTAACAAATGACCTTAGACTACTGAAAGAAATCAACTCCCAAAGTAAATCAATCAAGATATTTACATGCCACAAAGACAGCAGAAAATCACTAAGCATATCACAATGCAGACAGAAATAGCCCTGCCTAATGACCAAATTCAAACACCAGAGGAGACACGGACATTGGAACAACTAATCAAAGACATTCCTACAACTCTACTTAATAAAATAAGTGGGACAGCAAGTGACATAAAGGAGATTGAGAAGACAATAGAAGAGCATAGCGAAGAATTTGAAAGAATAAATAGAAAAATAGCAGATATCACAGAGATTAAAGACTCTGTTGGCCAAATAAAAACATACTAGAGGCTCACAACACCAGATCTGAAGAGACAGAAGAAAGAATAAGTGATTTAGAGGACAAGACAATTGACTTCGAAGACGCAAAACAACAAATGGCAAAAAAGATGGACAAAGTTGAATTGGAATGCAAGGAAATGATAGACAAGACAATGCACACAAATATAAGAATCATTATTGTCCCAGAAGGAAAAGAGAGGAGTAAAGGGCTAGGAAGAGGAGTTGAGGATATAATGGGGGAAAGCTTCCCAACCCTCATAGTGGACATAAATATGCAGGTCAAAGAAGCCCAACAGACTCCAAACAGAATAAATCCAAATAGGCCTTCCCCAAGGCACATATTAATTAGTCTGTCAAATGTTGAAGAGAAGCAGAAAATCCTGAAACCATCAAGAGAAAAACAATCTACTACATACAAGGGAAAACAAATAAGACTGAGTTCAGACTACTCAACTAGCACCCTGGAGGCAAGAAAGGCAAGAAAGCAGTGATATGATATATTCAAGATCCTAAAAGAGAAAGATGCCCAGCCAAGAATTCTGTACCCAGCCAAATTGTCCTTCAAAACTAAGGGGGAGATTAAAGTTTTCACAGACAAAGAAGTCCTGAAAGAATTTGTCAAGAGACTAGCCCTACAAGAAATACTAAAAGGAGTTCTTCAGACTGAAAAAAAAGACAGGGGAGGGAGGTCTGGAAGAGTGCACAGAATTGAAGAGTACCACTAAGGGTAATTTAAATAATATAAAAAGAAAGAGGGAAAAGAATATATAGATCTGACAAATAAAATTAAAAAGATAAGATGGTAGATTCAAGAAACACCTTTTCAGTGATAACTTTGAATGCTGATGTACTAAACTTACCAATTAAAAGACACAAATTGAGAGAATGGATTAAGAAACATAATATATGCTGCTTACAAGAGACTCATCTTAGACAAAGGATACAAATAGATTGAAAGTGAAGGAATGGAAAAAGATTTTCCATGCAAGTTGTAACCAAAAGAAAGAAGGAGTAGCTATATTAATATTGGACAAAATAGACTTTAAATGTAAAGGCATCATAAGAGACAAAGAAGAACTCTATATACTAAGTAAAGGGTCAATTCACCAAGAAGATATAACAATCATAAATGTATATGCTCCCAATTAAGGAACTTCAAAGTGCATGAGACAGACATTGTCTGAAACTCCCTTCAGTTTCTGAAAGAAGTGATACATATTTCAAAAATAATAGTATGAGACTTCAATACACCACTCTCCTCTGTAGATAAAACAACAGACAGAAGATCAAGAAGGAAATAGAGATGTTAAATAATTTGATAACTGAATTAAACCTAACAGACATATATAGGTCATTGCACCCCAAAGCACAAGGATATATGTTCTTCTCTAGTGCACATGGAACATTATCCAGGATAGATCATATATTGGGACACAAAATAGGTTTTTATGTATTTAAGAACATCGAAATATGTCATTGGTAACAGAGACCATCAGGAGTTAGAAATAGGGTAAGATAATGGGTAATTGGAGCTGAAGGGATACAGACTGTGCAACAGGACTGGATACAAAAACTCAAAAATGGACAGCACAATACTACCTAATTGTAATGTAATTATGTTAAAACACTGAATGAAGCTGCATCTGAGCTATAGTTTTTTGTTTGTTTGTTTGTTTGTTTTTATATATTTTTTATTTTTATTTTTTTCTCTCTATTATCATTTTATTTTTTTCTGTTGTCTTGCTATTTCTTTTTCTAAATCAATGCAAATGTACTAAGAAATGATGATCATACATCTATGTGATGATATTAAGAATTATTGATTGTATATGTAGAATAGAATGATTTCTAAATGTTGTGTTAGTTAATTTTTTTTAATTAATAAAAAAAAAGATGCTGTTAAGCCAACCAACTGACAACCACAAAATTGGAGAAAAATGTGCAAAATATATGTCTAATAAAGAAGTGGTATTCCAAAAATGCAAAGAATTCTTAAAACTCAACAATAATATAGTAGAAAAATAAAATAAAATCGGAAAAAAATGAACAAACACCTCAACATATAAGATATCCAGAGAGCAAATAAACATTTAAGAAGTTGTACAAATCAAAACAACAGTGAGATAACCCTACACACTTACTAGAATGCATAAAATTTAAAAGCTGAAAATATCAAATGCTGGAGAAGATGTGAAATAACAGCCATGCTCATTTATTGTTGGTGGGTAGCAAAAATGGTCCTTCTTTGGAAGAAAGCTTGTCAGTTTTTTACAAATCTAAATGTAGATGAAACATAAAAATCCATCATACAGTGTGCAACACTAGTTCAGTGGTAGAATTTTCACCTGTCATGTAGGAGACGCAGGTTTGATTCCTGATCCATGTACTTCCCAAAAACAATCAAGTAAAAACACACAGACAAATAAACAAAAATTCAACAAATGGTGCTGCAATAATTTTTTATTTTTTTAAAAAAAATCTATCATCACATTCACAGGCATTTACCCAACTAATTTGAAAAATTATGTAAAAAAGTCTACATGTGGATATTTATAGCATCTTTATATATAATTGCCAAAAATTGGAAGCAGAAAAGATGCCCTTCAATAGGTGAATGTATAAATAAATTTTAGTACAATCATACTGTGGAGTATTATTCAACAAAAAGAGAAAATGAGCTAAGATGTCATTTCAAAAAAAAAAAGGAACATTGAAATTATTCAAAGCACTTTCTCTGATCACAGTGGGATGAAGCTGGACCTCAATAACCACTAAGAACGAGAACATCCACAAATATATAGAGATTAAGTAACACATTCTTAAACAACCAGTGGGTCAAAGAAGAAATTGCTAAAGAAATAAGTAGCTATCTGGAGATGAATGAAAATGAGAATATAACTTATCAGAACTTATGGGATGCAGGAAAGGTTGTGCATTTTTCTGAAGAGCAAATACAGATGACTCAAAAGCTCATGAAGAGATGCTTATTATCATTGGCCACAAGGGAAATATAGATCAAGAATACAGTGAGATACCACCTCACACCTATAAGAATGGCTGCTATTAAACAAACAGGAAACTATAAATTTTGGAGAGGATGTGGAGAAACTGGGACACTTATGCACTGCTGGTGGGAATGTATAAAGGTGCAGCCACTATGGAAGACTATTTGGCAGTTCCTTAGGAAACTAAATATTGAGTTGCCCTATGACCCAGCAACAGCACTGCTTGGTATATATCCAGAAGAGCTGAAAGCAATGACACAAACAGACATTTGCACACTGATGTTCATAGCAGCAATATTCACAATCGCCAAAAGATGGAAACAGACCAAATGCCCTAGAACAGATGAGTGGATCAACAAAATATGGTATGTACATACGATGGAATATTATGCAACAGTAAGACAAATGATGTCCTGAAGCACAT
This sequence comes from Tamandua tetradactyla, assembly GCF_023851605.1. Lineage (NCBI taxonomy): Eukaryota > Metazoa > Chordata > Mammalia > Pilosa > Myrmecophagidae > Tamandua > Tamandua tetradactyla. The sequence continues at coordinate 175,654,583 of NC_135332.1, forward strand.
AACAAGATGGATGAGCCTTGAGGACATAATGCTGAGTGAAGTTAGCCAGACACAAAAGGATAGATACTGTATGATTCCACCTTTATGACCAGCATAAAGGTATAATCAGAGGCTTATAATACAGAATGTAGGGGACTTAGAGATACATAGAAGCTAGAGATGGGTGGACCATTAGCTAATGAGGTTGAACTCCAATGTAAAGGAGCAGATAGGAGTGAAGGTGATTCTCTAGTGGGTCTGTAGGTAATATTACCATATGGAAGATCAACAAGATTGAAAGGGGTTGTATAGACCTACATGTCCCACTGATTAACACTAGAAATATGAATTGGTTCTCACAAGAATTACTTCAAATATATGATCATTGTATAAAGAGTGTTTAAGTCCAGGGTACAGGGGGAAAACTGTTATTGCATACTATGAGCTATGTTCAAAAGGAAACCATCAGCACTACAACAGCAACAGCAGAGGTAAATAATGGGGGGAGGGACAAGAGTTAAGAGGGGGCTTGATTTCCTATTTGGCAAGGGTGTGTTTATTGGTTTTCTTTCTCCTGGGAGCAATGAAATTATCTAAATGTGAGAATGTTGATGGACTGTGGACTGAGGGCCTTCTACATGATGCCCGATGAATGCAGATGGCTGAAGGATGCACTGATGGAGAAGTAGATTGGTGAACGATGGTGCATACTTATGAACAAAGACTGTGCTGCTATGAAAAGGAACAAAGTCATGAGGCATGCAACGATGTGAATGAACAGATAGGACATTTGGTGAGACAAAATAAGCCAGAAAAAAAAGAACAAGAATGATATGGCTACCTTTAGAAAATGCTTATAAGAAAACAACGACCTAGACTGTAAACTTTTAGCGCAGACACATTAAGTCCGGAGTGGTGATTATTATTTCTGAATTTTGAGAGGCTGTTTTATATATATAACCTGATATTTAGAGATAAAAACAAAGCCAAACAGGTTGGGGTTGAAGTAATTTAGAACATAGGAGTAAGGAAGACAGTGTCTATATTTTAGAACCACACATACTCTTTGGGACCAACGGAAGAAAGTTTTATCTGGTGTGGAATTAAAATTTTCCATAGTACACAATCTAATTCAGTCTATCTGTATAGCTCATTTAACAATTGAAACACAGGGAGCAAAGAATAAGAAAATGGGCATTTTAGATTATTGTAATGTCTGGATACATTCTAGAGTATATTAAGCAGATAATCAAAAAGTATTGGCAAAGTGCCCTGAGGGAGGGGAGAAAAATATGGAACTATTAAACCGTACCATCAGAGAATCCCCTGATACTGTGTCAAACTTTAGGGACTCCCAAATCAATAGACCAGGCCTCAATCACGAGGCTTACTCTTGTGAAGCTTACATAGATAGCAGAGACGCTTAGACTACCTATAGGCATGCCTAAGAGTTACTTCTGGAGGCCCTCTATTGCTGCTCAGATGTGGCCTCACAGTACTAAACCCAACTTTGCCAGTGAAATCATTGCCCTCCCCCCTACATGGGACATGACATCCAGGGGTGAGAGTCTCCCTGGAGATGTGGGAGATGACTCCCAGGAATGAATTCAGAACTGGCACCATGGGATCAACAATTCCATCCTGACCAAAAAGAGGAAAAGAAGTGTAATTAAGTATCAGTGGCAGAGAGAGTTCAAATAGAGTCAAGAGGCTACTCTGGAGTCAAGAGGCTACCTGCAACTTCAGGTAGACCTTGCTACCTACCATAACTTGCCAAACCTCAACCAGGACCATTCCAGTCAATCCTAAAGAACACCTAGGGCAATATGTGGGATTCTGCAGGGGTTCCATGCACTGAGGTAACTTTCCAGAGACCTACAACCTCCAGATGGGTCCCTGATCCAGATAAGTTCTGAAACCTAGCCCAGCCTCTCCAGAACATCAGATAGTTCTATCTCCTTATCCCATATTAGTGACAGACCTGTCCAATATGAAAAATTTAGAATTGCCATAGCCCAAACACCCCTAAAGAGAGGGATGGAAAGATCAAAGGTGATGGTGGAGTTATAGAGAGAAGAGAGGATTTAATAAATGAATATGAATGCTGAATCATTAAATTGATATCTCTTTTAGTCTCTAGTATTTTATAACAGCTAGAAGTAAAAACCTAAAATTGTGAAATTGTAACCCATGTCAAACTCTGAAATATGTTCTACAACTGATTGTGGTGCTGTGCTTTGAAATTTATAGTTTTTTTGTATGTGTGTTATTTTTCACCAAAAAATAAGGGGAAAAAGTCTATTGTGATGATAAAAAGAATATTTAAGCCTTCTGGCCTCCTGTATTTTGAAGCAACTAGAAGCAAAAACAGGAGAGGATCATATGGTGGTCCATGACAAACTCTGGTATCTGTTCTGTAACTACTTGTTGAGGAGTGCTTTGAAAGCTATTGCCTTTTTATTTCTTTGCTTTGTATGCATGTTATACTATACAATAAAAAAAAGTTTTAAAAAAAATAACAGGAGGAACAGGAAGCAAATATGTTTCTGAGGTCTGCCATCTTGAATCAGCAAAAGTTATTGTTTTGATGTCCAAACCTTCCTCATTATTGCTTTCAATCAATTAATAAGAAATTATGTCATTTAAAGCAAAATGAATAATAAGCCACATTTCCTCAATGAGCTAAAAATGTTAATCTACCTATGTACTTTCTTTCCCAGTGGATTTTATCCTGGAGGATCTTAAAGTATTTAGGGGGAGAAAAACCACTTAAGACAATTATAATGCATTGTGGTAGGTATTTTGATTGAAGTAACACAGGATATTGGGGACTCACAATCCAGACAGGTAGAGGTAAGTGTTGGTCACCTGAAGAAAGTGAGAATTGGAGCACAACCTAAGAAGGAAACAACAAAAAGGAGGGTAACGTGTCAAGCAGAGATGGGCACAAAGGAGTATTTTTGTCTTTTGTACATCTGATCATTATGTCCTGTTGTTTCTCCTTTCAAAATGCCTTTTCTGCCCATTTATGTCTCTTTATTCTCAGTAGCACTATATGAAAGGCTGGCAATGGCTCCCAAATACATGTCTACATCCTAATCCCTGAAACTTATGACTATTGTCTTATGTTAAACTCTTTGTTCTTCTAGTTCCTCATCTGTGAAATGTGTATGACAATATTATCTATCTCATAAGGTTTTGGCTTTGATTAAGTGAGTTAAGACATGCAAAAATTTTAGGAATGTTTCAAGCCTATGTTGAACACAAAATATTTGCTATTAATAGAATTATTGCTACTACTACCTCAGAAGATTTTTCAAGGTTTAATTAAAATATTATCTCCATCACTCACCCCTTCCTGATCCTCATTTTCCTTCCTACTTTCCTTTATTCATCCCTTCATTCCTCCTTCCTCTTCTTTTCTCCTTCTTTCAAACTATTTTTATTGAAGGTGCACTGTTTGCAAAGCACTTTTCCAGGACTATCCCAGCCTTCATTGTTATTACCAACAACTCCTCCGTCTCTAAGCTCTAACTGCATAAGCTTCTGCTCATGAGCATCTAATTCCTCCGACCTGATCTTGGGGAATTGTCCTCATGTCTGTCACTCCAACCACCTCACAGCCATGATTTTTGTTTCCACAAAACTTAACATCTGCTTTTTCAATAAGTGAAGTTGATAATTTACTTGTAATTATAAATAAATATAAAAATAAATCCAAATATTACAAACCCTGAAGAAAGTAGGAGTTATTTTCATCAAGAGAGTAAGCATGAAAACAGAGAAAAGTGGCAGATATAACAAACACAACAATGAGGGCAAACATGAATCTAACACATACCATCCTTCAACCTCTGAGAGTTTTATTAATTTAATTTTCACAACAACCCTACAAGGTAGGGAAGGGAGGCACAGAAATGCAAAAAATCTTGGTCCAGATCACAGAGCTAGTAAATGGAAGAATCAAGATTTTAACACTGGCAATTCATCCTAAATGTTAGGCATGATTAACTACCATGGAAAACTGCTTTTCTTACTGAGAGGAACTATGTAAATGCAGGTGTGTATTTGAGGAGCTATTTAAATGCCAGAAAAATGGGCCAAACTTTATAAATCTTAGATTTTTTTGTGGCTGCCGTAAACAAATTTGGCATCTTTAAACAGCAGAAATTCTATGACCAGCTATGTGCAAACAAATGAGACAACTTAGAAGAAATGGACAACCAACATTTACTCGAGAAGAAATAGACGGCCTCAACAAACCAATCACAAGAAAAGAGATTAATCAATCATCAAAAACCTCCCAAAAAAGAAAAGTCCAGGACCAGATGGTTTCACATGTGAATTCTACCAAGCATTCAAGAAACAATTAGTACCATTCCTTCTAAAAAAAAAAAAAATTGAAGAGAAGAGAAAGCTACCTAACTCATTCTATGAAGCCAACATTGCCCTCATGTTAAAGCCAGACAAAAATACAACAAGAAAATAAAATTTCAGATTAATCTCTTTAATGAATATATATATGCAAAAATCCTCAACAAAATACTTGCAAATTGAATCCAGCAGACATTCAAAGAAGTATACCCCATGACCAAATGCGTTTTATTCCAGAAATGTAATAAATCAAAGGGGAAAAAAACACATGATCATCTTGATGATGCAGAAAAGGCATTTGACAAAATTCAGCATCCTTTCTTGATATAAACACTTCAAAGGATAAGAATAAAAGGGGAACTTCCTCAAGTTGATAAAAGAAATACATGAAAAGCCCACAGCTAACATCATACTCAGTGATAAAAAATTGAAAGCTTTCCCTCTAAGATCAGGAGTAAGAAAAAGATTCCCACTGTCACTGCTGTTATTCAGGATTGTGCTGGAAGGTCTATCTAGAGCAATTAGGCAGAAAAAGAAATAAAAGGCATCCAAATTGGAAAGGAAGAAGTAAAATTTTCAGTTTGCAGATGACATGATCCTATATGGAGAAAACCCTGAAATATCTACAGCATGACCACTAGAGCAAATAAATGAGTTCAGCAAAGTGGCAGGGTACAAGATCAATATGCAAAACTCAGTAGTTTTTCTATAACCTAGTATTGGGCAATCTTAGAAGCAAATCATGAAAAAAATTCTATTCGTAATAGCAACCAAGAGAATCAAATATTTAGGAATAGATTTAACCAAGGAGATAAAAGACTTATACACATAAAACTATAAAGTATTCCTAAAAGAAATCAAGGAAGACCTGAATAAATGGAAAGACATACCATGTTCATGGATTGGAAGACTAAAAATAGTTAAGATGTCAATTCTACCCAAATTGATTTACAGATTCAATGTGAAACCAATTAAAATCTTAAAAACTTTCTTTGCAGTAAGATAGAAACCAAAAATCAAGTTTATTTGGAAGGGCAGGGGGCCCTGAATCTAAAAATATCCTGAGAAAAGAAAATGAAGCAGGAGGTCTCACACTATCTGACTTTAAAGCATATTGTGAAGCTACATTGGTCAAAACAGCATGGTACTGGCATAAAGATAGATATTGACCAATGGAATAGAATTAAATACTCATAAATAGACCTTCTTATCTAAGGACAATTGATTTTTGATAAGGTGGTCAAGTCCACTCAACTGGGATAGAGCAGCCTATTCAACAAATGGTGCTCAGAGAACTGGATATCTATAGCCAAAAGAATGAAAGAGGACCCCATCTCACACCTTATACAAAATTAATTTAACTCAAAATGAATCAAAGAACTGAACATTGGAGCTAAGACTATAAAACTTTTAGAAGGAAATGTAGGGAAATATCTTAAATATCTTGTGGTATGAGGTGGTTTCCTAGACCTTCTACCCAAAGTATGAGCAATGAAAGAAGAAACAGTTCAGTGGGTTATCTTCAAAATTGAACACTTTTGTGCATCAGAGGACTTTGCCAGGAAAGTAAAAAGGCAGGCTTTACACTAGTAATTAGCAATTTTAGGAGCAAACCAAGAAAAAAAATTCCATTATTGTCTCAATGAGAGAAAATACATGGAAATCACACATCAGATAAGGGTTTACTATCCAGAATATATGAAGAGATCCTACAACTCAACAGTAAAAGGACAAACAATCCGATTGAAAAATGGGCAAAAGGCATGGATGGACACTTTTCTGAGGAGGAAATACAAATGCTCAAAAGCATATGAAAAGATGCTGAACTTCACTAGCTATTAAGGAAATGCAAATCCAAACCATAATGAGATATCATCTCACACCTACTAAAATGGCTATTATCAAGAAAACAAACAGAAAACTACAAGTGCTAGAGAGGATGTGGAGAAATAGTTACATTTATTCAATGTTCATGGGAATATAGAATGGAACAGCAGCTCTAGAAGGCAGTTTGTTGGTTTTTCAGGAAGCTAAGTATAGAATTGTCAAATAAACCAGCAATCTCATTACTAGTATTTTCTCAAATTGACTGAAAGCAGGGACATGAATAGACATTTGCACACCAATGTTTACAGTGCCATTATTCATGACTGCCAAGAGATTGAAACAACCTGAATATCCATCAAAGGATAGACAAACTATTTTATATACATATATATGGTGGAATATTACACAGTAAGACAAAGTAAAGTCATGAAGTATGTAACAAAGTTGATGAACCTTGAGGACATTATGTTGAGCAAAATAAGCCAGAAACAAAAATACAAATACTTATGGTCTCACTAATATGAACTAACTATAATGAACAAACTCTGAGAGTTAAAAGTTGAGAACACAGGTCATTGGAAGTTAAAAAGCAGTTAGAGTTTGGGTACTTGATGCTGAAAGAGTACAGAACGTTCAACGAGATCGATTGTAAAGATCCAGAGATGGATAGCACAATGCTGTGTGATTGTTGCACAATATTGTATATAAAATGAACAAAGCTGAATGTAAGTATGGTTGAAAGAGAAAAGCTAGGGGCATGTATGACACCAGAAGGAAAGACAGAGGATAAAAACTGTGACTGTATAATGTAGCAAAACTAGAGTGGACAATGATGGTGATTAAATGTACAAATATGAGAACATTTTTACTTGAGATAGAACAATTGAATGTCACCATTTCAAGTTGTTAAAAACGGGGTGGTACATGTAAAAAAAGACTTCATCTTGGGGAAATTGTTTGACTTCTCGGGAACTTGGTTTCCTCAACTAATAAAATGAGAAGCTTGGTTAAGCATGATTTCCAGTCCTAAGTCCTGTAACTTAAATGATATAGGCTTATTTTTAATTTTTTAAATTTCCAGTGAAGAATAAAAGCTCAAATAGGAGGCCTCCCTTTATCAGAAATGCCAACTATCATGTTATTAGTACACAAATGTCAAAACGCAAAACTGGTTTCCAATGGAGACCACCCTCTATTGCCACTGTTTAATGAGGACACAAGAGTGTTGGAGTGCCAGAGGCAGCTATTACAAGTTATTAACTTCTTTCCAGTTAAGGGCACACATTCTAATTTGCATTTTTGAATATGTATGAGCAGATTTCAGTTGAAAAAGAATTATGCCAGTTGTGACAAGGCCCTCACCAAAACTGTGACATGGGTGTTAAGTGAAGAGGAAGTGGGGTTTCCTTTTTGCAACAGGAAGGTTGAAGAACCCTCAAAAGATCTGGCAAGTTTTCCTGTTGGCTGTGGGAGTGTGTATCTCACTTTCTAACAATCATCTAAAACAGAATCAGTTCAGACTGGCTTCCCTTGGCACTACAGCTCATTGTGACATGGCCAATACCTTCTGTTTCATGTGGGAGTGGAAAGAATACTGAATTGAGGGCTGAGGGACCAGGGTCCAGATTTTGAATCTGTTGTTAATTGACTGAGTCACTGGTCAAGGCACTGAACATTATCCAACCTAACTATGAATTGAGGATGATGCCAATTCAGTGTTTTTTGAGAAATGGAGATATCATAACTGTGATAGCACTTTGAAAGCACTGAAGGATCATCATGTCCATTAGATTGCTACCAATATACAATTATGAGATTGTATTATTGCTGGGCCCCAAAGTAGATTGAAATGAAAATAATATTACTATTTATTACACTTTCAGATGGTGAGCTAGGCTGGTAAGAAAAGCAAAATTGGTCCACAATAGATGGTCTAAAATTATTGTAGTGGCACAAGGATTCCAGACATGTAGGAAAGAATTCAGGTTGTTTCTAGTTCTATCAGCACCAAAGTATATCACTAGGGTTTCTGAAAAGCTCACCCTGGTGTCTGGTTAGGGTCACTGAACATTCAGACTCACAAGGCAGCCCTAGGTCACACATGGTATTAGATTCACTTAAAGGGATATAGGAAAAGGAGCCAGAACTTGCCAGCAGAGTCTTCTTCAGGAAGCCTTGTAGAATAGAGCTATCTCTTTGACCTCCCAGATGACTCAGATACAAGGAACAAGACCCTCTTTGATCAGGTATAATCACCTTGGCTTCATACTACACAGTAGCCAATGCTCATTACAATTCCATAGTTGTGGCTTCCAGGGTCATGACAAGGGATATGTCAGTGACACGTGGCACTGGACTCAAGGAAGCCCAAACCATGAAATACCCATCAGGGATGCATAGTTATCCCAGGCCAGATATGGTTTACCATTCAGGGTTCATTTTTACCATAAGCAGCATTATCTAGTAAAATAGTTGCCATTCTTACCCTCAACACATACTAGGGAATTACAGGACGGAATTATAGGAGGACAACTAATTGGGGAAGCAGTTCTCCTGCAGTAAGGAAAAGTGTTCTGTTAACTCTGTCCACAGTATCTGAGAACAACAGTGCCTATTATCAGCAGTGCTTAGTTCAAGTGCACATCATTTTCCTGCCTGGATGGCTGCCAGGCTTCCTCATGGGTTTTACTCTTTCTTGCCAAGCCCCATTTTTCCAAAAGCTACCAGAGTGATGAATCCCAAACAAATCTGATTGTGTCCTCCCCCTGGTCAAATTTAGCTGCCCCTAAGGAAGCCCAAAGATTGGACTTAATTGACCCAGACTTTAGATCATCTATTTAACCATGTTCAAGAATTAAAGAAAATCATGACAATAGAAATAAAGTACAAAAGTGGTGTCTCACCAAATAGGGAAGTGAGGAAGCCACTGAGGAGGGGCTACCATGGAGGTGGTCACTGAGTTTCTGTCCTTTCCAGTTTATTCAATGCATATGCATTGCTGAACACAGCAATGTTAAGGAATCTCTATCCCAACCCATCATCTCTAAGAACAGAATTCTAACCTTTGAGGAACTGGATTCCAAATATCAGGCTATAACCACAATAAGGTTCATGGAATGTTAAATCAGATACTTACTGAAGCTAAATCCTGTATATCGTTCCTCATTGGAACCATGATTTGCTCCAGTTCACATGACAGGACTGAGTGCAGCGAGGAAAATCAAGGTGGGTTAGGGTTCTAACAGGGTTTCTCAACCTCAATTCTGTTGACATTTTGGCTTGGGGAGGGGGAGGCAGTGGGCAGGGACACTTTCTCATTCAGTGTGGGACAGTTAGCAGAGTTCCTGACTTCTACCACCTAGATCCAGAAGCCCCCTTCTCAAGGTTGTGGCAATCAAAAATGTCTCCAGACGTTGCAAAATGTACCCTCAGGGACAAAATTCTTCCTCATTAGGAACCCCTGAGGTGGGGGATAGAGGAGCAGGATTTCACTTTTTCTACTCTTTCGGGGACTAAGTCGTGTAATGGAAAGACCATAGAATTATGAAGCAAGAAGTAAATGCACCTGTCTTCAAACCTCAGCTCTTTTACTTGCTGGCTGATTGAGTTTGAGTCAGCTGCTTACTTGCCTTGTTTTCTTCTTTCTTCATCCTAATTGTCTTTCCATATGCTTAACAGCCTTTATAACCTTGCTCAAGCCACTTTGAAGGAAAATTTCCTTCATGTCTCTAATCGTCACCCATGAGCCCCTACTGTCAACCTATTATTCTTTAAGCCCTATTGTGTTGCTCTGGCATTCTTTCTAAAATGTTTCATGTGTGTTGATATTTGCAGGCAGTAGCACTCTCAGTGACAAATTCAGTGCTGACCCTGCCCCATGGTCTTGAAATCACTCTTCCTTAATATCCAGTTTTTCTTTTTCAAAGTTTTTGTGAAATGTTACCTGCAAACCAACCGATATTCTGCAAACCAACCGATATTAATAGCACAGGTAGAAGATATAAAGAACTGCAATAAAATAAACTCCTGCATCTGCCTCTCTCTGACCCTGTTACCCTCACTTCCTCGAGGTCACCACTTTCCTGAAATTTGTGTTAATAATCTCCTTGCTTTCTTTACAGTTTGACCACATATGCTTTTCCTCTAAGCAGTACCTCATTTAATGTTTCATGGCCATCATGCTTGTAGTTTTTTATCTTCTTTCATTCAACATATTCATCAATGTTGGACTATGTAGCTGTATTTCATTCTTTCTCACTACTAAACTGAATTTCATTGTATGAAAAAAAAAAAACCACCACAATCTTTTTAATCCTGTTTCTGGGCATTTGAATCACTTCCAGTTTTCTGTTATTACAGATACAGCTGAGGTGAGCATTCTTATACTAGTGCCCTGGTACACATGGATAAATTTCACTACTACATAGACCTAAGAAAGATATCCCTAGGGCTTTCCTTTATATTTTATTGCCTTCTATTTTTCCTCATTTATTTATAAGTATTCATTGTATAAACTGGATGCTAATCTTTGGTTATGAGTGTTTCAAATATCTTATTTTGCATCACATTTTACAAAATAATATTGCATTTTGCTGCTTGTTTTGCATTTTCTTCAGAATGTTTTTGGATGCACAGCAGATCTTGATTTTAATGTAGTAATCAGTCTTTTCCCTTGTAATTCATGGGGTTTTTTTGTATCTTAAGAAACTCTTCCTTTACTCAGAATATTAAAATAGTCTTGATTTTATATTCTTAAAAAAACGCTATTTTTCCTTAAAGGGCTATGCTTTTCTCTTCCTGGAAATTTTTCTTCCATAGTTTTATAGGAAGAAATAAAATAGAATTTTTATAAATGTGGTAGCCTAAAATGTCAGCACTATTTATTGATTAGCCCCTCCTTTTTCCCACTTACCTTTAATGCCACCCCACTCTAAACCAAGTATCTGTTGGGGATGTGACTATTTCAGAGAGTGCTGATCTTTTCCATTCATCTATTTTTTTCTATCCCTACACCAAAAGCAAACAGTTGTGAATCAATACAATGCAATTAAAAATCCCAGCATGTCTGTATGCAAATTGACAAACTGATTCCAAAATTATATGAAATCACAAAGAAGATCAAAGAGGCAGACACACTTTTACATACAAAGACTTATTATAAAGTTACAATAAATAAGACAGCATAATAGTGTCATAAGGATAGACAAATACATTAATGAAACAAAGCAGAATATTTTTAAAGACCCATGCATTTATCATAAAAGTGACAGGGCAGTGTGGAAGGACATCCTTTTTAATAAAAGGTGCAGGCCAATTGAATATATATGTGGCAATTGTGATTCTCAATCCATGCATAAAAATTACCAATTCCAAATCAATTGTAGTTCTAAATGTGAAAAACATACCAATAAAATTTCAAGGAGATGACATAATACTATCATGACTTTAGGATAGGCAAAGAATTATTAAACAGGACCTGAAAAACCTTAACCATAAACAAAATGATGATAAACATGGACTAATTTTATATTAAAAACTTACAGTCCTCCCCAATATACCATTAAGAGATGAAAAGGCAAGGCAGACTGACATGAAATGCTATTTATATAACCAGTAAAAAACTCATATTCAGCATATATAAAGAACTCCTATAAATCAATTTTAATAAGACAAACAATCTTATAGAAAATAGGGTGTTATTAGTTAGGGTTCTCTAGAGAAACAGAATCAACAGGGAACGCTCACAAATATAAAATTTATAAAATGTCTCAGGTAACCGTGGAACACGGAATCCTCAGGGCAGGCTGTGAAGGCAATGATTCCGATGGAGGATCTGGACAAACTTCACAGGAGAGGCTCACTGGCCGAAGCAGGAAGAAGAGACTGTCTCTTCTGAATCCTCCTTAAAAGGCTTCCAGTGACTAGAATAAGCATCAGAAGACACTCCCCTTGGCTGATTACAAATGGAATCAGCTGTGGATGCAGCTGGCATGGTCATGATTTAATTCTATGAAATGTCCTCATCGTAATGGACAGGCCAGCACTTGCCCAACCAGACAAACAGGTACCACCACTTGGCCAAGTTGACACATGAACCTGACTATGACATAGGGCAAAAGACTTGAAGAGACACTTCAGAAAAGATATATTCAAATGCCCAATAAACATGAAAATGTATTCAACATTATTAGTAATCAAGGAAATTAACATTAAAACTACAATGAGATATATCTCATAACTAGTAGAATGACTAGAAGTCAAAACTTCAGAAATATTGTATTGGTAAAAATGATGAATAACTGGAACTCCTTACTCCTCTGATGGCACTATTGTGACACCCACTTTGAAAATTGGCATTTCTTGTCGAGGTTAAATACATGTGATTCAGAGAATGTAGAGGTGCATTCTGAGATATATATCCATCTGAAATGAGCACATATTTTGCATAAAAAGACTTTTACAAAATTGTCAAATTAGCCTTATATGCAGTAACCAAAAACTGGAAAGAATGCCAAAATCTGTCAGCAGGATAGATAAATGAATTGTGGTATATTTATGCACTTGAATACCATCCTCCATTAAAAATCAACAAACTAAAGCTACGTGCAACGACGTGGATGGACTTCCAAACCATAACATTGAACAAAAGAAGTCGCACACTAAAATGATCAACACACTCTGGTCCCATTGATACAAAATTCAAAGTCAGGCAAAACTAATCTATGATGTAAGGAGTCAGGATAAATTCTACTTTTGGGGGAGGAGGCATGATGGGGGTTCTAAGGTGGTAATATGTTTTGTTTCTCTTTTTTAATGCAATTTTATTGATATGTATTATATAGTCACATGCTATATAATCATCTGAAGTGTACAACCAACGGCTCACAGTATCATCATATACCTGTGCATTCATCACCACAATCAATTTTTGAACATTTTCATTGCTAAAAAAAAAATAGAAATAAGAATAAAAATTAAAATAGAAGTAAAAAAGAACACTCAAAACATCCCATATCCCTCAAAAAAAAAAACCCTATGATTTATCTACTTTTTCTCTTTATTTTCTTACTCATCTACACATACACTGGATAAAGGAAGTGTCAGTCACAAAGTTTTCACAATCGTACAGTTGAACCTTAAAAGCTAATAGCTATGCAATCATCTTCAAGAATCAAGGCTATTAAATTACAGTTTAACAGTTTCAAATATTTCCCTCCAGCTGCTCTAATAACACCAAACACTAAAAAGGGATATTTGTATATTGCATAAGAATACCCTCCAGAATGACCTCTTGACTCCATTTGAAATCCTTCAGCCACTGAAACTTTATTTTGTTTCATTTCTCTTCCCCCTTTTGGTAAAGAAAGTTTCTCAACCTTATGATGCCAGGATCAGGCTCATCCTCGGGAGAACTGTCTCACGTTGCCAGGAAGATTTACACCCCTGGGAGTCATGTCTCACATAGGGGAGAGGGCAGTGAATTCACCTTAAAAAGTGATTCTCACTTAAAGAGAGAGGCCACATCTGAGCAACAAAAGAGGTTCTCTGAGTGTGACTCTCAGGCATAATCATAAGTCAGTTTAGATTCTCCTTTGCAAGAATAAGTTTCATAAAGACAAACTCAGCAAACAAGATTTCTCCACAAGATGCATTCAATAATAAAAGATACTGGAGTACAGACTACAAAGTCCCACAGAAGAGAAAGCACAACCCAATAACTTCAAACTCATTCAAATAGCAAACGAACTACAGAAAGATATTTTCAAGCATGTCCAGATTCAGGAAATGCAGTATTCATCTGCTCTTCTTTAAAAATACTCTAAAGGTAAACAATGTAACCACTAGAAGAATTAAGACTAATGATATAATTAAACAAAAGAGTATGTTGAAAGAAAAAAGTGTATGTTGAAGGGAAGGGTAGAAGCTAAGATAATATGGAATAACAAAAATTAAATTTCTTAGTAAAGATTTGATAGAAACTGGCTAAAAGTGACAAGAAACAGAGTTAAATATAGTATGTTCATAAAGGAAACCATAAGAGGACTAAAACAGACCTAAACCTTTCAAATATACTTGTAGAAACAAAAAAAATAGAAAGCATGCTAAAAGATTTAAAATATAAAAATGATTCATTAAAAACAAAAAGGATAATGTTAGGTAAGATATCAGAATAAAGAGAAGCATATCGGCAAATGAAAATATGTGATTAGAATAAATTCACTATAAAAGAAAAGAACTCAGGTTAATTCACAAAACAAAAGCTAATTATGTGTTATAAATTAGAGGTAGTCCTAAAACAAAGGGAAGCAAAAACACTGAAATGAAAAGAAAGGAAGAAATTACTAGGCAAATGCAGACAAAGAAAAAGCAGGACTACTACTATAAATGATAAAATACAAGATTTGATCCCAGGCAAAAATGCAGTAAATTTGATAAATAAATTACTTTATTGAAATAAAGAGTGCAGTATTTGCTGAAGACATAAAAATCTTTAATGAACCAAATTGAATGGCCTCTAGACTAATAAAGCAAAACCTCAAAAGGAATTTAAGGAACAAAGATAGAAATAAAATAATACTTAAGTAGTTTAATTAACCTCCTCTAGCCCATATTAGATCAAATAGACCAACAGTGATAGAGCTCTAAGTAAAAAAAGAAATTAATCAGATCTTATTCACTTATAACCAAAAATAGAGAATGGAATATGTTGATGAAACATTTACAAAAATTTCTATACTAGAAATTATATAAGACAATAAAATTTAAAATTTATATCAAAACTAGAAAAAAGTTCCTTCCCACAAAAAATGGTTTGTTTCTCAAATCTGCAATTCAAAGAGAAAATTAAAATTACTAAATGACTGGAAAATAAGAATAATGAAAACAGGTGGTAGAATCTATGATGTTTAATTGCAACAATGCTTGGAGGAAAATTAATAAATTATTGCATTACTAAGAGGGAAAGAATTTAAAAAAATAAATTAACCATTCATCTGAATAAGTTTGATTAAAAAAAAAAAAGAACAACAACAAATTAGCCTAAGGAGAGTTGAAGAAAAGAATTAGCAAAATTAGATGCCTAAATTAATAAAACAAATTTAAAAAGAGTAGAATAAAAAAATTTGTTCTCTAAGGGGAGGAAAAAGCAATGAACCAAATAAAATCAAATGTTATTGAGAAAACAAGAGCAAAATAGCAAATACAAAACCATGATTTTTCTGTATATATACAGTGAATAACAAAAAAGTTTAAAAGATTATATTGATCAACTTTATTAATTATGATTTGTTCACGTAGAAAAATAAGCAATTTCTTTTTCTAGGAAAATAAATATTGCCAAAACTTACTTGAAAAAGGTATAAAGAATATGTGCAGACCGATCATCATAGAAGAAATAGAGATATTTGTCAAAACAATGTTTCCCCCAACAAAGCATTAGACCCAAACTGATTTGCCTATGAAAGAACAGATAACTAAAGAGAGAAAGAGGAGCAAAGATTCCAAAGTATCTTTACTAGTAAATAATACTAAGAAAGGTTATAAATATATCGGGATAGTCCCTTAAAAGAAAGAGAGAATTTTGAAAATAATCTACAAGTGCAGTAGATCTTCTTAAGAAACACTCAATGTGCAGAGACCGTTAAAAATTGATACACTGACCACCTGAAAATAAAAATATATATATATCCACACAGAAAAATAACCATAAAGTAAAAAACTAAAGGCAAAAGGGCAGAAAATATTTCCAAAATATGTGTATCTTTGCCAAGCAAAAAGTTATTTTGAATAAATAAGAACCCAGTAGGTAAACAGGTAAAGGAAAAGGACTGAAATTTCACAGGAAAATGGATAAATTTTGCTTTTAAACATATGAATGCATGCTTATGAGTTGTTGTGGGGAAGGGGGTTGTTGATGAAAGAATGTATCAGTATAATTTCTTTGAAAGGTAATTTGGGAATCTCATTAAAAGTAAAAGGTCCTGAAGTTGGAGGATTCAAGTTTTCCAATCTGAAAACTTATTGCAAAGCCACAGTAATCAAAACAGCATGGGCAGAAGGACAGACATACAGAACACTGAGATTACACTAAAGGCTCAGAAATCAGCCCTCACATTTCTGGCCAACTGAATTCTGATAGGGAAGCAAAGACCGCTCAGTTAGGAAAGAATAGGCTTTACAACAAATGGTGTTGGGAAGAAGTGGATCTTCATTTTGAAAAAAAAAAAAGGAAGGAGGACCCCTACCTCACACTTTCTACAAAAATAAACTCAAAATAAATCAAAGACCTATATAAGAGGGCCAGAACTATCAAACTCCCAGAAGAAAACATGGGGAAGCATCTTCAGGACCTTGTGTTAGGCAAAGGTTTCTTAGACTTTATACCCAAAGCAAAAACAACAGATGAAAGTATATATCACATATTTCACCTTTTGCTATGTACCCTTTGAATTTACACATAAATATTTTTATAAGAATTTGAAGAAAACATAATATAGCAATGAAATATAATGCACCCCAGATGCTTTGGATACAAAGTTAGCACTGGACACCTTTGTCCTAGACCCAGTCTGTGCCACATTATTTGACATCCCCCTATTCCAATCCCAGAGGAACTGAAGATAAGGAAGCCAAGTGTACTGCAGCCTCCCAGAGATAATAACAATAGCAAGAGCAGTAATAAAAGTCTAATGGCAAGTGTTATGACAGGGCCCCAGCTAAGCACTTCATGGGCATGATCTCATTTAGTTTTCATCATAAACCTATGAAATAAATCCTGATATTGTCTCCATTTTACATATGAGGACATGGGGACTAGAGTGTGTTTCTGAAACAAGCCTGCCTGCCTCTGGCAAATAAGCTGTCACTGCCACATCATACTGGGAAAAAAAAGGAGCGGCCAAACCACATCAACCTGTGCAAAGGACACCGTGTTATAAAAACTCGTTTTCACTCATAGGAGCAAATATTCACAGGATGCCCACACAAAAGGCAGGGACCCAGGTGGAATGTTCATGCCTTAAGTTCAGAGTTTTACCCTTACTAGCTGGTGCCACTTACTAGTTGTTTTCTAAAGCTTGTTATCTCATCATCTGCAAAGTGGAGATAATGGCTAAGATTCTTAGCTTGCTTGATTGAGCCTCTTTACTATTCATCAAAAAAAAAAAAAACTGAAATAAATTTTATTATCCATCCCCATTTGATCTGTGAGGTATTTGATCCAATAGAAGAAAAGGCCTGAAAACAAATGCGCCATACAGAATTATTATAAAGGATCACACTTAGAGTCAAGGCCTTCAGGGATGGAATCATAAATAACTCCCCCAGCAATGAGCAGGGCATTTGGAAGCAGCACAGAAACTTAACACTGAGATAGAGAAGCTTACCCTTTTTAGGATGATAGTCCTCTGGTCTACACTTTATAACTTTTGATTTCTACTGGATTCTTTACATTCCAACACAGTTATCCCTCATTTAGAGACTCAAGCCCAACGTGAGGCAACCCTCATGTTTAGAATTGCCAAGGACATAAATCTACCTCTGAAGATTTATGAGTATTCCATTGCTTTTCTAAGTAATAATTGGTTGAGGCTTTATTAGCTAGGGTTCTCTAGAGAAACAGAATCAGTAGGAGAGATCCATAAATATAAATTTTTTTATAACCGTGGGGATGTAGAGTACAAGGTCTGTAGGGCAGGCCACAAACTGGCAGCTTCAATGGAGGTACTCAAAGAACGCCACAGGAGAGGCTGGCTGGCTGAAGCAAGAAGTGATTGTCTCTTCTGAATCCTCCTTTAAAAATTTCTGTTGATTGGATTAAGCATCCTTCATTGCAGAAGACACTTCCCTTAGCTGATTATAAAGGCAATCAGCTGTGGATGCAGCCAATATGATCATGATTTAAGTCCATGAAATGTCCTCATAGCATCAGACAGGTCAGCACTTGCCCAAACAGACTACCGGGCACCACCACCTGGCCAAGTTGACATATGAACCTGACCATGACAGAGACCACTCTAAATGCCATGGGAGGTTTCGTAGTAGGACTGTGACTGAAGTTCCTCCACTAGAGTATGAGTTCCTTCAGAGCTTGAATGACCTCAACTGCAGCTGTATTTGTAAAACGTAGTCTAGTGTGAGGAGGGTCATTACACAGCAAGCATTTCTTCATGACTGGATGGATGGATGGATGGATGGATGGATGGATGGATGGACAGGTAGTGGGTAGATGGTTGGGTGGGTGGCTGGATAGAAGGGTGGGTGGACAGATGGAAACCAAATGAGAGCAGAATTTTTCTTATACTAGGCGACTGCTCATTATACCTTAGCCTCTAATGTAAAATATAATTTTTATTAAAAGCCATATGGAAGATGGCAAAAAATTTAGATTTGGAATTCAGAAGATTGAGGTAAAAATTCACATTCTTCTACTTACTATTCTTATAATTCTCCACAATTTGCTTTTACTCAATGAACTGCAGACTTCTCTTCTGTAAAATGTAGTTGTAGCTGGTGATGTGGTTAGTTTCTATAGTCTTTACATAAGACAAACAAAATTACTCTAGAAAACCTCTTAAATCTCCTACAATATTTTATACATAGATGGGTGGTACTGTATTATTTCTGTATACAGAGCCAATTTTTCCTTCAGCACTGAACAGATCACTGTTTCTTTGATTAACAGAAGAATACTTAGTTCATGAGTTGGAGCCAAGTGGTAGAAAAAAAATGACTTTTTCTTTGCATTTGTTTGCCAAGTATATATAAGTGAATTCCAGAAAGTTAATTCTGCATATGGTATAACTTCTCTATATGTGCCTTCTTTTTTTATATAGCAACTTTACTGAGATATGTTTAGCATACCATAAAATTCGCCCTTTTAAAGTGTACAATTCAGTGATTTTTATTTTTATTTTTATTATATTCTCAGAGCTGTGCAACAAGCAACAGCATCTAATTTCAGAACGTTTTCATCACCCCCCAAAATTAACCCCATCCCATTAACAGTAACTCCTCATTTCCCTCACCCCTCTCCCAGCCCCTGACAACTAATAATCTTCCATTAGTCTCTATGAATTTGCTTATTCTGGACAGGTTGTACAAATGTTGCACCATTTGACATTCCCACTAGCAATGTAAGAGGGTTCCAATTTCTCCACATCCCTGTATGTTTGTCTGTCTTTTTTATTTTAGCCATCTGAGTGTGTAAAGTGATTTGTAGCCTTTATTTCCTCACAGGGTTACTGTGAGTATTTGAAATCATGTTTTAACCAGCACAGATCTATAAAGCCATTTTTATTATTATTACTCTTATTATAAATTAATTGCTATACCAGGCAAGGTTTTTCATTGAAAAGTAATAAATACAAGAAAAAAGAAGCCAGTTCTGATTATCAAAGGCAGAGAAGAAATTCGTTGGCAGGAGGGTTCTGGGACCCTGCAGAATCAAAAGGAGGGAGAGAGAATGTGGCTCAGAAAACAGGCAGGAATCAAACAGGCAGAGAGATGAGAACTAGAACCCAGGGCATGTCACAGTAAGGCTGTGGAGACAGGGCTGCTACCACCAGCTCTTCTGGACGAGTCTGGTACCCTGTCAACTGACATTAGCTACTCTGCTCTCTGCAGCCCCTGCTGTAGAGATGAACTTGAAACTTTTCCTGTCTCTCATGCCATTTACTCCAGATGCATTTGCCCCCTGGGAGCTGGAACCAAAAGATTATTTATGCACGAGGAGAATTTAATTGATTCTCAGATTCAGTAGCCTTTCCAGGTCCACCTTAGGTCAGTGTATATTGAACCTGCTTTCACAGCGGAATCCCCTATGGTCTTTTCTTCTCTCTCTCTCTTTTTTTTGTATGCTGTTTGTCAGGGTCACATTCACTATTTTTCCATGTGAGTATTCCATTGCATCATCATTTGTTGAATTTTTGTTGGTTTGTTTTTGTTTTGCTTGTTTGTATTTTGGGAAGTGCATGGACTGGAAATCAAACCCAGGTCTCCCGCATGGCAAGCAAGAATCTACCACTGAAGTACCCCAGCACCCTCCCTGCCATGGGCTTTTAAAAATACTCATGTCTGGGTCCTATACCTAAGACTTCGAATTCAGATTGGTTGAGGGTGGAACCCACCATGAACAAAGTTTTAAAAGCCCCCAAGATGATTCTAATGTGCAGCCAGGCTGGAGAACCACGGGTCTGGAGAAAATGGTTCCATGTACTCCATCAGCATTTGCTCTTTCCTGAAGCTCCTGCCTCTCAGTTGATATTAATGGGCATGGCTGATGCACCTGCAATACAAAGAGACCTTGCTAAGAACCTGTGGAGTGTGACAAGGGGGAAACATTCAAACAGAAAAATCATCTCAAAAATTAGAGCAGCACTTAAGCAGATTTCCAACTTGGAAAGCGAAGAAGAAACAATTTTCTGACTTAATAATGAACATTGTACTTAGCTAGCTGTCAGAGATACAAACAGGCTAATTTTTCAGCCTAATTATTTGGGGATGTTTTTCCTGGGTAGCATGATTATGTAGCTGGAAATCCTAATCCTCCATAGTCATTTATTGACTTTCAAGCTGATAAAGATCCTCCCAGCATCTGAGTCCTCAACACAGGCTGAGCTGCTTATTAACGGAGCATGCCAGTGAGTATTAATGCCTTGCAAAATTAGTCCTTAGCCACCAAATTTTGTCCAAATTCAAACTCCTGACACCTTGAAGGGAAAGATGAAGGAAGCTGGGTAAGCTGAGAGGAGATCAAATGGTTGTGTTAGGGGTTTCATCCTGTGCTTTCCAGGTTCCTGCAGCCACAGCAGAAGTAAGGCCCACCAAGGAAAGTCAAGCGTCCAAGGTCAGGAAAAGCAACTACAAATATGGCTCTAAAGCCATGTTGAGGGCAAAGGCGTTAGAAGCAAAACTGAGAGGCAGAAGCAATAGACTGGAGTAAAATTGAAGTGGAGGTATCTATTGTTTTCTTTCTAGAATTTTTTGTTTGTTTTGTAACAGCACCCTGTTTCCCTTTGGGTAATTATCCTTCCCCACTGCGTACAATCTTAGTGGGACTGCCTCTCAAGATGGCCTGCCTTGCTCCAGCCAAAGAGTGAACAGATGACTCACATTCTCACATTCTCTCCTGGGAATCTGGATACTAAGCACAGCAGAAAGGATAGAAAATGCTGGAGTCAACTGATATGCGTCCATCATTAGGGCTAATCTGTACCCTCTTCATTCAG
Source organism: Tamandua tetradactyla (assembly GCF_023851605.1). NCBI lineage: Eukaryota > Metazoa > Chordata > Mammalia > Pilosa > Myrmecophagidae > Tamandua > Tamandua tetradactyla. Next base: position 175,675,990 of record NC_135332.1, read on the forward strand.
AAGCCTGACAGTTCGGCTTTACTTGTGATTCTGTTAGACACCTTACATACTTCTAATAAGCTTGTGTTTTGCTTAAAATAGCCAGAATTTGCTTCTGTTGCTTGCAACACCAAAGAACCCTAAATAATTATATTAGCAGGACATGATAGATCATGCCACGATAATAGACAACCCCCAAATCTCACTGGCTTAATACAGCAGAAGCTGATTTTCTAGACAGTCTGCTTTGGTTCCAGGTGACTCCCCAGGGCTGCTCACCCACCCCAGCTGCTTTGATCTTGTGACGAAGAGGAAAATATTTCTTAATATCTATAGCTGTCCTATTCTTCTTTCAGCAAAAATGTTGATTTCTCTCTGTTTTGAGCTGCTCATTATGAGACTTAATAAGGATAATTGCTTATCATGCATATAATTTTTCACTCTTCATTGCAAAGAATGAAGACTCCCACAAGTTACCTGAAGAAGTGAGGGGTTTATTGTAGGCACACAGGAAGAAGGAAAGAGGGTAGACTGGGCAAAGGCACCTTGGATGCACTCTTTATTCTTTGTCTTGCTTTGTTATTAGCAGGAGCTCATGGGTCTTGCTGCCACTGCATTGCCTGCAACGCGATGCTGCTGGGCTCTTGGCCCACTCTGTCTCATGGCTTTTTTATCACTCCTTCTACTAATTAGCTGATTCGCCCACTTTTTCTCATTTCAATTCCTAATTAAAAAAAAAAAAAAAAAACTAAATAACCCAGCAGTTCTCCATTGTCCCTCTTGGCTAGATTTCCTTCCCCTCCCCCTCTCTCAAGCCACCTCAGTAGTCATCCTGAGTGAATGGACCTTGAGCCAAATACCCAGCCCACACCAATCACCTTCCCCTCACCCAAAGATTAGCCTGGGACCCCCTTTCCTGGTGCAACCCCACAATGTGCCAAGCTCTACAACAGGCACTGGAAATAAGTTGAATAAAATATGTATTTGCAGCTCACCCTCTTCTGAATCCTTTTTGTCCACTGTATGAATTTCTTGACACTTTGGAGGATTTCCCCTGGGACTTAAAAATGTTCCTTTTGTTCCAGTGACTATGCAATCTACGCAGTTGGCAAATGTCCCTCACTGCTACATCCTGTGTCCTTCCTTTGGCGCATTCTGTCTGCTCTGCTGACTTTGACACACATTAGCAGAGCTGGTGCAAGCTCCCCTTTGACAAATTGAACATTAACTCCTATCCAGCAAATAGATAGCCATCCACTCATCCAAGAGTAGAAAAAAATTATTCCTCAAGATGAGAAGGGAGAACAACTTCATTTGGTTAACAGATTGTTTAACTGCTTGCCTGGGCTGAGGGGTTGGAGCAATGATTTGTAAAAACCGAATTAAACATTATTTACTATTCTGGCTTAATCAGCCTGCAAATTGGAATCTTCCAGAAGCCACCAGTCTTTTTCCTCCAATCTCTGTAACAGGAATGATATTCCTTTTAAGAAGTGATATATTACTATTCACAAAGTGTATTTATGGATATTAGATTATACAGCTCTCACAACAATCCTTTGGATAATACAGAACTGGGGGGTTTATCTCTATTTTCTGGTCAATAAGCTAAGCTTTATGCAAAATCAGTGGTTCCCAAGATTTGCACCATCAGAATTCCCCCACACCTTAAGGTTATGTGCTAGAAAAAAATTTGTCAAAAAATTAAGAACACAAAATTGTATAAACAGGGTCATCCAAAACATAAGTGTGAATGTCCATAACATAAAAAGACAGAAAGGAAGTGAACATGGGAACATAATTTGCCGATGCAAGATAGGACTATAAGGCTTTCCCACATGTTACTTTTATACAGGCAAAAGTTGATTTGTGATTTTTTCCAGAAAAAAAAACTATCATCTTGCAATTAAATAATGTGCTCCTTTTATTCATCAAAGACATAGAGAAATGAAGAGCATTAAAAACAGTAAATAGCAACAGAGATGTTTATAATCTACTATGAAAAACAGCCTTACTGGTAACTGGATAGAGATGCTCACAAAAGAACACGGACAAGCCTCCTCCAGGACAGTGTGTGGAGCCAAACAAAGACAATGCTACTAAAAAAAACACAAAATGATGAGCCATCCCTTCTTCTGAATGCCTTAATCTTCCTGCTTCCCAGATAAAAATTAAGATATTCACTCACCAAATTGAGACCATTCAACCCAGAACTTGCTTCCATATTTTTTCCTTAAAATTATCCAACCCACTCACGTATCAGATAAGAAGCCCCTCCCAATTTCTCCCTGCTGAAATGCTCCTGAAGTTCTCACAAAATGCTAAAAAATCTTTATATATATTTTAACTTCAGATGTGCTCCTGTTAGTCTTTAGTTACCATTGAGGAGAACAAGCACTTGAGGGCCCATTAGAGATTCCTCCTGCTCAGGTCAATCTGCAGCAACAACAAGGTAAGTTTCATACTTAACATAAGTTCCAAATATTTCTTGTGTCCTTCAGCATTGTACTTATATTTGATTCCTAGGACTTCTGAATTCTGATTAGATTATATTGTTCCTCGGTGAAAGTTGACTTCAAACACCATCACCTTTTTTCTTTCTGTTTGTCCAGTATCTTGTTTTTCATCTGTAGGAAAAAGTTTATATTGAGAGGACAAACATAGACCCATTAAGTTCACCCTCTATGTGGCCCCCAAAACTGATGGGTTCAAAAGTTCTCTTTAGACTGGCATCATTTAGACAAACTCTCTTTGGGTCATATTGTCAAAATCTTATAAGGACTCTGCTCATTCTTGTCACTGTTAAAGTCTATCTGTTCAGAACTGCTTTGTCTTGTCCAGTTTCCCTGGAGCTTTGGGCTGTTGGCCCACATCTGGCCTTTGGTCAGATTCAAGAGACACAAGATAGCATTTTGCAGGACCTAAGTCTCAGCTCCCTCTTAGCCAAGCCTTTCTTATTTCATGTTTTTGCATTATGACTCTAACCAGTGCATATATCCTTCTAAATGGCATGACTTAGCCAGGAACAATATGAAATTACAGTGATTCTGTATAGTTGGGAAACTTTTTGTATTGAACAAGACTGTCTGTTTAGTAAGTATCTCTAAAAAAAAAAGAAAAGAAGATCCTGAATGTCCAATTATCTGTATTCTTTAAATGTTATGGGGTGACTTTTGAAATCTACTTGGATTCTAAAACTGCATTCTGAAAAATTTTGGCAAATACCAGGATGGCCAAAGGAAAGTTTATCAGAGAATTCAAACTTGCTTCCCAGGCCTCACTGACCACAACCAGTCAGCCCGTCTTTTGGTAGGCCAGCACCTACCAAAACTTAGTCAGCAAAGATTGGTTGACAAGACCTCGTAAATGACTTAAATGTTACTTAACCCTTAAGGAGCATGGACACACACCTTTAGACAAGGATACCTGCCTATATTATAAACTGGTATACAATATTATAAACTGGTTGCTAGACATTTAATCAGACCTGTACCAGCCAAAATGGAAAAAAAGCTAGAAGTCCCTCAGAAATTTTGAAGGGGCTTTATTGAAGACAAAATGACTTCCAATGATAGGAGAGAACCAGCCCTTTTCTTGGTGGCACAGGCACTAGGCTGTCCACTATAAATCCTACAGATATCTCTGTACCCCTCCCTTAGGGTTAGAAGATTACTTGGCGTTATCTGCACCTACTAGAATGACCATTGTCAAGGGGAAGAGGATTCCCGGTGCTGGAGAGGATGTGGAGAGAGAGGCACTCTTTTTCACTATTGGTGGAGTGTGGAGTGGTGCCACTGCTCTGGGGGACAGTTTGGCATTTCCTTGAGAAGCTAAGTATGGGGTTGCCATGTGATCCAGCAGCCCCATTAACTAGGTATATATTTGAAAGTGCTGAGGGCCACTACACGAATGGACATTTGCCCACTGATGTTTGTAGCAGCACTGTTCCCGATTGCTGGGAGATGGAGGCAGCCCAGGTGTCCATCGGGCGATGGGTGGATAAACAAATTGAGGTGTATACATACAATGCACTATGGCACAGCGGTGAGATGAGATAGAGTCATGTAGCAGGCAGCAACATGGATAAGCCTTGAGGACATTGTGTTGAGTGAAATTGGCCAGAGACCAAGGGATTAATATTGTGTGGTCTCACTGGTATGAACAAATATTAATGAGCAAACTTTGAGAGTTAAAGTTGGGAAAGCAGGTTTTCAGGAGATAGAAAGAGGGTAGAGATCTGGTGTTTGGTGCTAAAAGAGAGCAGAATGTTCAGTGTGATTGATTGTGTAGATCTGGAGATGGCTAGCACAGCACAGTGCTGTTGATGGTGGCACAATATTGTAAATACACTGAATAAAGATGAGTCTGAGTGAGGTTGAGGCAGGAGGGCTGGAAGCATGTGTGACACCTCGGGGGTGGGGGGGGGACCGTAGAGGTTGGTGAAGAAGTTAGAGTGGCCAGTGATGGTGGTTAAATGTACAAATGTAAGAATGTTTTAACATAGGGAAGAACAAATGAATTGTCAACATTGCAAAGTGTTGAAGATAGGATAGTATATAGAAAAAATACATTCGATGCAGATTGGAGTCTATGGTTAACAGTAACACTGTAATATGCTTCCAATGAATGTGGCAGGGGCATTATACCAATAAATGTAAATGAGGGGGGATGTAGGGAAGGATTCTTGGTATGGGATTCTTGGTGTTGGTGTTTCTCCTTTTTATCTTATTTCAACTTATTATTATTATTTATTTATTTGTTTGTTTGTTATTCTTGTGTTTCCTTCCTCTTCCTCTTTCTTTGTGGAAGAAACGGAAATGTCCTTGCCTAGATTGTGGTGGCAAGTACATGGCTATGAGATTTACTGGCAACCATTGATTGTTTACTTAGGATGGATAGAAGGGTGTGTGAATAAAACTGTTAAAAAAATAAACAGAAAGATGCAGGTGCTGGAGAAAATGTGGAGAGAGGGATGTCCTCTCCCCTATTCACTGTTGATAGGGAAGTCGAGTGGTGTGGCCCGTCTGGGGGGCAGTGTTGTGGAGCCACGGGAGGCTAGGTATAGGATTGCCATATGATCCTGCAACCCCTTTATCAGGTACATATTTGGAGGAGCTAGAAGCAGGCCCATGGGTGGACATTTGCCCACTGATGTTTATGGCAGCAGTACTCATGGTTTGCAGTGGAAGGGGGTAGACTGAGGGTGGATCAACTGCTGGTAGAAGGAGGGGACTGTGGAGTATACATACAATGGAATGTTGAGCGGCTGCAGGAAGGCGTTGAAGTTGTGAGCCATGCAACTGGGTGAATAGACCTTGAGGACAGTGAGTTGGGTGAAATAAGCCAGAAATGAAAAGACAAACATGATAACACCTCATTAATATGGACTACTAATGAGTGTGCAGGCTCTGAGAGTCGAATCTGAGAGCGTGGGTGCTCAGGGGAAGGCTTACTGTGGGGGTTCCTGGATGGCAGGCTCTTGCAGCAGGCACATCTATTCCTGAGTTGTAATGTATGTTTTTAAATTCTGAGGGACTGAGCTCTTTGTGTGTAACCTGGTCAGTTCCTGGGGCTTTGGTTATCTGTGTGACAGTTGGGACTCAGGATGGAGTTCTGCAGCTCATGGGGTCAGCATTGCCGCATATAGCAACTGTTAAAGGGGCTGAAGGAGAGCTCAGACTTCAGTTAGAGATATGAAGGAGGCAGCTTTAGTTGGGACTAAGGTAGATCAGACTAAAGGGTAAAAGATGATATTGACTGTTTTAAAACTTCAACATCTGTGTGACACCAAGGGAAGAGATGCTCATTTTGGTGCAAAATTTATATCTTCTGTAGCACATTATCTAATTTATCTTGTAGGTCAGTTGTTCAAATACCATAATTGCATGGAAGCTTGAATAGGGAGTAAGACCTTGTTGTTTGTACGAGTTGGCATAAGGTACCAATATATCCCAGAGTAATTTGGGCATAGAATAGAAGGGTATTTGCAGACTCCCCCTTGAGGAACGGGAGAAAAATGTGGAAATATTAAACTTCCCCACCTGGGGAATTCCAGATATTCTCACACCCATTGGGGATTACCAATTTAATTAACTGAGCCCTCAGTCTTTTGGCTTGCCCTCATGAAACTTATTCCCCAAAGGAGAAGCTAAACCTGCCTATGATTATGCTTGGGAGTTGCCCCAGGAGAACCTCTTTTGTTTCTCAGGCATGGCCTCTCTCTTGAAGCCAACTTTGCAGGTGAACTCATTGCCCTCTCTCCTACATGGGACATGACTCCCAGGGGTGTAAATCTCCCTGGCAATGTGGGACATGACTCTCAGGGACAAGCCTGGACCTGGCTTCATGGGATTGAGAAAGACTTCTTGGCCAAAAGGGGGAAGAGAAATGAAACGAAATGAAGCTTTGGAGGCTGAGAGATTTTGAATGGAGTCAAGGGGATATTCTGGAAGGTCATTCTTATACATTATATAGATATTCTTTCTATTTTTCAGTGGATTAGAATAGCTAGGAAAAAATACCTGAAACTGTTGAACTGTATCCCTGTAGCCTTTATTCTTGAAGACGATTGTATAACTATAGAGCTTTTCCAGTGTGATTGTGTGGTTGTGAAAACCTTGTGACTGACATTCCTTTTATCCAGTGTATAGACAAATGAATAAAAAAATAAGGACAAAAAATAGATAAATAAGAGGGGGAATAAGGAGCTTGGGATGTTTTGGGTATTCTTTTCTCATTTTCATTTTTATTCTTATTCTTATATGTCTTTTTAGAATAATGAAAATGTTCAAAAATTGATTGTGATGATGAGTGTACAACTATATGATTATACTGTGAACCATTAATTGTATACTTTGGATGATTCCATTTTAAAATTGTGTTTTAAAAAACATTTAAAAATAGATTACTTGGGGTGGAGGTGAACTCTAGCACTCCCACACACTGCCTCTGAACCAACCTGCTACTGTAACTCTTCCTCATCTGTCTGTGGCTGGCTCCCTCTTTTGTCTCTTTCTTTTCCTTTCTTCTCTCTCTTGTAAAACTTTGCAGATTAACTGATCATAAAAATATTCTGTCATTTTGTGGACACTCTAGGAATATTTGGGTCAGATGAATATTTTTAATACAAAAGAGAAGTTAATCAGATTATAAGGTTTCTTAAAATCTGATGGAGCAGGTGAAGCTTCTGGGCTTTGAGTGCAAGCGGTTGAACTGCAGTTGGAGTCGGCTGGGCTATTGCGGTCCCATATCAGCGTCCCAGCAGTCCTCGGTCCTAGACTCCTCCATGGCCAAGTCTGGGGAGGTGCATGCCTCCTTGCCGCCTCCCTCTCTCCCTCCTCTTCAGACGCCTCTTCAGCATCCTCCCCCATTGTCCCAGTAACCTGGGGTTGGCCTGTTCTGAGCAGGAGCAGCGGTGGACCCGCTGGAGGAAGTTGAACTGCAGATCGGAGATGCAGCAGCATTTTCAGTAACCAAACTTCTTGAAGCCACCTCTGCAGCATCAACCCAAATGGAAGAACTTGCCTTCAAATGTACAGAAAACGCACGTTTCCTTAAAACATGGCAGGATCTCTTGAAAGAGGGCTATGATTCTTGGAGACCTGACAACTGATTTTGCATGATTAATTAGTTGTTGAAATAATGACTGTGTAATAATTCACTTTTCCTCATTTATATTTGCACATGTACCATGTATAAGATAATCTTTTCTAACTGTTCCATACACTCTCAGAATGAAATTTTTCTTAGTTTTCTTGATTTTTGTGAAAGCGGGATACTGATATTATTTCTGATAATAGCAAAGTTTCAGTATGAAAGTTAATTTAACCAATAGATAATTAATATTAATAAAGCTACAGTGCTATCCGTATTAAACTAGGTAGGCAATTATTCATTCACAAGAAGATTCAAAGAATGGTAGAATTTGAGGGGTCGTTGTAGTTCAGCCTCATTTTATGAACCAGAGCAGATAACTTTGACTAAAGGTTGCCAGTGATAGATCCAGCTCCATTAGGCTAAGTTCCCTAGAGCTGATGATGGGGTCTTAATTACCCCTATATCTCCAGCACCTGGAATAGTTTGTTGAATAAAAACAAAGCTCAGTAAATGTTTGTTCAATAAAAGAGCAAACATGATTAAAGATCATTTTCTTCCTATTTTTAGCATGAAGACTAATTGGTCTATACTTTTAAAAAAGTCTTCTTTTTATGGATATTTGAACTTTCATGATTGCTTTAAAAAATATATGATAAATATGTTTTCTCCCTTTATGATGCTTTTTTTTAAAGCCTTTCTTTACTTCAGAAAATGAAAGCCTGTCCTGAAATAATGCATATTTTCCACTATTTTTAAGGTTACTACTTTTACAGGTACTGTCTCTCTTATTTGATATATTTATATGTTTGCTGTCTTAAAAGTGCCTTGTCAGAGTTAGGGTTCTAAACTGTTGGATTTGGAGCTTTGGAAGTTGTTTATGTAACGATTCTAAAGAAGTAGCTTTGTTTCTAATACATCAAATTATTGTGCTTGCTTTCAAGTTCTTTCACCTTAGTGACCATTGCTTTTTACTTCTCCTTTATCTTATTTATTCCTTTTTTTTCAGTTGTTTGTATCATATGTGTCAACAATTAAGCCTACTAATTCCCCACTATTTAACTTCTGTGACATTTTGATATCACATCTTAATTATTTCTGTATATGGAAATGTATACAGACAGCATTCTAAAGTTCCACAGTGGAGAAAGGGGACAAACGGATGGGCAAAGAATATTTTTGCTTAGCATATTAGGTCACAGTTCTTAACTATGAGTTTAAGTTAAAGATCACACATAGGTGTGATTTAAATACCAAAGAGATGCTCATTTTGATATTAGAAAAATATTTTTCTTATATATCTTGAAAATAGCAGTTGTTAAAATGTGCAAAAATAAACCCATTGAAAACAAAGCAAAAATTTAATGGAACAAAAGCATGTTCTGCTTGGCTGGCATAAGTAATATGAATGTATTAAAGATATTAAAATTTCCAGAAAGAAGAAAAAACAGTTCCTGGTGTTTTATTTGTCTTAGCTCTCCAAAGGAAGACTTTTCTAATGCAAATGAAACTAAGAAATAAATGTTATCTATGACTTAATTTCATGGCTTTGGTTATTAGTGCATTTAAGAAGAAGAAAAGAATAGATGACACTTTTTTAAATGATTTTAAAAAGCTTTAAATTTTTAGTTTATAAATTGCATTTTTTAAGTCACATAAATTTCCTATCATGATGACTTTTTGGACAATTAGACAAATGTAAAAATTTATTTTCATAACAGTTCTATGTCTTCCCTCTGATTTCACTGACTCACAAAAATAATGTTAATACAGTATTATAGTATATATAAGACTTGGGTTTATTTTCTCATGATTTCAACCTTTAAGTATAGTCTATTGATTTTATGGTTTATGTGAATTACCATCGATTTCACATTTTGCTTAATATTACAAAATATAAAATCAGGTTTAATTAAATGGACTTGTTAACAAATTATTTTAAAAGGATTTACTCTTGGGTCATTCTTGTAATGTCACAAATCATAAAAGCTTAATGTGTCAACTTAAACTTGCAATTTCCTAAGACTTAGGTAATTTTAAATATGGTTAAATTAATGTTTATTTGCAGTAATTGATTAATAAGCATGGTTACCTGGACAAAGTAATGCTTGATATACCTGAGTGCTTCCCTAATATATTAGAGCAGCTATAAATTGACAGGTTGAAAAGGATGAACTAATGACTTTGGCCCTGTTTATATACTTGTTCGTTTTGAAAGAAATGTGAAAGAATATGTGTAATTATGCGTATGCAAAATAATGGATGTGCTTTTGTCCATAGAGGAAAAAGAGATTTATTTAAGAGTATACCGTGAGTATAGAAGGTAGGAGGGAGATGAACCTAATTTACCTGGTTTGAAATTAATGAATTTGAACGGAGGAATGAATTGTGTTAAAATGTTTAGCAAACTAGACTAAATATTATGCATATATTCATAAGAAAATGATGTTAGGATTTGAACCAAGGTGTTCATGATAGAGGTAGTGAAGAGTTGTTGGAAGATAAATGCAATGGGGCCTGCCTAGAATATGCTTGGCACATAGTAGGCACACAAACACTATTTAGTAAATGAGTTTTATGCAAGGAAATGATAGTATTGTTGACTCTATGGAGGAAAACCTGGGGTCTTGGGATCAGACACGGTACAGAGATCTGTTTTTCACTCTATACTATTTTAAGAATAATTTAAAGATATGGTTAGACTAATAAGAAAGCTTAGTACATTTTTATATGTATGGGGCAGGGTTCCCCTGAGGTGGGAAATAGGTGTATCTCTTAGACATAAAAGGAAAAGTGAAAGAGATGACGCTCATTAAAGGGTGAAGAAAACTTCTGTTTTCTTTGTCTGGATCATGGAAGGGCCAATATGTCTGTGAAATAGCTGACAGTGAGTGTGAGGATGGACCCTTGGACAGGGACAGGCATGTTTAACTTGGAAGCAGAGATTCCAGCCCAATGCCTTATATGGCAATGCCTCAGGAAAGAAGGGAGAGGATGATAGAGAACTGTACTCTGTTAGTTGGATGATTTCAAGGTTCACATTCTCCATGAATTCCCTATTTCAACTTAGGATTTGACAACCTCTTTAGGAAATTGCCACATATCTCAACTATGAAAAAGAAAGCTTATTCATTGAGAATTAAAGGAAAGCAATGGCTCTCCACATGGAAGCTAGTGTAATGAAATAACAAAAGCTAAAACTTTATGGGTAGAAGCAAGGGTGCCTGGTGAGACATCTCTCCTCACTACAGAACCTGCTTCCAGAGCAAATTAAGGGCTTCCACCTGTAATTATCCAGCAGAGGACATATGCCTTCTTTGTGGCTTAGCTTCATGGGATACAGGTCCCGTTGTGACCTCAGAGCACTAAGTCTCTTTAGGGTCCAAATGAAATTTCCTCTCTTCCCTCCCTTCCAGACTATGGGCATTTTTAGTTATGTCTATGCAGGCCATAAAAGGTAACATCCATGCCACCTGTCACCTAACTATAAATTAAATGAAAGAAAGAGAAAAGACAACAACAACAAAAACTTTGTTTTGAGAAGAATATTCTTTGCATCAGCAGTAATGAGTGCCTGCTTGATACTTTTCACTGCCTGTCACTCACTTACTGACCCATTAGCACCACCATGTTCTTTTGACTTTTACCGTAGCTGACCTTAGTCCAACATCTTTTCCACAAATTGCAGGTCACAAGGGAACTCATATGGTTTTTCTAGGAAATTAGGACTACAGAGACCAATGAGTGCAATGTCTCCAAGAATTTCTTGGGGTCAGGTTTACGTTCCTCTGGCTCCAGGAGTCTTCCTCTCAAAATAACCTCTGGGCCATATGTTCACTGGTTACTCCAAATGTGATAAAAATCACACCTCAAATTATTAGTAAGCAAGAAGGAGGTGATGCAAAAACTGTTGGTCAAACTTTAAACATCAGGGGAAGGGTGTTATTGCCACTTGAAACATTGGTTGATTTCACTAATATCTAAGGCATGTCAGGAGCCACAGTTATCCAAACAGCAGTTGCATTAGCAACAGCCAAACTCAGTGCCTTAACAAGAATAATGAATTTCTTCCTCATGTCATCATCCAGTTAGATAGGGGCAGGAGATTGGGAGAGAGTGTCTGCTCCATACAGTACTTCAGAGATCCAGTCTCCATCATCCTATAGGGACTCAGAGTTACCTGCAAATGGCTGAAAGAATTTTAAGAATTGCTTGGGTTTTATGACCTAGATTTGGAGATGATATATATCACATCCTTCCATTCCATTGGCCATAACTCAGACCTGTCCCCACTTCCCTAAACTGCAAAGAAGACTTGGAAATATGGTCTAGTTGTATGCTATACAACAGGAAGAAAAAGAAACGGGTTTTATGAACATCTAGCTAGTCCCTGTCACAATAGGTTTAGGAGAACACTGCATTTCTGCTCTTTATCTTTTGCCAAGGTACATCCACAGTAACTCATTGGATTGAAAACCCAAGACTATTTCCCTAGTTTCAATGGCCAACTCCTCAAAAGGCCAAATTAGGAAGCTATACTGGCAAGTATGTGTATGTATGTGTGTGGATGTAATACTGTGCATTTACGCACACCCACACAGTCAAAGGATTGCAAACATCATCATCATGGGGCACTCAAAATCTCACCACCAGGACATTGCCCAGCTTCCTTCTAATAAAAAAGCAGATGAGTTCCTTAGCAGTGCTTCTCAATCACATTCATGCCACCATACATTTAAACATGATAATATCTGTAGGGCATTCTATAGTAAGGAATGATTTAACATACCCAGGGCCAACTGTCTTAGGGACTCCAGCTGCCCCAGGTCATAAGCAGCCAATAAAAAGTCTAAAGAGTCAACTCAGTCCCCTTGGAATCCAGTTGCAGCTCATCTGTTAGGACCTTGCCTTGAATCATACAATTATATCAGAAAAGAACAAGGTCAGAAGACAAGCCTTGCTGTTCCATCCCCCCTGCAGTCCGTGGAGGATAATTATTGTTCCTAGAAAGAAGAAGACAGCATTCCCACAACAAAATTGGAAAAATATCTTTTAAATCTTTATTAAAACTTGAATTAATCATTATGCTCAAGGGAGAAAGGTACACAAGAACTATGCAGCTACTTAATAACTCATGAATATAAATCAGAGACTTCAAATTGCTCTTTAAACAAATATTTGGACACTCATCATTATCGATAATTATATAGCTTATCTGGCACAAAGGAAAATGAAAGATGCTGTTTGGTTTTAAGAACAATTTAACTTTCAATGGGCTTGTTTCTTTAAAGGACAAGCCCAACAGAGTGGCTGCTTAAATGACTGCATTGGAAGAGTTTTTTTAATGATCCTGTTTGGAAAAAGACAGTTCCCTCCATGACCTCTCACAGCATCTGAAATTCTATTTGTCACTTCTTTAGATAAAGTCAGAGATGCCTTCATTTATTTAGAGTAAATAAGAAATTATTACAAATTAACAGTAACTCCTTTGCTGACATTTATTTTCAGAGAACTAAATGCTGAAAAAATCTACATTTAACTCTTTTACTGGAGTTAGTTTTTCATAAATAAAAGTGCCGAAAAATGAGATGTATGGTCAACAAAGTGAGAGGCATGCCCCCAACCTTGACGGAGGTCTCAGGCCATCTTCCCTGACCCCCTCTGAGAGAAGGAGTAAAATTTCAGGCCAAAACCAAAACTCTTAGGCCTCTAGAACCACAGAATTGGGTGGATGAAGTGGGGGAGGAAGAAGGTCTTAGTGACACAAAAGTCTTTGTTACTTCTTGGAGGAACTTATTTTGGAATTTCTTGTCCATTGGACATTATTTCTATATAATCCTTTTTTCACTTTAACCTTCTATTCAAGGACCTAATTCTCTCTCTGACTCCATCCTCAACTTCAGACTGCATTTCTTGTCTTGGTGCTTATCTACCAAGAAAACAGTATGGAGGATGTGGCCTGAGGTTCCTCCTGCTTGAGAGAAGGGAGTGAAAATAGGACCAAGAGAAAAGGAGGGGATGAGGACTGCACTGTTGCTTACAGCCCAGTATCCACTCCCTATCCTCCTCCCGTATTCTGTGTGTTTAGAGGAGGGCAAGAACCTCATCCCTCTGACCAGGCCTAGTAAATCAGAACATTTCATCATGCTGGCCAAAGGGATCTGCTCAGCAATGAGCTCCAAGACAATGAGGATGAATTCTAGAACATCTGTTGGCACAACTTCTTTAGGGCTGTAAATTGTGGAGATATGAATCTTGGCCGGTGAACAGTTATTTTGCCACTGTACAAAGACAGCTGCTTGATAAAAGAACATCCACAGAGCAAAGCAGAACCAAAATCTGTAGACTGAAGCTGCGGTCTGATGACATTATTTGGGCACCTGGATCCAACCATACCTGAAGAATTATCTGGACGAGGGATCCTTTAATGGAACTGTTCTGCATCTTGACCATAGTGCTGGTCAGCTGAACATACACATGATAAAACCGTATAGCACTAAATCCACACCCACACACACAAGGACATACAAAGCTGGGCAATCTGAATAAGGTCGATGGACTGTATTGATGCCAATATCCCAGTTGTCATCCTGTAGTATAGTGATGCAAGAGGTTACCAGGGGGGAACTGAGTGAAGGGTACATCTGGTTTTTCTGTATTATTCCCTAAAACTGAGTGGGAATTGACAATTATCTGAAATTAAAAAAGAAAAAGGAAAAAAAGCAACAAATAGAGTTGACACTTTCCTAGACCTGCTTTATGGGTATGTTCTTCTAGAACTTATAGGCATGACAACGGCCAACACAATAGGAGGTATGAAGGGGGAAAATTTGGACCCTGTCCGCATTCATCATGATTTCTAATTGAAAAAAAAATTATGTATCTACTATTTATAATAATACTTATTGGCTCTCTATGTTGTATAACAAATTACCACCAATTTTAGTGACTTAAAATAATATACATTTATTCTCGCACAACTTCCTTGGGTCAGGAACCCAGGCTTGGCTTAGCTAGTTTTCTCCCCCAGGTCTCACAGGTTGCAGGCAAGAGGTCAACTGGGCTGCATTCTCTGCTGGACACTTGTTTAGGAAAGAATCCACTTCCACCCTTATCAGATTGTTGGGAGAATTCATTTCTTGTGCTTTAGAACTCATGGAAGCTGCTTCTGCAAGAGCAGCAGGAGAGCCTCTCACTCCATCTGTTAAAATGGAGTCAGGAATAGAGAGTAACCTGATCAAAGGAGTGGCAGCCTGCCATTTTTGCATACTACTGGTTGGACGCTCGTGACAGGTTCCACCCGCACTCATGAGAAGGGATCATATAAGCAGGCAACTCATTGTGGGGGTGAGGGGTGGAGTCATACTAATTCCTTAAACAACACTTGAGTGGGGTGAAGTTTCCTATCCAAAGGTCTATGTTCCCCTGAGAGATCTTTGGTGCTTTTGTGAGCCTCTGAAAGAGAAGAAAGCTTTCATTAAGCAAAACTCCATGGATTTTTCTATGCCATGACTTCTCTTATCCTCACAACAAATCTAAGTAAGATTTACTATCACCAGTAAATCTTACTTATTAGAAGATAAGGAGACTGAAACTCAATGTCGAAGACTCACTCCACATCCCCCAGCTACTAAGACAGAAATCTTAACTTTTTCATCTATTTCATACAGATCAGCTCAGGAAAGTCAGGAGCAAGCAAGGAGAGAGGACAGAGATAAAGAGAGGCCTCAGCCTAGAATTCCCTCTGGGATGGAATTCTCAGAAATCTGAGGGAGGTGGGCAGGGATATGTATGATCCACTCTAGGCATGTTACTGGGGGCCCCCTGCAGAACATGTCAGGATGCAGGATACAAGCTTGAGCAGCCCCAGGAATGATGGCAATTATCCAGAAGATGATCTAGGGTTAAAAAAAAAAAAAAAAAAAGGTGGATTTGAGAGAACCTAAGTCATCAGCATATGAAACCCAGGCAACTAGAGACTTGCTGCCAGTTTTTCCCTGACAACACTGAGACCTAGCTTTAATGGGGAGAGAAAGACAAAGACAAAGAGAAGCAAATGAACAAGCACCAAGGGTGCATGGAAAGCCTCCCCAATAACAGCTTCTTCCCAAAAGAGAAGACTGATATCTCCCAAAAGAGAAGTCTGATATCTCCCAAAAGAGAAGACTGATATCTCAAACAGTTGGCTTAATTCAAAGAAGCTGCCGTGGGCTTTCCCACCCCCAGGCTTTTGCACATGCTGCTCCTTCCTTTTCACTCCACCTCCAGCCCCAACAAAACCACACTGAGTCGTCAAGAACCTCCTCCAGTGTTCCCTCCCTGGTAAGGCCTCCCCTCTCATCCCTGCTCCAGCAGAGCTGGTAGTATTTGGTGACACCAACATTCCTTGCACACAGCGCCCTTGTATGACATATCATGACATATTTTGACAAGTGTCTCATGTCTGTGTGCCCCACCCAATGTTGACTTATGAGAACAAGATTCCCGTTCATTTCTATGTCCTAGGGTCTAATGGGGGGTATGGTTCATATATGGTGCTCAATAAATACTTGATGGAGAGTAATGAACTGAAGCTCTGTGCAATTAAGTGGAGAAAGGAAGCTGGCACATCTGTCACAACACATTGTCTCTCTCTCTTCCCTTACCCTCTGTTCTCAGAAAAACTTCATTCCTATCTCTCCCTGGAGAAGGCTGCGTAAGGAGGAGCTGCCTGCCATCTCTGCTTGGAGCTTTGTGCCAGCTCACTAAATTTAACTCACTTTCTCTCTCATCCCCTCCCTTCCCTCTCCACAGAAGTCAGTCACCACAACTGGTAAGAAAAAACCCCAAAGGCAGTTGCATTTGCAGAACTGACTGAAAACAGAGGCAAGTGAAAGCAGAGTGCCCCCTGGGGAGGCAATTTCCTGATTTTTCAGAGCTTGCCTCATTTCCACCACCTGTAAGTGTCCCAGTTTCCAGTTCCCTGGCTGATATCTCTGGATACCCACTGCAGTGCACATTGAAACTCAGGCACAGCTTTTTCAATTCCTCCTTCACCATAATCAAAATCAAAGAACCTCCTTTGCACCTGAGATATCAATAATTCAGAACACATTTACTGAGTGACTACTGCGTGTCAGATGACATGTTAGGGGAGAATAAAGAGCGTGTGTGGACACAGAGCACACCATAACGGGAAGGGGTTGCGGAAACCGAGTCCCATGTGGGCCAGAGTTTAAGACCTGGACTGTGTTCTTTGCTGTGGAGGAGTTTTCAGTCCTTCCAGGTAGACAAAACATAGATACACAGAAAACTAAGCAACAACATAAAAAATGTCCCAGGCTTTTTAGGTGAAAACTCAGGAAAGAAGAAGCGTGAATGTGGACATTTGACCATCATTATTGTCACCATCATGCCATCGCCGTCACTGACATCTGTTGACCCTCCTATGTGCCAGCCCCTCTGCTAAATGCTTTACAGGAATTGCTTTATTTAATCTTCCCCCTAAACTTAAGAAGAAGTTATGACATCCCATCTCAGACATGAGAAATCAGAAGTCTTGGAAGTTTAGGATTTCCAGCTCTGGAGCTGGGCTTTGTGGAGCCGTGCTCTGGTGCTGCACTTTTTCATAGCTTCTCTAAAACTCTGCTTCCTGCGCTGTTCAATAGGGAGATGAGAGCACCTGACTAATTGGGTTGCTGTGAGAATCAAAGGAGCTTCTGCATGAAAGGCCCTTTACACTAGCCTGGCGGTCAGTGCTCAGGCCAGCTCAGCTGTCGTCCTTCTCGCCATTGTTAGTTGCCTTGTTTTTGTTAATCACTGACTTTCAGCTGCGCCTTTGGGAAGTAGCCAAATGGAAGGACACAAACACGGTGTGTTCAAAGAAGGCTGATAGGACTAATAATAATAACATTATAATTACAACAAACACATGGGTTTCATAATGTGTCTGGCAGCACGTGTGTAGGGGACAGTGATCAGAGCTGGGCGTCTAGAACTCAAAGGTCACTGGGAAGGAGATATAGGCAAGAAGGCATCCCAGGGGAGCCTGCATGTTGGGATGTGTGTGGTTCCAGGAAAGTGCCCCCTCCTCGGCTGAAGGGAGAGCATGACCCCTGGGGCCATTCCTGAGTGATGATGGGAATGTCTTTAAGCAGGGGAAATTGCCAGGGAACATCCACCAGAATCAGGTCTTGGGAGGATGTCAGGGTGAGCCAGAGGGGCATGTGCCAAACAGGTCCCCAGAGCAGAGGGCTCATAGGTGAAAGGTCAGAACCCAGGAGGGTTTTGGGCTGGGCTGGATGGCAAGGGAGAAGGCAGATAGGGCCGGTTTCCAAGACTGGAAATGGGATGGACATGGGAGCTGTCAGGATGGACTCCGGAGATGTGCTGGGTGGGGGATTGTCCAATGCCCTTGTAGGCCTTTATCGGGGATCATCTGGTCCATTTAAAGAATCAAAGTAGGTCAGAAGGGGAAGAACAAGGTGTGTGAGATCCCCATTCACTGATTCACACACTTATTCTTTTATTCATTTGTCCCATTTACATTTAAAAGGTGCCTCCTAAGTGGTAGGTCCTGGGATAGATACTGGAATTTTAATGGTAAGTAGGAATGACATTGTCATTAAACAAGGTGTCAGGTACAGTACCAGGCCCTTTAAGCAAGTTAGTTATGGCCTTAAAACAACTCCCCTTTTTGTGTTTTATTAATGCTAATTGATAGGGTAATGGGATGGAAATAGGGCTCAGGGTAGTTAAATAACTTGCGCAAGATCACACAGTTAGTAAGAAAAAAGTCCAGCCAGGATTTAAACTCAGCCAGTCAATTTGAGTATTAGAGGAGACATAAAAGAGAGAGAGAGCAAGACTATCCCCAGTTTCCATTGTCAAAATCTCCCAGCATCTCATTTCCTAAAGTGGCTATGATTAAATCTAGCAGCCCAGTCCAGTCCAGTCTCCATGACTGACTGCAAGATTTGGGCAGGTTGCTCTTGATTAGGTGCATCAAACAGGCTGCTGAGGCCCCCCGGCCCAGCATCATGGGGCTCGACTGGGGAGTGAGTCATCCAGGAAGCCCTTGTCGACGTCAAGAACGAACACCCCAGAACAGATGCACTGGGCACCGGGCTTCAGCGGCTGCCCCATGTCTGCCAGCCTGTGAATTGGAGATGACAGTGAGCTTGACAAGATGAGCCAAAAATAAACACTGTCTGCTCCAGAAGACTCCTGGGGAAGTGAAAGAAAACTCCAGGTAGAAGCAAACTGGGAGCACTGATAAGCAGTGAATCCACAAGAGATTGGGGGCTCCATCCTGCATCACACACGCCAAGGCACTGAACTAGTTTGACCCGAGATCTCATTAGAAGGCTTCTTTAAAATTTTTAATCTGCCATAAGAAGGTCCTAGATTAAAAAAGAAAACTCAATTGGTCTAATTTCAGGAACTGTATGCCTCATTAATCATGAGGAGAAAGGTGGGCCTGAATTTAAAAAAGAGACAGAGAGAGAGAGAGAGTCAATCTCTCAAGCACCAAATGCTGAATTAAGGTCAATGTAATGGCAGGTAATTCATCAGTATTTATTGAATTCTGAATTTTCCATCAAATTCAAGCTCCTTAACCAAACACTCAAGGATTTCCCTTTTCAAGAGGATCCGTAATGTATTCCTGAGGTCTCCTTGAGTCAAAAGAGAAACACAACTCAAATTAGATTAAGGGAAACAAAAAGGAATGTTTTTGCTCACATAACAAATAGCCGAGTTATAATAACCTCAGGCATGGCTGGATTGGGGGCGGGGCTGGAGGCAAGGCAGTGTCTCCGGGATTATCTCACTTCCCTGCCCAGCCTTGCTCCATTTGCTCCATTCTAAGGAGTATCTCCTCCTTTTGGTGCTCCCAGGAGCTCCAGGCTTTCCTACCGACAATGCACATTCAGTGTACCTTCTATAATGGTACGTGTATATTGTCCCACTTGGTGCAACTGTGGGTTCAGCTCCCACCGCCCACGGTGCCAATTCACTGGGCAATGCACCCTTGACTTGCTTCCGTCTCTTCCTTCTCCCTGCTTTTCCCTGGTTCCTGGAGCTACGTTAGCTCTGATTGACTGACCTGGGTCATATATCCATCTTGGACTAATAACTTTGGGGACAGTGATGGGAGTCACGATGTCAAAGCCAGGCATCCTACCCAGTGGCTGAGGACAGGGTCAGGCACATGCACCCAAAATTCACATGAACTCTAAGAGAGGGGAATTGTCCCTATGGAAATTTAAGGTGCTTCTCCAAAGACGGGGCTGTCTGGGAGGGGGGCTGAAACCACAGATGTGCACAACACGTATAAAAAGACAGTTCCTGCCCCGAAGGCATTCTGAGGGCCAGCTGCCTTCTATTCCTGGCCCTGCCGCTAAGGGGCTGAGCAAGGAGGCAGGGGCCTCCTCTTGGAGCCTCAGTTTCTCTTTCAAAATGGAGGTTATTCAAATTTCTCAGGAGTGGTATATTTCATCCAAATGTTATGCAGAAACCCAATATCCAATTTACACATCAGATGAAATGCACCTGCTGTATTGAATCCTGAGGAAGAGAAAGGTGGGGACATTGCCCCTACTCCTACCTGTGGTCATTACTGATGCCCCTCTCTCTTAAGGGCCAGTGTGCCAGCTGCGAAATGCCATATACCAGAAATGGAAGGCTTTTAGAAAGGAAACTTAATACATTACAAGTTTACAGTTCTAAGGAAGCAGAAGTTTCCAAGTTAAGGCACCAACCAGAGGTTACCTTCACTGAAGAAAGGCCTGTGGGTCAGGAACCCCTTGCCAGCTAGGAAGTCACATGGCTGGCACCTGCTGGTCCCTTCTCCTGGGCTTCATTGTTTTCAGCCTCTGTACCTGTGGAGGTTCCTCACTTTACTTCTCCAGGACTGGCTTTCATCGTACTTCACTTCTCTTGGCTCTCTCCAGATTCTGGCTTGCTTAACATCTCATGGACATCTGCTGGGCTCCAAGCATCTCCAAACAGCCGTGTCTCTGTTCTCCAAGTGTTGGCATCTGTGTCAGTTCTATTCTGAAGTTTCTGACAGCTATGTCATATCTGACTCTCTCCAAAATATTTCCCCTTTTAAAGAATCCAATAAACTAATCAAGACCCACCCAGATTGGATGTGATCAAATTTCCATCTAGTCAAATGATCACACCCACAATTGGGCATGTCACATCTCCGTGGAGATAATCTAATCAAAAGTTTCCAGCCTACACTATTGAATCAGGATTAATAGAAATGGCTGACCCCACAAGATTGGGTCAGAATTAAAACATGGCTTTTCTGGGGTACGTAAAAGATTCAAACTAGTACAAGGACTCTGCAGAATACACGTTTTGAACACCAAGTAGGTATTACCCCAGGGGATAGGGAAATAGCAGGGACAAGGAAGAGAAGGAAGCAGATCGTGGGTGTATTGTCAAGCAAGTCACCACTGTAGATGGCAGAACCTGAATCCTCCGTGTATCTCTGACTTACACTGTCTGTTCTGGGTTGAACTGTATCCCCCCAAAAGACCTGTTCAAGCCCTAACTGCCAGTGTCTATAAACATGACCTGATTTGGAAACAGGGTCTTTGTAGGTGGGCTTAACTAAAGATGAGGCCCAAGGGATCAGGGTGTGCCCTAAGCCCAGTGACGGACATTCTTCTAAGAAGAGAGAGATTTAGAGGCACACCAGGAAAGAAGGCCATGTGGAGATGGAGGCAGACCTCAGAGCCAAGGCACAGCAAGGATTGCTGCAGCCACCAGAAGCTCAGAGAGAAGCCTGGAGCAGACTGTTCCTCATTGTCTCCAGAAGGAACTGCCTCTACCAACACCATAACCTCAGACTTCTGGCCTCCAGAACTGTGAGCGAACAAATTTCTGTTGTTTTAAGCCCCCAGTTTGTGGTGCTTTAAGCCCACCCTAGGGAATCCACCTACCAAGGTTTTCCTCCACTCACTCCCATCAGACTTTGGCAGGGGGCTGCACCCAGCAGGGCCAATGTCCTGGCCCTTCCAGAGTGACCTGCTCAGCTTGCCAGAAGGAGCCCTCCCGCAGGCAACAGAGGGTGCTGGCACCTGGCAATTCTAAGTGCGGAAGGAAGCAAGGCCAGGCTCTGACAGGGCCGGTTGCAGGGATTCAGGGGTGATGTCTCTCAGTTGGCATGCCTTTGCTAGGAACTGCAGTGTTGCAGGCACCGTGCACAGGGTATGAAGAGGGGCTCCTGTCCCCACAGAGCTTACAGTCTGGCATGGGAGAAGATATGTCAGGAGATCCCAGTTCCATGCATGTGCTAAGTGATGAGAACAGCCCAGTCAGCGTGGGAGCACACAAGAGGGACTCACCCAAGGTGGGGAAAGAGGGGCCACCCGCGAGGCATCTTACTCACGCATCCCCCCAGGCCCAGCTTAGCAGACATTCCAGTCTTTTTCTCTGATTTGCCTTCCTTCCCCTGAATTGCTCAAAAATCCCAGGGCCTAGTCATTAAGTAAGAACTGGTGCTGCTTCAAGTGAGGTAAAGGGATCCGAATTTCTGTTGCTTCAGTTGCAGCCACCTTGGGTTGCTGGGGGAAAAAAAGGTTTCCAGGTCAGAAACTAACCTTCCCCCACAGGGGAAGGCTGTAAGTCAGCGCTTTCTCCCAGGCTGTGTATAGGGGGTGCGAGGAGGGGCAGGAAGGACAGGAGCCCTTTCTCGGCCGCTGCCAGGCTGCATTAACCATGGCTGTCCTGCCCCACCACACGGCAGGCCCAGTCTCCCCTTACAATTACTGCTCATAGACATTCCTTCCCAGGCCTGGGTTTTGTTTTCTGTCTGTCTGTTTTTACAATGCAGAGCAAGAGCAGATTGAAGTAAACTGTATTATTGCCCTCCACTTACCATCTCTCGCACAGGCAGGGATTGCAGATGCCAGAGCAGAGACAGCCCCTCACCTAAAGAGTCGTATTTTGTCATGATATCACACATTAACTCATACATACTTCTTGGCAGCTCAATGCCTTCGCTACTGCCCAGTCATTTAATGTGTGGAGTCAGACCTACAGGGCTCCAGTGTGGGCTCCACCTCTTACACCACCTATGCAACTCTGCACAGGTCATGCAACCTCACTGAGCCTCAGTTTCTCCAACTGTAAAATGGGAAGTGCCACTGTTTTATGGAAGGTGTATATTCAGGTCAGTAAACCCAGCAGTGTGACTTGGAGTGCTTCCTGTAGGTGGTTCTGAATGCTGAGTATTTACAAGCACCACTGTGATATCAGAAGAAAAATGCTTTTATATTTACTGATTATTTCATTGAACTATATAAATGGGTATCAATAAATGTATTTACTCCAAAAAAAAACCCTTTAAGTTCTGAGCTTAGAGAGTTGCTGTGAATATTAAATGAGATGATACTTATTGAAAGCCAGGCACCAGGGAAATTATTCAAAAATGTTAGCTCTTCCCATTGTTTTAGTTTAGTGTCCTAGGTTGAAATCCCTGTGCTACTAGATGCCGCAACGTAAGTGACTATGTCGGCCTCTCTAGGTGGACTTTCCATGGCCACATACTGGGCATTTCCATTCTCTTTTCCTCTGTGTCTGCTTTGCATTTACTGGCACTCATTTTTCTACTCCATGTTCCTAAAGCATCTTACACATTTTTTCCATAACACTATTTATTACTCATATGAATTAGAATTTTCTCATCAAGATTCTGAACTTTTCAATGGCAAGGGCTCAGAATCATTCATCTTTGAATTTCTAAGCATCTCACAAAATGCCTAGCACATCATTGCTATTTCATATATTTTAAGTTAATTAAAAAGAAGAAATATTAATCAATCTGAGGATTTCCACAGTGTGCCAGGCTTTGCGCCCCGCATGCTATGACATATGTTGTTGTCTCTCTTTATTAGTAAGGAATACATCCGATGCATGACACGGAAAACCCAACTAAGAGCAGCCTATACATACAGGGTCTGTTCTTCTCACAGTTTCTGGCTTTAGTTCTATCTATATTGATGGCATCAGGAGTCCTGGAGCGTGCTTTCTTTTTGCTTCCCCCATCCTTAGCATTTGTCCTCATGCTTGCACATGGCTGCTCCAGCTCCAGGCAACTCTTCCCCGTCCAAAGCAGAACGAGTGGGGAAAGGTATGCCAGTCAGTTTGGTCTCCTTTTGTCTGGAAATCCACAGGATCCCATAAGCCCACAGTAGAATGCCACCTATGTCTCATTGGCCACCCCCGGTACATGGGAGGCTGAGAAGGCATTAGCATTTAGTTTGGTGCATCGCTGCTCCAAATGCATGAGCAGGTTTCTAACCCAGAAAGAAGAATGGATATTGAGAAGCATTTAAGAGTGTCTGCCACACTCCATGGATACCTGATGAGGGTGAAATTCCTACCTCCATTTCACAAACACAGAACCTCAAGATCAGGAGTAAAGCAGCACTCATCAGTTCAAGTATCTGATCTGTGGAAGAGCTGTGGAAGTCCACCTAGAGAGGCTGACATAGTCACTCATGTTGTGGCATCTAGTAGCACAGGGATTTCAACCTAGGACACTAAGCTAAAACAATGGGAAGAGCTAACATTTTTTAATAATTTCCCTGGTGCCTGGCTTTCAATAAGTATCATCTCATTTAATATTCACAGCAACTCTCTAAGCTCAGAGGTTTTTTTTGGAGTTAATACATTTATCAATACTCATTTATATAACTTAATGAAAAAATCAGTAAATATAAAAGCATTCAGATTCAGAACTCAGAGCCCACGCTCCTTACCCTCAACTGCTTTCAAAATGGAGAAGAAAAATGTATAGAAATTTTTGTTTATGTGTGTTTGCAAAAGGCAAGACTTCAGCTTACAATAGCCTTATTTTCTAGGAAGGGGCTGCTCAGGGGAGGAGGCAAATCCCTAATCTTGTCGACAGAGGCATCAAATGCAAACCAAATTAACTGCCACCCTGTTTTCTGCTTGCTCTATAAACCGGTCTCATGTAATCTTTCACCAAATGTCAATGCAGTCTACCTCACTGCTAAAATATTTTCAGCCTAAATTTTGAGAGCTGAAATGAATCACAATGAGATTTTAAGAATTGTGCAGGGTGAAGAAACCATCCAGATTGACAAAAATAAAAAGCTTAATCCTGCTCACTCATGGATGGGTCCATTCAGCTGGAACCTTCTAACAGCTTAGAGCAATACAGTGCCTGTGCGGCCTTCCTGATCCGTTTCTAATTTTGAATAAAATTAATAACATAAACACCTTGGAGTTACAAGCTGCTTCCTTCCTAAGAATGTAGGAATCTTTCCCATCCGCATTCCCCATCTATCTGTGCCAAAGCCTGGCGAAATTTATACAGGTAAGAATAATCGTGTCTATTTTGGAGATAGAGGAATTAAGATTGTAGAGATGTCCAGTCACTTGGGAAAAGGCAGGCTTCTGTGGAGAGGAATGCTGCTTTCTCACCTGTTCATTTTTATTAAGCAGGTTCCCAACCAAAGAGAAAAGGCTTGATTTATTTAGGTTAGAGCTGGTTGTTAGCAGCTTGCTGGTGCTATTTCTCATGCAAAATGAATTGGTGGGTCACAGTTATCCAGCTGTACCTGGCTAAGGACCCATTTAAAATTCGCCCATAAAACCTACTGACTCCTGCCCCTGCCAGTTCAACTCTGTCCAACCTGAAACAAATGTTTTCTGGACGTGACCTTCTCCTCCAGCTTTCACCTTCTGTGACGAGCTTTCTCCTCCATAAGGACAATCGAGAGGGGTGGAGCTGCCCTCCTCCAGCACGTTCCTGGAAAGGCTGAAGTGCCGGGAGAAGTTCCCATCCAATCAATAGAAGCAGAAACACTGGAGAGAAGGAGAAGCTTTCTACCTGTGCTCCCCACCCCATTTATCATGCAGTGAGGGTAAGTCTCCTCCCCATAGCATAGCACAAAGAGCGTGTGCTTTGAAAAGGGCAGGCCTAAGTTCAAGTCCGTCCTGACACTTACCAGCCCTGGGACCCCCTGCTAAGCAGCTTGACCTCTGAGGCTCAGTGCCCACATCTGTGAAAGGAGGGTCAGGGGACAAGACTGATGGAGGGGTTTTGGAAAGATGGCCCAAGATCGTGCAGGTACTGGTAGGTATTTAATGCAGTTATCTGGGCCTCAGGAAAACATGGGGTGTGGCTGCCACGATCTGCTGGCCTGGCCTCGGAGGCCAAGAGGGCGCCACGCTCCAGGCTGACCATCTCTTTGGACTTGAGGAGCTCCGGGAAGAATGTGGAAGTGGGTGTCACTTAAAATAACTCGTGCTGGTTAAAATAACTCTTCCTGGTTAAAATAACTTGTCCTGGTTGAAGGCAGGAGTTTCCTCTTATCCTAGAGGGAAACAAATGTTGGAACCGTGAGTGTGGCCCTCTGGTGAGGGGGTGGCCGGCCTCCAGGGAAGGGTGGGAGTTAAGACTGCTCAGACCCCTCCATCCTTCCTTCTACCCTCCCTCCACCTTCCCTCCACCTTCCTCCCCAATTCCCCAGCCCCCTCCCCTCCTTCTTCCCTTAGGCTCCACCCCCTCCCATTTAAACACCTCTAGCAAGAATATGCACTAGAAAACTGGGTAGACCTGGCTCCAGTGGAAATACGAATGACTGAAAAACACTAGAACTATTCTTAGAGAACCTGGGACATGGGAATTCAAACAACGATCAAGATACTGCAAGGTATCATGTAAGAGGGCTTAAAATGGGGAGGGCACAACATGCCAGGCCCCAAGCAGCAGTATTCCTGAAAATCCTAGGGAGCAGTATTCCTATCTAAGTTCCTATAAAAGTTTTTCTTAGTAAGTTTTTTTTTGCAGAAATTTAAGACCTCCAGATTGAGCTTAGGCCAGATAACTCCTGAAACCCAGAACTCCCAGTCTCTCCAAGAATAACAACCAGATTCATTCCTCCACCCCAGCAGGTCAACACCACTTTCCAGCAAAGAATAAGTTGAAATGGTCATTGCCCAGTTGTCCCTGAAGATTGAGAGAAAGAACAGATGAGAGGGAGGCGGTGTAACTGAGAAATTAGGCTTTAACAAACGACCGTGACTACTGATTCATTATACAGATGTTTCCTTTTGGAGTCTGGTATTATGGAGTGGCCGGAGGGAAACACCCGAGTTGGCAGAACCGTAATCCAGTAGCAATGAGCCTTGATAATGACTGCATAACTATATGGCAAGCATAGAAACAAGCAAAAAAAGTCAGTTGCCCATGTTTTTACAGATCTGCTTCTGGATATTTTGCTTTTTTCTACTAATATATCTATACTACACTGTCTCTGCTAACCTATCTATTGTAAGCCTTAAAATTGGGTAGATTTCAATGCTAGTGGTGAGCAAGAGAGAGGGGTAAGAGGTATAGGATGTATGGAGCTTTTCTTTTTTCTTTTATTCTTCTTCAGGAGCGATGTAAATGTTCTAAAAATGATGATGGTTGTGAATACACAACTGTAGGAAATATTGTGAACCATTGACTGTACTTTGGATGACTTCTATGGTGTGTGAATATATCTCGATAAAAATATATTTTAAAAAATGGGGAGAGAGGTGACCAGAATGCTTTCTGAACAAATACACTTTGGTTGCTTTGAAATTTTAATGTTGAATATAGCTCTCTGGGTATGTCTCAGGACATAAATAATTCAAATCTCAGATTTTCTTTCCTTTAAATACTGAAGTAACAGTAGAGTACTGATAAATACGCTTATATTTCTTTTTCTAAAAATAGCAGAGTACCAAACCAAAGCATGAAAGAAGCACAGACAAGAAGCACGTTCTTAGTGGGGTGGGTAAAAGGGTGGAGGGGCTCAGGGGCTGGAGCGCATCCCCTTCCCTAGCCTTCCCCCACCGAGCCCTGGCCAGGCAGCACCTCCCAGATGCCTGTTTGTCCTCCTGCCTCCTTCCCGCCTCCACACAGAGTCAAATGACTCCAAGTGAAAGTGCCATTTGGATCAAAATATTAGAGATGTATTAAGACATTTAAAATTGCACACAGATCAAAGTATATGAAGAAATATATTTTCTGGCTCCCCCTCAGGACTGTCATCAAAATAATAAAGAAGCCATTTCCCACCTCCCACATTAATGCCACTATAATAAGAACACAGTTATAGTTGCCTTTGAGAAATTGGGATTTGTGAAATTATGAGCAGAAATGGAAGCACTGTCAGCCGCCAGTATTTGGAGAAAAGCAGCTTAAATCATTTAGGTGTGACGTGCTGGAAATCCCTGGGCTTTAACCTAACCAGCAAATGGCCAAAAGCCAAAACTTTGTCCTTTGCCTTCTATGTCCATTTATCATACTCTCACTAAGCCTGCTAGAAAAATCCCCAATTCTGCTAACCAAAAAAAAATTTTTAATACTCTTCTCTACTTCAGACACTCTCAGCATCCACTGCTGGTGTCTTCCAAAGACCTTTAAACAGCAGGAAATATTTTAGAGCAATGAAAGGGGAAAGTGAATTGAAACCCGAAAATATGGGTGTGGATTATTGGTCCATCATTTGTGTGTAAACTTGGCGTTCTTACTACATCTCTACAGCTCAGATGGTAACACAACACAGTGGTCACTGCTGATGAAAGTGCATGCCTAAGTGGTTAATTCCTGATGATTTAAGAAGACAACCACAATCCATCAACATTTTAGTCCACACATGATTGAATGGACATTTAAGAAAGAATGTTCTGGGTACTGTCTGAAAGCCTTTTTTGAAGCATTCCGGTAAGTGAGTGGTAAAACTGAGTCAAGGTAGATTAAGGAAGGAACAGGCAGTCGTGCCCCACCTTAGAAGTGAGTGGGACCACAGCAAGAGTGGACATGGCAGAAGCAACGAAGATGAGGGTGTTTGAGTCTGACTCCAGCTCCAGTTTGGACTTCTGTGGATAAAATTGGAAATCATGGATGGCTGTGTGTTCCAATGAGGCAAAAACTCTCTAGAGAGGCTACTCAACAACCCTAGCAGACCTGTGCTGAGGCAGTGGTTCTTGGCTTTCAGAAAGGCAAGTGGCATGTGGGTGGTTGGGGAAAGCAGGACAAGGAGTCCGGGAGCTTTGCCTTTCTCAAGTTCTCTCATAGCTCGAAAGGTGGCAGGCCAAGGAGAAAATGGCCAGTGGCTCAGCTCCAATCACTCCAAATGCACTGAACAGGCCAGATCATCTGATGACCACTCCAATATTGAAGAGGGAGTACTTTTAAGAATATCTGTTCTGATATCAAAGTCCTACACAACACTATTAGAAAACAAAGTCACCAAAAAGCAAGAATTCGGTCTATTTTGTATTTAAAAGTATCACAAGCTGCTGGAGCAATATAAAGCTATAATTACAGTTTTAGAGCAATCTTGGTTGAACCTAAAATAAACAATCCTAATCATCAAAACAAGGATATGAAGTCGTATGAGACAGATGTTACTGCATGAAACTATGATATGTGTTCACTTGAACAACAATCCAGCATTACAAGTTTTGAAATGAATTACATCAAAATCTGGGAAATTATCTCTGAACACTTACCAGTTATATTGTAATCATCTTTCATTGGAAGGCAACTCTGGTAATTTTATTATAGTACCAGGATTGGAATATTGTGCAGTTCAACAAACAATGATCGTGGAGTCATTCCTTATTTTAACGTACCATCAGCCAAGTACACAGAATACAAGTGACACAGAGTTCTAAACCCTCCTGAGACTCTGAGAGATGTGTTCTTCCATGACGATGGGAGTGGAAACAGATGAATCATGAAATCGATAAGGTTAAAGCTTTAGGAACCCTCATTTGATAAGTCCATTCCAAGGCCCTATACCTGATCTTTAATGTAATTTTATTGAGATATATTATATCTTCACATACCATATAATCATCCAAATTATACACAATCAGTGGTTCACAGTATCATCATATAGCTGTCATCACAATCGATTTTTGGACATTTTCATTACCCCAAAACAGGCACCTAATTTTGTATTTTAAATTAAATTTTCTTTTCCTTAAAGACTGATTCCAATATTTTTAAAGCTTCAAGACCCACAGAACCTGTATCCAGCCCAAGATAGAAATAATGGGGGAAATATCACCTTGGAAGAATGGCAATGAAGAAAGTATCTACAAGTTTACATCTATGACATGGAAAAATGTAAAGCACTGACAAGTTCTGCAATTTAGAGGGAGTTTGGATCAAGTTACCAAAAATCTAGACAGATAAACTGTACTTTCATCATACAAAAGCATGAATCGACCATGAAAGCTGTCATCCTTCAGATTTTGGCAAATTTCAGGATACATTCTTGCATTTTGGTAAACTAAATGAAGTTTGCCTGTACATAGGCTATGATATGAGTATCAGAAGGAAATTTTATGCACCTCTTCAGAGTTGCACCTCTTCTTCCCAAAGAATATACCTGAATCCAAGACCATCCCATCAACTCGGCTACGATCCTTATTTCTCCTAGGCCAATAAAAATGTCTAAGCCCTGCCCTGAGAATAAATTTCCATAACACCAAAAGAATTGCAGGAACTCCCTACTACATATTGCAAGATCATAAGCAGTGGTGGAAATATAAGATAGGATTCAAAAAATAGTCAAAATTTTTCATGTTTTAGCAAGGATACTAGAAATCAATCCTAACAGTTTGATGGGATGGCATCTTAAGCCTAAACTTGGAGTTTATTTCTAGTAAATGATATGGTGAAATCAAAATATATTGGATAAAATATTGAAGACAAAATGAGAAGGCTCAGGAAGGTAGAAATGCTTAGAATAAATTTATTATATAAAGCCTGAGAGCCCACACCTGACTCGGTTTCCTAAGAGAACCCTGAGTACATTTTCTTCATTAAGGAGATGAGAAACTTCCTGGTGAGAGCCCTGTGGTGGCCATCCAGTAGAGGCTGCTGCATGGAACTAGATTTCTTAACGTCATGGGGTGATAGAAGCCCAGATGGCAGAGGCCAAGCGACAACACTTAAGTGGTTAGAAGCAAAGTGGATGGAATTAACATGATGAGCAGAAAGGGTGGAGTGGTTTTCAGGGGGCCTTGACGTATAAGAATCATGGTGTTCCTACAAGGCTGAGAGATGGAGTGTGGATTATCATGTTATCAGTTTATGGGATCAGAAAAATCAAGTCCATGCCTCTCTACTTCCTAGCTATGTCACTTACACAAGCCTCAAACTCTCCATTAGTTTTCTTCAGCTGCAGGATAACAATATAGTTTGCTCTGTCAGCCTCACTGCTTGGTGTGAGGTTCAGAATTAAAAAGAAATACCGCCTGGGTGAAATTGCCTGGTAACCAGTCAAGCATTATGTGAATGTGAGTTATTATTATCTAAAGTCCATTTGAACTATCATTTTATCATTTGAAATCCTGCAGCAGTATTCTATTTAATGACGCTCCTAAGCAAACTTTACCTTATTCGCTTTCTCTCAGATAAACCTATTGTACAAGGATTTTGAGAGGAATAGGAATGTAAAAATGAATAAGGCAGGGTCTCTGCTCTCAATTTGTTCAAAGTGTACATGGAGCCAGTAAACAGGGGAGGGTTGAGGTCATTTGAGAAATGCTGTATCGGGGACAGAGGAGAGCAATATAGGAACACTGAAGAAACAGGTAAGTTGCCTGGAGATAATCAAAGTGACATCGCCACAGGATAATTAGTAAATGAAAAAAATGGAAGCAGAGAATTGAAGTGTGGTAGATTCTCCCCAGAACCCCCATGCCATCCTCCTCTCCTTCCTTTCAGTAAAGGAATCCTCTTGGGTTTTAGCTGGGAACAAGGCTGCCCAGCCAGAGCCTACATGAATCCACCTACCTTGCAACTAGGTGTGGTTATCTAACAATGAGATGTGGGCTCAAGTGATGAATGCAACTTCCGGGTCATCTCCTGAAAAACAAAATCCTTTGACCTGGACACTCCTTCCCTTTCCCATAGGCTAGAAGGTAGGCATGTGAGAGCCAGCTTCAACCACACAGCAAACGCAGCGGCCCAGGGACTGGGAGACCAAGAAGTGGAAGAACCCTGATGTCTCGTTGTGCCAGGCTGCCGTGGTAAATACCACGCATTAGGCGAGCTGACGCAATGGAAGTTTTTGGTCTCGTCGTTTTGGAGGCTACAAGGCTTGCTTGTTCCAGGGTCGGTCGTGTTCTGACTGCTGGCAATTCTGGGGTTCCTTGGATTTTTTTTTGGTCACATGCAGTATCCTCTCTTTTCTCTTGCATGTTCCCTCCAACTTCTGGCTTCCAGCTTCTGGCTCTTTCCTGTGGCTTTCTCTTTATAAGGCCTCCAAGAATCCAGTAAGACCGACCCTCATTCAGGTGGACCTCACTTTAACTGAAAAAAAAAATTTAAAGGTCCAATTTACAATAGTGCAAATTACTTGGATTAAAATTTAAAACATGCCTAAATTGGGGTACATAACTCAACTACCACCCCTGGGATCTGATGTTCTTGTGAACCAGAACTGCCCTGCCAGCTTTGAAGTGCTTGCCTCTACATGTTTTATGAAAGAAAAAGAAAGTTCTGACTTTTCTGTTTTTAAAACTATTTTATTTTAACTGCACCTTAACCTGTTAACTGACTATATCTCAGTAGAGGAAACAACATGTGGAAAGGCCCAGCTTCAGGAAGGGATTACACAGCTCTGTTTATGGAATTATGGAAATTTTAGTATGGTAGCCACAGAGGAACTCAAAAGGATGAGCCCTCATGAGGATGTGAAATGTTGCAAGAAAGGAGGCTGATCATCAAGACTCGGATCTTAAACTTAGTCCCTAAGGTATCTGAGAGCCAAATTGTGTTCTCAGAACTCATAAAAGTCTTCTCTTGCTGAGCCAACATCAGAGATCATGTAGCATGGTGAAAACAAAGAAATGAAAGAAGAGAAGGAGAGAACAAGGGAAGGAAACAAGGACTGCTAAATCTTAGTGGTGTGAACTTAGCCAAGATTCCCTAAACCTCAATTTTTCAACTATAAAATGGAGACAGTCACATGCTTTGCAGAATTGTTTGAGAGCAAAATGAGATCGTGTAAACAAAGTGAATGGAACATGTTAGAAACTCAATAAATATAACTACCATTGGTAGCTAGAGCCCTCTTTTTCTGGACATTGGCCCCATTGTCCCATAGACCTTTCCCTCATGAAGTCAGAGCCACACAGCTGCTACAGATGTCACTGTGTAGCAGACACTCTCCCCTTTCCAGTTTACATCACTCTGAGTTTATAGACAACTCTCCAGTGACCACTCCAAACCATTGCAGCTGCTCAGCAAAATCAGCTTAATTTGCTCTTTTACTCTTTCCTCACAAAGGGTCCCTTCATCCCTATGATGCTCTCCCCTGGGTGACTACCCATTTGACTCCTTTGGCTGGTAATGAGGTATGCATATGGTGGAATGTGAGATTTCAGGTCCATTCTCCCAGAGGTCTTACGGGAAGCCTTCTTCTCTGACTCTGCAGTGGGGGAATTCTAGGGATGGGGGAGTATGCGTGGGGAGCACATCCTACTGAAGCCTGGGTTAGAGTGTAGAATCTTGGGAAATGGAGAGGATGCTAATATACACAGTGAATTCCGGAGTTTCAGTAGAGAACTCAGGATACGTATTTACAAGGGGCCCCTAAGACCTGCTCAGGGAAATGATGATGGGTACCTTGGAGAAACAGATAGGGTCTATGAATCACAGACATTTCAGACAGAAAAACAAGAGACAAAGATGACCCAATACATTGTGCAAATATGGGGCTGTCCAGTGTGACAAGAGGTGGAAGACGCCTCTTGAGAGGTCCCAAAGCTAAGGTGCCATTCTGGGACTGTGGTGAATGAAAAATGCCTTTGCAGAAGCATTGCTGGTGCCCCCACATGCCCCAAGCCCTGGAAATAGGGGATTTCTTCCAAGTCCCTTTGTGGGAAAGCCAATAGCACTGAAAGCTTAAGGGATTTAGGGAGACTGGAGAGCTTTAGTAATTTCTGAGGGGCCAAGCAGTGTGAATCAGACTGAGAAAACTAGTCCCAAGGAGCGCAAAACTGAGGCTGTCAAAGATTTCATCCAAGTCTTCTGACCCGCGGCGCATGCTTTTCCCACTTTACTGTCTGCAAAATCAGAGTGGAAGGTCCTCGTTTCTCTTTCTGGTTTTCTTGAAGGTAGAGGTGGGTATGTGCCTCAACTCTAAATGCAAAACTCTCAAGCATGGAGAAGACTCTGTGAGGCAACAGGGTGGGTTGGAAAGTACGTGGGCTTGGCTACTAAGTGGTCCTGGTTTGATTAGAATCCTGGCTCTAGTGATTCTTAGCTGCTTCCCTACCCACCCCCCCACCCCCACATACTTTTTCTTTATTAGGAAATAGTTACATCATGAAGATTAATGGGATAATGTTTGTAAAGCATGCAGCGTAGATGAACAAAAGGAGGAGTAGCTTCACAGTTGGTTTGATCTTATCATAGGGGTAAACTGAGAATGTTTCTCCAAATCCCTCTATTCCAATCCACCAATGATATCCTACAGAACGTTTTTTACCTTCTAACTGTTGGACAGTAGTTTTGTTTGCTTGCTTGCTGTGCTGGTTTGAAAGGATGTATGGACCCTAGAAAAGCCATGTTTTAGTGTAAATCCCATTTCATAAAGACCGAATAATCCCTATTCAATACTGTGTGTTTGAAATTGTAATCAGATTATCTACCTGGAGATGTGATTTAATCAAGAGTGGTTGTTAAACTGGATTAGGTGATGACATATCTCCACCCATTTGGGTGGGTCTTGTTAAGTTTCTAGAGTTCTATAAAAGAGGAAACATTTTAGAGAATGAAGGAGATTCGGAGAGAGCAGAGAATGCTGCAGCACCATGAAGCAGAGTCCACAAGCCAGTGACCTTTGGAGATGAAGAAGGAAAATACCTCCCGGGGAGCTTCATGAAACAGGAAGCCAGGAGAGAAAGCTAGCAGATGACACCATGTTCACCATGTGCCCTTCCAGCTGAGAGAGAAGCCCTGACTGTGTTCGCCATGTGCCTTCTCACTTGAGAGAGAAACCCTGAACTTCATTGACCTTCTTGAACCAAGGTATCTTTCCCTGGATGCCTTAGATTGGACATTTCTGTAGACTTTCTTGGCCTTAGAACTATAAACTAGCAACTTATTAAATTCCCCTTTTAAAAGCCATTCCATTTCTGGTATATTGCACTCCAGCAGCTAGCAAACTAGAACACTTGCTTTGCTTGTTTTTTTTTTTTCTCTTAAAGCCTGTATAGGTCTTGGTTAAAATACAGAATATCAAGTCTATGAGCAAAACTATGAGTTGCAAAGGTCAGATTGCTAGAAGAAAGGAATTCAGTTCAGCTGGAGTAGGGTGATGGGGGAAATGAGTGGGGAGAAACAGAGCAGGGAAGGTGAGCAGGGAACATGTCATTGCTTTGATGCCAAAAACAACATTATCATGTTCAGGGAAGGAGAGTCACCAAAGAATTTTGAGAGAGTATAGAGAAAGATTTAAATTTCCAATAGAGCACTTCAAATATTTAAGGAGAAAGACTAGAGGCAGAGAGTCCACTTGGGAGCTAGTGCAATAGCTCAGGTGAGATAGGATCTATACCTGTTCTAGTACAGAAGCTATAAGGATAAGACAAGGAGAGAGATTCAAAAGACACCTAGAAAGTATCGCCCTTGTCCAAGAATGGAGCAAAGCCAACAGGGCCATGGACCCAGGGCTAGCATCCAGCCAGGAAGAACTGACCCCAGGAACAGCCATGAAATTTGTTGCTCCCTGGCGGCATTGTACTCCCTTTGAGAGTGGACACCACCTTCGTCTCCATGTGGCTATCCTCTGAGAGCATGTCATCTGGTATCAGCTGATAAAACTTAAGACACCACCTTTCCCAAGTTGCTTAGCCATAATTGTTCCTATTTGAAGATGGGAAGTCTTCAGAAGCAAAAGGTAAGGCACTAGTGGTAGATCTTCTGATCCATGACAGGCAGAGGGAGCAATAAAACCAAGGGTATGTTTTAATACCTCCTACCCTCCGATTATACCCTAAGTCTGGATCTTGTCATGTTGGAGGTAGATTTGCCTGCAACCTCAAACTTGGCCCAGCCACCGGAATGGCTTTAGCCTGGAGGACAAGTGCCAACCAGGCAGGGGAATCACAAGGTCTCCAGGTATGGTTAGGGACCACAGGTGGTGCGCAGGTAATAGGCTGCAATTCTTCACCATCTCTTGTTGTCCTTAACCTTCCCCCATATATTTGCAAAGGGTCTTTTCATTAAGGCCGTTCACATTTTCCTCTTGGAGGGCGCCATCTCCTCTACTCCAGATCCTGATGAATAGCTATGGTCAGAGAGTCCTCTCAGATAACATGGTATGTGAACAGAGACCAGAATGAAGGGACGGAGTGGAGCAGGTTCAAATCTGGGGAAGAGCCTTCCAGGCAGAGAGAATAAGTAGGGTAAAGTGCATGCTGTGCTCAGGACCAGTGACAAGGGACTGTGAGGCTCTGGGATGAAAAAGGATAGTAGAAAAGAAGATCCAGGATGGTGACTGGAGGCCATGGGAGGAAATGGGCACCTCTGAGAGGTTCGAGCATGATCTGATACAAGTTCCAAAACGCAGTAATTTTTATGTTCTGTTTATTTTTTATTAGAGGAGTTTTGGGTTTACAGAAAATCATGCAGAAAATACAGAATTCCCATATACCACCCTAATTATTAACGCCTTTCATTAGTGTGGTACATTAGTTATGAATCATGAAAAAGCATTTTTATAATGGTGCTACAACCATGGTCAATCATTTATAATTCATGGTATAATCAGAGCATGAACAAGGGTAGCTAGTGTGCAGGAATAGATGGTATTGGGTAGTTGAAGGTGAAGTGTATGGGAGGGAGAGACTGGGGGAGAGATGGGAGAGCCAAGCAGGGGTTAGGCTATGGAGCACCTGAGCCCCTGACCAACGAACTTTGGCTTCATCCTGTGGTCATAGGGGAAGAGAAGGAATATTTTCAGCAGGAAATCACATGGTGAGGATTTGTATTTTAAGATTGCTACCCTTTTATATACCCCAAATAACTGAAAACAGGGACTAAGACAGATAGCTGCATACCAATATTTATAGCAGCATTATTCACAATTTCCAGAAGATAGACACCCCAAGTGTCCATCAACTGATGAATGGACAAACAAAATCTACCTACAATGGAATGGAGCCCTACAGATAGGGCTCACTATCTGTAATTTTTAATCTGTGTTTTTTTTTTTTTTATTAAAAAATTTTATTCCATTAGCAAATATACAAACAAAAATGTCCCTTTCGAACACATTCAAATATATAATTCAGTGCTTTTGATTGTGTTTTCAATGTTGTGCCGCCATCACCACCAACCATTACCAAAACTTTTACATCACCCCAATAGAAGCTCTGTACAATTTAAGCATCAACTCCCATTCTCTACCTCCACCCTGGCCAGTAGTGCCTTGTATTCTAGTTTCTGACCCTATGAATTTGTTTATTCTAGTTGTTTCTTTAGAATTAGATCCTACAATATTTGTCCTTTTGTGTCTGGCTTATTTCACTCAACATGATGTCATCAGGGTTCATCCATATTGTCACATGTATCAGAACTGCATTCTTTTCACAGCTGAATAATATTCCATTGTAGGTAGATTTTGTTTGTCCATTCATCAGTTGATGGACACTTGGGTTGTTTCTATCTTCTGGAAATTGTGAATAATGCTGCTATAAATATTGGTATGCAGCTATCTGTCTTAGTCCCTGTTTTCAGTTATTTGGGGTATATAAAAGGGTAGCAATCTTAAAATACAAATCCTCACCATGTGATTTCCTGCTGAAAATATTCCTTCTCTTCCCCTATGACCACAGGATGAAGCCAAAGTTCGTTGGTCAGGGGCTCAGGTGCTCCATAGCCTAACCCCTGCTTGGCTCTCCCATCTCTCCCCCAGTCTCTCCCTCCCACACACTTCACCTTCAACTACCCAATGCTATCTATTCCTGCACACTAGCTACCCTTGTTCATGCTCTGTGCCTTTCCCCATTCTCTTCTTTCTGCCTGGAACACACTTCCCACCCGTGGCTCACCTGGATAACTCTTACCCCTGTTCCAAACCACAGATCAGTATCATCTCTTCCAGGAAGCCTTTCCTCTACCCCTCCTGCTCCCAGTCATGGTGCACATAACCCTACCATACTAAGACAGTTATCTGTTTACAAGTTGGTCTCCCCCAAGATGGGCTGCTCCTGGAGGGCCTGGTTGCATTTGATTATTCTTTTATGCACCTGCTCCTAGTGGACTACCCAGCACTGAGTGGAAACTCAATAAATGCATCAGTACAGGGCGAGGGCAGGACAAGGTTGAGTTCCCAAAGGGCAAATGGAGGATGATTGTCAAGGCAACAACCCAGACACAAGAGCAAAAGTGAGCCACTCAAGGAACTGAACTGAAAGGTAAGATCTGATGGGGCTGGAGCTCTTCTCCAAAGCAGAACCCCAAATATCAGAAATTATCCCCAAGGTCAAAGCAAAATGCAAAGCCAGAAGTGTGTGATCCTGAGCCCCAGAATGTCACCTAGAGCTTCTAAACTCCCCTCTGAAAATCCCTAAGAATGCATGTAGAGCATATTAGACTCAGTTACATGGCGGGGCATGGGGGGAGGCAGAGAAAAGGAAGCAGGTGAGGATACACTCTCCTATGGCTGTGTCCCTGCTGCTTGGTCAGGAGTCATAATGGGGACTTTTCCACAAGAACCTCAGGAATTGTCATGGGCCACCTAATAAAGTGGATACAGTTTAGGGAGGGAGAGAAATGGAGCTAGTATTTTTCCCCCTTTGTACTCTAGGTTAAGGCACTGGCCAAGCCCTCTAATTTCCCTCCTACCTTAGCTTCATCTTCCCCCAAGTAATAAGAATGTTTGTATGAACTATTGATCATGAACACACATGATGGATCCTTAAGATGTCTTTGGAGCCTGAACCCATGTGGAAATTTACCAGCCCTGGGCTGAGGTTCTCACAGTCTAGATGCAGGAGCCGCCGGAAACAAATGTCTGTGAATTTAGAGCACGAGCCACTTTTGTACTCATCTCGTCTCCTCTCTTCTCTCCAAGGAGCTTCACAGATGCTTCTTGTGGGATGTGGAAGGATAGTAAAGAACTGCCCTATGTAGGAATCACATACTGTAGGAAAGAGCTTAGTCTGCATGAGACTCTTTGTCTCTGTCTTTGACTCTGAGCTAGGCAAGGCTGAGTCCCACCAGCTAGTAGACAGAGAGAGAGCATCAACGTTTCCTGGGATTCTGCTCCATTCTATCTCAGGACAACAATGGCCACAGACCCTAAGACCCTTGAGACCTATCTCAAGTCCAAGTGATGAGAAAATCAAGAACCAGGCCATCTTCTCTGCCTGACAAAACATATTCATCAACTAGTCCCTCATCCAGCCACTCCCAACATGTCTTCTATCTCCCAGTCTACAGACTAAAATGCCTTTTATAGCAACAATGCTAAAGTTTCCTTCAAAAACTTAGGTTTTTATGACAGCCAAATATAAGGTGGGGAATAAAAGAAGGGTTGATTTAAATTCTCTGCCAGCTGGGATTTTCACTACACTCCTGGCTAATACCTTTGATGTCCAAACATGAGGATGCCGGGCTGATTATTGGAACTGATTTCTATTCTGAGGGCAGATGTTGATTTCTCCTTTCTGTGTCTTCTAGTAGTTTTCCATTCCTGGATTACTGAAGACCAAACTGTTGCTACTATTACACAGAAGAATTTTGCTCCATTCAGATCACCATAAAGCAGTTTGATTTTCCTGGAAAAAAAAATCATTGTTTACCTGCTTTTTTAAAATTGCTGTTATGGCATTGACTTTGGTAGTTAAGGCAGTGGTGGCGATTCAATTATTAAATAACAAGGGATTGACTGAGCCGCAACCATGTGGCATGAACTGTGCTGACTTGGGCTGGTGGTGAAGTGAGGGTAATCAGGAGATGGCAGAGGGCACAAGGGAACTCAGCAGGAGTGTTAGCACTGGTGAGGTTGGTGGGGCTGGTGGTAGAGATGGGTTTGACAATGACTGAACCAATGATAATGGTTTCAGTTGTGATGATGGAGGTGGCCAAAGGTGTTGGAAGGTAGTTTGTGCTGGGGAGACCGTGAGAGCTGAATGCTGATGATGGTGCTGGTATGCTCTGTAGGTGATGGCCAGGCAGGCAGACGGGGGCATGGCGAGCATAAGAGAGGTTTTTGTTTTCAAATAGTATTCTTCAACTAACTCAGTTCACCAAAATGCTTTCAGATTTGTGCTCAGCAAAACTAAGGAAACAGGTAAATAATAACTTCTTCTTTCTCCGGAACACATTCTCTGCAGTAGAGCAGACAAAAAAAAAGAATGCAATGACCAGGCTCTGATGCATATCACAGCTAGAAGAGTTAACAAGGTTGTGGCTATCAGATGCCATCTGAGTGATGGAATTCCAGCCTGACCCATTTCCCTCTCCACAGTCTTCCAGAGAGACAGAGCGGAGAGGAGAGGGGGAGGAAATTCCCACAGGGATGAGAGACTGGGGATGGAAGGGCCTGGTGTCAGGGGCCCAGAAAACAATGCCTAGATTTGGTGATGGGCACTCAGCATGTAACCATACTCATGACTGAGACTATCACAGTGAAAGGAGATAAGGCAACATGGACAAAAGGAAAAACTTCACGGGGTGAAGGCCAGCAAAGTGTTGTCTGCCAGGGAAGCTCGTTAGAGAAGTAGTGCTCAGGGTTTTACTGGAAACCAGTCAGGTAGATAGCCTCTGCCTACCAGGTAGCAACATTCCAGATTCCTAGAAGGAAACCAGGAGTTCAGCATAAGCCACAATGTTTGTATAAACAGTTTAGGCACAGTGAGCCACTCATCATTTATGGAAAGTTTTATACCAGTGTAGGGAAATGTTGACCAAACAAGTTCTCAGACACCAACCAAGGGGCAAGACACCTTGCAGGCAGGTCTTTCCAAGGAGAGCAGCCTCATCTTTTCTATAAAAGGCCCTTTCCCAGGAGAGATGCTGATGGCACTGATTGAAATCCAGCATCCCCAGACACCATAGACTTGTCTCTAGAACTTCACAAGTTCTTTGCAAGCAAAAGTGCACTACCCTTGACCTCACTGAGTGTGGAAATAATTATATAGTCTTGGAGATCTGTTTCCACTGACTAAGAAGAGTCCAGCTGTACCATACTTTAGCAAGCAGATATGTTACAAAAGTTTTGCTTATTGGTGTGGCTATAAAATGATGAGGTCTCTAACAAAAACCGATCTAATTACCTGAAAATTGCATCTTGTAAAAGGAATATTTGCAGATCCAATCTGGTTTTGTTTCTGATTCTTATTTGAATTACAGATTTTTGTATGGTAAAATAAGACCAGTCTAGAAGTTTTTAAATCAGATCTGTTTTTACTATGTATTAGTTAGTCGACCTTAGAT
The DNA here is from genome assembly GCF_023851605.1 of Tamandua tetradactyla. NCBI lineage: Eukaryota > Metazoa > Chordata > Mammalia > Pilosa > Myrmecophagidae > Tamandua > Tamandua tetradactyla. Next base: position 175,717,037 of record NC_135332.1, read on the forward strand.
AAGTTACTCTGGGTGTCAGAGTGTTTAATGGTTTGTTTGGGAGGTCAGCACTCAGGACCAGAGAGTTGGAGTAACCATGGTATTCAGATCTTGCCACATTCTTATCACTAATCCACATAAGGATGCTCCTTTATGACATTTTATAATTATCTCCCTTCTCATTTCCATTCCACCCACCAGAAGCACCACATACTATATGCATGGCAGGTGTCTGTAATAAATTTATGTACCTAAACTTCTTCATCTATAAAACGAACATCATAATGCCTGGCCTAGTGACCTCATTAGGTTGTTATACAGATTCAAACAAAATGATGCCTAGAAATACCCCTTGTCAGAAGCACCATGCAAATATTAGGGATCTTATCAATTTTGAAAATAGTTTTCAACGTTTTCATTTTTGGTTTCTTTATCATCCCATCCATCCCTCCTGGTCTTGGTACAAATATTGGACCATATCATTTCATGATTAGGGCCAGATCCCTCCATCAGGCCCAGGTGTGCCTTGGTGAAGAGGTGAGACAAAGCAAGTATTAGCCATGGGTCCAGGGATATGGAAAGAGTAGGAAAGTAGCCATGCCTTCTGAATAACCAAAAGAGTAATTCTAAGAGCATGTTCCCTGGGACCCAGAGGTGCAGCAATGCCATACTTCCAGTTTTATGAATGGGGAGGCCAAGGCCACAGGTAATGGAATTCCTCGGCCCTGGTCACACAGTAAGTGGCAGAGCCAGTGGAGAGCCTGGGCCACTGGCCTCCCAGGTGAGCTCTCTCCATCACATGCAAGACACCCTTTTATCTTTGGCATACAAAGTCAGGAGGATGAAAGAATGAGGAATGCTAAACAACCCTTTGTGTAGTGGAGCAAAGGAGCCTGGTGCCAGGGGTAGGAGGTGTGAGGCCTTCACAAAACAATAAATCATCACCCCTTAAGTCAGGGCCAGAAATAAAGAGGGGGTCTCTGGCATGGTCTTATGGTTGGTTCTCTGTGGTTTGACACCAGATTCTGCCCTCCCATTAATTTTCACACCAGCTCAGTTTGGAGGAATTTATGATCAAGCAGTACAAAGATCGATTTGAGTTACAACTTGGCCTAGCCGTGTTCAGGAGGCAAGGGCAAAATGTTTCACTTTCCAGCTGGCTTTCTTTTTAATTCTCCTTCCATGAAAACAAAAATAAAGGTGAGACATTGAAAAATGACCCTGAGTTTCCTGATGGTTGAGTCCTGTTTGGAATTTAAAGAATGAAAACTGAACAATTCAAGAAAATAAACTGAGCAGGCCTGTGTGGTGTTAAAGGAGGGGCTCTGGAGCCCTGCTCTGCCCCCAACACACCAAATGATCTGGGAAGTCACTTCCCCAACCCGGACCTCAATCACCTGATCTATAAAACCAGACTACAAATAAATAAAGAGATGGAGGATGGAGAGAAGTGGAAAGGCATCAGACTTCTTGGGGTTAGAGACCTTGAAAGAAGGAATTGGGTTGGAAGCCCTTTGATTGGGTCCCAGCTTTGCCCTAAGCACACCACTTCTCCATCTAATACAATAAAGAAGATGGGGTGAATTATCTCCAAGTTTGCTTCTAACCCCTGAATTATATGACATTTAAATGGGGAAAAGACAACCAAACTAAATAAACACCAATGTACAATTGAGTTTCCTAGAACATCAGGTGTAGTTTTGGTGGCTAAAATCTTCCATTCCCCCCGCTTCCACCAGGTTTCCCATATACAACCATCCATAATAAGATGGAAAGCCAAGTGTTCTGTGTATGTTATTGTGGGCTATGCAAGCTTTCGGGACTCCAAGGCAAGATTCCGGTAAAGGCTGGCTTGATGAATAAGATGTAAGCCTGTGGCTGAAGGAAACCTCCCACTCCCATTCATAATCCAAGCTTTGATTCCCATAAACTCATATATACCTTCAGGAGAGAAAGACAGAGCAGGCAGGGTCTGCAGAGTCTATATGGGATCACTGAGCCAAAGGTGTAGAGATGGCTAACTGGTCTCCCCCAGTGGATTAGGGACAGATAGACAGTGTCTTGAGATCCATGATCCCATCCACTAGTTAATCTCATAGAAACCTTAATCTAGCTGGTTCAGCTCCCTTTTCATCAAGAAGAATGACTGGTGATCTCCTATTTTGTTGTTTAAGCTGGGAACTTCAGGTCTTTTAATTATTGTTCCAGTAAAGACAAAAAGATCTTCAAGCCTCTGCCTATGGATCTTTACGTCCTTGAGGGCAGTAACTGGGACCTCCCTGGACCAGCCCTTTTGGAGAGTCAAGGATCTGATGTTCATAGGAAAAATGGGCTGAAATTTTGTGAAATAAAATTGTATATTATGTAGCAAGATATTTAAATTACCCTAAAGCCCATGGCTTGAGTAGTCTCCATTAGTGATGCTACACCAAGGAAGAAGTGAGAAAGGGAAATGTTTAACTGCCTTATAAAGATGCTCCTATCAGCTTATTCTATGTTAGTAACAATGGAAAATAATTCAAATGCCTACCAATAAAACACTGACATGACTGCATACAAAAGCCAACTGTCTAAAATTCTCCACCGTGCCCACTGCTGCCAACCCAACGCATGCATTCATTCAGACTTACCATTACCTTGATTTTTTTTTTTTAATGCTTACTATGTGAAAGCAATTATGCTTGACCTTGGGGATAAAATGGTAAATAAAATATCATGATCCCAGTACCCACATAAATTAGTTTCCAGCAAAGTAGCTAGGAAGTGATTAAATATGGAATTATAATTAAACATGACAAGTGCTTGAATAACAAATGGGTATGTCTGAGATTTGAACCTTGGCAATTTGGCTTCAGAGCATATGGTTTCATCATTGTGCTGTCGGTAAATTGCCCTTGGGTTAAGAGTAAGTGAGAGAGCTGGAATTCAAACCTGACTCCAGAATCTTCATATATACTCATTATGCTCGATACTGCTCATGACTGTGGATAGCAACTAGAGACCTACAGTCAGAAACTGGAGCTACACATCTGGGACTGGGGACTTGGAGTTAGGGGTCAGCAGCAAGGAAGAGCTCACTCAGGGAAAGGAGGAAAGAGCCAGGAGAGAACTTGAGAACAGCGGTAAGTAACCGATGGGCAAATGGAACAGAAAAAAGAGACAGAAAAGGGAGAAAAAGGAGGAGGATCAGAAGGGGAAGTAGAAGGAGAAGGAGAAGAGAAAGTACTAGGCGTTGTGGAGAAAATGAAGATGTCAGAAAAACAGAAAAATGATCATCAATATCAATGTTGGTTTAAAAAAATCAAGCTTTGGTGTCTAAGGAGTCACTGGTGACCTTGGAAAGGGAACTTTTAGAGAAGGAGTAAAAATTGAACTCAGATCGGAGTTGAAGACGTGGACACAACAAACACAGACAACCGAGAAATGTGGCTGCCCAGCTTTTACAGGCCCAGTGTGCCAGCAAGTCCCATAGACGGTGAAGTGGGGGAGAGAGGCAGGAAAGAGGAGTAGGTGGAGAAGAACGGGGATGACAGGAAGTTTGCTTGTCTACTTTTCTTGCAGTGAAGGTGGGGAGACTGAGGCATGTTTAAGCGCTGATAGGTAGTGCTGCTAGAAAGGAAAAAAATTGATACTACCTGCAATGCTTTCTCTTCAGGCATATGCCCAAAGAAAATGAGTGGGTACATTCAAAAGAGGCTAACCCAGAAATGTGCACAGCCACATTATTAATAAATACCAAAACCAAAAAGAACCTAAACTCCCATCAGCAGAAGCATGGATGAGCCAAAACTGTGATGTATATTCAGCAAGTACCACTCAGCAATTAAAAATGACTAACCCCTGCTACATACAACAGTATGCATGAATCTCATATGGATTTTGTTGAGCAAAGGAAGCCAGATGCAAAAACAGTACATACTGCACTCATATGAAATGCAAGCACAGATAGTACTAATCTATGGTGATAGAAATCAGAATGACAATTGCCCACAGGAGATTGGTGAAGCAGGAGAGGGCATGGAGAATTAACTCCAACGGAGTACAAGGGAACTTTCTGGGAAATTTTGAATTGTGCACTTGTGACCATGATAAAAAAGTGAAAAACTTAAATAAATAAAGATTCCTTATATAGATGCTCATGATAGATACATGGGTTTATGCATTTTTTTTCAGAATTAATCAGATTGGACACTTACAATTTGTACATTTTACAGTAGGCAAATCATACCTCCATAAAGAAAAGTTAGCCTAAAATACTATTAAGCGTTTACTATAAATAAGGATATCTGGGTTAATTTATCTAAATCTTCACAATAACCTCACAAGGTAGCTACTGTTATGGTCCACATTTTGCAAACAAAAACCACTGAGAACAGAGGAGTCCGCATCCTTCCAAGACCACACAGCGGCGAAGTGATGGAGGACAGGCGATGCAGCAGAAAGGTAG